>NC_090325.1:54355041-54664099 GCF_035084215.1 Heptranchias perlo
CATTCATGAGTAGCTGAGACAATTTCTGGCAGAAAAAGGTCTGGTATCGGAGAGGCTGGCTGTACCTGAGCATAGCAGGAAGCATGAGACTTCTGAGGAACAACAACAGCAAAAACTTGCATTTTTCTCACGCCTTTAACATAGTAAAACATCCCATGGCGCTTCACAGGAGCGTTATCAAACAAAATTTCACACCAAGCCAAATGAGGTATTAGGACAGGTGACCAAAAGCTTGTTCAAAGAGGTCGGTTTTAAGGAGCATCTTAAAGGAAGAGAGAGAGGCAAAGAGGTGGAGAGGTTTAAGGAGCAAATTCCAGACCTTAGGGCTCAGGCAGCTGAAGGCACGGCCGCCAACGGTGGAACAATTAAAATTGGGGATGCACAAGAGGCAAGTATTGGAAGAGCGCAGAGATCTCAGAGGGTTGTAGGGCTGGAGGAGGTTACAGAGATAGGGAGGGGCGAGGCCATGGAGGGATATGAAAACAAGGATGAGAATTTTAAAATCGAGATGTTCCCGGACCGGGAGCCAATGTCGGTCAGCGAGCACAGGGGTAATGGGTGAACGGGACTTGGTGCAAGTTAGGATATGGGCAGCATTTATGGAGGGTGGACGGTGGTATGCCAGCCAGGACAACATTGGAATAGTTGAGTCTGGAGCTAACAAAGGAATGGATGAGGGTTTCAGCAGCAGGTGAGCTGAGGCAGGGGCGGAGGTGGAAGTAGGCGGTCTTGGTGATGGAGCGGATATGTGGTCAGATGCTCATCTCAGGGTCAAATAGGATGCCAAGGCTGCGAACGGTCTGGTTCAGCCTCAGACAGTGGCCAGGGAGAGGAATGGAGTTGGTGGCTAGGGAACGGAGTTTGCAGTGGGGACCAAAGACAATGGCTTCGGTCTTCCCAATATTTAATTGGAGGAAATTTTTGCTCATCCAGTACTGGACGTCGGACAATGTGACAAATGAGATACAGTGGAGGGGTTGAGGGAGGTGATTGTGAGGTAGAGCTGGTTGTCATCAGCGTACATGTGGAATATGACGTCGTGTTTTCGGATGATGTCAATGAGGGCCAGCATGTAGATGAGAAAAAGGAGAGGGCCAAGGAAAGATGCTTTGGGGACTCCAGAGGTAGCAGTGTGGGAGTGGGAGGAGAAGCCACTGAGGGTGATTCTCTGACTACGACTGGATAGATAAGAATAGAACCAGGCGAATGCAGTCCCACCCAGCTGGAGAGGCGTTGGAGGAGGATGGTGTGGTCAACCGTGTCAAAGGCTGCAGACAGGTCGAGAAAGATGAGGAAGGATCGTTTACCATGGTCACACTTATATAGGATGTAATTTGTGACTTTGATAAGAGCCGTTTCAGTACTGTGGCAGGGGCGGAAACCTGATTGGAGGGATTCAAACATGGAGTTGCAAGAAAGATGGGCACGGATTTGGGAGACGATAACACGTTCAAGGACTTGTTCAGGCAGCAGAAGAGATGCAGGAAGGAAATTAAATCCTAAATAAGATTGCTCAAAAAGCAGATTATTACAGGTGGACATGAACAGAGTAATTGAGAGATATACTGGAACCAGCTACCAGTAACAAGCAGACACTGAGGGCTAAAAGAGGAGACACATTTGCCATAAGGTACATACAGTTGAATGTCTGAAGCATTAGCAATGAGGTGCCCCAATTTGAAGCTGTTATGGCAAGAGGGAATTATAGTGTATTAGGAATATCAGAAACATAGCTGACCCAGGAGGATGGTAATAATACAACATACTGGGAATATACAACATTCAGGGAAGATAAAGCAGACAGCTGAGAATGTGGTGTAGCCTATATGTCAAGCAACTTGAAGTTTATCCTATAGGAAGTGGAAAGCTACAGAACAATCTATTTTGATTGGATCTTTTTAATATGAAAATGCCTAAGTTAACATTAGGGACCAAACCAAGGAAGGAATGAAAGCATGTGTGAAAATGGGAAGGTTATTTTAATGGGGGACTTCAACCAATTGAATGTTGTGCATACGTGTACATACACGTCAACCGAGAAAACTAGCAAAAGCTGACCAATAGCTTCAAAAAAAGCTAACACAACCTCCAAAATGTTGACAACTCAAGAACAGCCCTCGCATTTCAAAATAAGTAGTTACACCTATGCCTTGTGACTGAAGCTGTAGGTATAACAGATTCCTTCATTGATAGTGAACAAAAAAAAGATAGGTACATGAAAGTCTGAAGAAGAAATCCAAATGAAGGCACAAAACTGATGGTGCATTTCTAGTGGTGGCATAATGCTCTGGAAAAGTTTGAATTTTTACATCAAAAATTATGCTTTCTGGGTAATTTTAAGCACTCTTATACTTCGCAATTGATAAATTAAAAAAATAGAAAAACAAGGTGGCATTTAGATTTTCAACAGACCAACTAAATCATCATTTATCCAAAAAGTACCTCAACAGTCACTTTCCCACATCTACCCACCCCCCGCCCACCCCCGTCACCTCAGTACCCTAAGACACTCTACACAATAGAGACCCAGCTCACAGAGACGCTACATCTCATCCAGTCCCTACCCTTTCACAAAGGCACTCCTCCCCAGTTCATGCTGGCACTTTCCATCCCTACTCCCTCTTAATTAAAGCTGGCACTCTCCTTCCCCTCTCACCTCAAAGTGCCACTCGTACTTTTTCCCCTCTTCCCCTCAAAACATTGCTAGTAGCCTCTGCCCTTTTCCCTCTCCCCTTCATTAACGTATATTGCCCCTTCCAACTATTGCCTTCTATTTTCCTCACTGTCATTACTTTAATTCCCCCTCCCTCTCCCCCTCAATGCCATCCATTTCTCCCCTCCATTGCTATCATTTCCCCTTTCATTGACATCCATTTGCCTTCTTTCGTTGCCATCCATTCCCCACCCACACGGTCTTGCTTCTCCTCAAGTCTAGCTACTACTGCACCAGACCAGGTCTCTCTCTTCTGTCAGCGTTGCTCCCAGTGCTAATCGCAGGGATTGCAGCCTTTTTTACTGTAGGCAGGCACTCCCATTCTCACAAGTGTTCTCACCGACATTATACAGAGGCTGCAATTCCTGCCATGAATGCTAGGAGCAGTATTAAGAAGAGACGTGGGTCCTGGTCTAGTGCATTAGTAGGTAGGAGCTGCACAGGGGAAAACGGCACCGGTTCTGTGGTGATTTTTGGCAGCAAAAAGCAAAATGATGACAGTTCACGTGTATGTAAATAGTTCAGAGTTCAAGTTATTGTACATGATCTTTGACTGCTTCATGGCCCAAAATGTAAGGGAGCTTATGATAGGCACTACACAACTTGACTTGGTAATGGTAAAGAATCCAAATAACATACAGGGAGTGGAAGTCATCGCGCCCTTAGTTGATAGTAATCATCGAATTATCAAGTTCAAATAGGAACATGACTCTGCAGTCCCAAAAACTAATAATTCTCCATTGCCCCCTCCCTAAAAATATCTATCCAATCAGAATGTATTATTGAGGTTCAATTTATCTATTCCTTTAAGGATCTTGAATGATACCTACCCTATAGTTTCTGTTCTCCAGAGTAAAAGAATCCCAGGCTTTCAAGCTCTTTGTAGGTCACATGCCTTAAGCAAAGTATCAGATTGGTTGCTCTTTTCTGTACTGCCTTCAATGCCTAGATCTCTTTGCTATATTATGGTGACAAGAATTGTACACAATACCCCAGGTATGGCCGTATCAGCGCCTTGAACAGACTCGTTACTAAGATTTGTGCTCTAACCCTCCGGCTATCCAGCCAAAGGTCTTGCTAGCATTTCTTACTGCTGTTGCACGCAACATTCTTGATTTCAATGAGCTATCCATCAATACCCCTGGATCCCTCTCTTGTGTCTGTTCTATAGCCTAGAGCCATTTAGTTTATATTCCTACAGTTTATTTCTGTTCCTTAGTCTCATTATCTGGCACTTGTCCATATCAAATATCAAATGCCACCCATGAGCCCACCTTCCCTACTTATCCAGTTGTCTTTGTATCTGGTTTACTCTGTGACAAAAATGAAGCAGTTCTGGCCAATTTTAGCTTTGTATATATAGGCTCCTTAATTCAGTCATTAGTCATAAAAAGTATTTTTTTTCTGCTCCACTTTGCCAGTTTTTGATGCTTTACATTCTACATACCTAGCTCCCTATAGCTCTTCTTACACAGTGTCTCGAATATGTCTTATTTCTTTGATATCCCTTATTATGTCTCCTTTCATCTACTGCACATATCGCTTATGCCCTTTAACCACTTTCTGATCCTCACCTTCGCACTTTACAGGTCATTTTCCCATGTGTGTGGTCATTGTGAAGAAGAAAATCTACCCCAGGGAATCAAGACTAGGTGTAGACTTCAAGTGAAGTGGAGTTAGAGGGCAGGGGTTAATTGGAACAGGGTTTACAGATGTAATTCATTCTCCATTTTAAATTCATATATTCTGTCCTTATTTTAGATTCCATTATAAATTCCTTGTAATGGAAATTTCCTGTGTAAAGTTGTCACACTATAATTACACTCTCCCACCAATAATAGTGCTGCAGTGCCTTCACTGGTGGAACAGTGTAGTTACAGTGTGAAATGTTTACATCGGGATTTTCCATTATAAATATGAACAGAAAAATTCATCATGGAAAAAGTTGAAAGGAAGTGCACACAGACATAAGGGATTCTACTGGGGCATGGGCTAAATCCAATAGCTAAAATAATGAATCCATGCTTGTCCTTCTTACCATAGCATACCATACCTATCCAAGTGTTTCATTATCCCCTCCATCAGGATACCTTCTAAAGTCACAATAGATTTTATACTCACTGACCTGCAGTTTCTTGGGTCATACCCCTTTTTAAGATTGGTGTTATGTTAGCTACCTTCCAATTCTTGGACATTTCTAACGATTCCTTAAAGATAATGGCATGTATGTGACAAGCACTATAAAGTGTGATAAATTTTCACTGGCCACCTTTTTAAGTACCTTATATGAAGTCCATCCAGTTCTGGTGCCTTGTCTTCCTTTAGCCTATCACTTTAACCATTTCTTTTAGTGCTTTCTCCAAACCCCAGCCCCACCCTGGAAATTCAACTTCTGTGCTGGGGAGACTGCCAATAGTCTCCTTTACGAACAAAGAAAATAATTCATTCTGTACATTTGCTATCCCTTCATCACATGATATCGGGTCACCTTTGGGTCTTTCAATGGTCCACCATTTCCTTTTTCACATGCTTGCCATGAACATCGTTTCAGAAATGCTTGACATTTCTTTTAATATTCCTGCGATCCTAGCCTCATTTACTATTTCGCTCTTCTGACTAGTTTCTTTACTCTGGTGATCTAAGATTCAGAAATACTGAAGACCAGCAGCAGATATATCATTTTAAAAAGGTCAACTTCAAGGAAACAGCGGAAGAGCTTAAGCAAATTGTCTGGGGGGGATTGTTCAACGACGGTTCAGTAGAAGGCAAATTAAACATCTTTAAATTTGAGCATGTCAGGATAAAAGCATACCAAAGATTAGTGTGCATAGGTTAAACAAGTATGACCCAAAATGGATCAACAAAAATAATAAAGTGAAATAAGGAAGAAATACAAACTCTACAAATCCTGCAGGGAGAAACATGAGAGGGGACACTAGGATGGTTGTAAGAACACTGAAAAGCATGTCAAAGGGGTTATTGGAGAGGAAGCTAAAATTAACCATAGCTGCAGAGCAAACCATAACAGTAAGAATTTTTTTTAGAATGATAATAATAAGAGAGCAGTCAAAGATGAGGTGAAAACTGTAAAGGAAGTAAATGGAGCTGAAATGGAAGATGAACATAACATAGTTAATATACTAAATAATAACTTGCTACATATATTTCCTTGGGAAGAGATGAGCAACATGCCCTCCATAATCAGTGATGATCCAAAACGTAATAGCTACTTTGACTTATATGAGATGGAGATCCTAGACACACTAAAAGAGTTCAAAACAAATGATGTTATTTATCCTACTCCAGAAAGATGGTTGGGTTTTATCCTACTATACTATGAGAGACAAAAAATTACATTTGTGAAGTGTTGACAGTCATTATGAGGGATTCAATGAATAATGGGGAGTTATTACTAAATTTGAAACTCATTTTCAAAAATTATGGCAAAAGAAGGAATATTGAGCCATATATCTAAGTTTGCTGGTGACACTAAGTTAGGCGGCACAGTAAGTAGTGTAAATGGGAGCAGAAAGTTGCAAAGGGACATTGATAGATTAAGTGAGTGGGCAAAACTGCAGCAGATAGAGTTCAATGTAAGAAAGTGTGAAGTCACCAACTTTGGACCTAAGAAGGATAGATCAGAGTATTTTTTAAATGGCGAGAAGCTAGGAACTGTGGAGGAGCAGAGAGGTTTAGGAATCCAAGTACAAAAATCACTAAAAACTAGCAGACAGGTACAAAAAAATAATTTAAAAGGCTAATGGAATTTTGGCTTTAAGCTCAAGAGAACTGGAATACGAAGGGGTGGAAGTTATGTTACAGCTGCACACAGCTCTGGTTCAACCCCATCTGGAGAACTGCATTCAGTTCTGGGTATCGCACCTCAGGAAGGATATATTGACCTTGGAGGGAGTGACCCGTAAATTCACCAGAATGATAGAGGCTGAAAAGTTTAAATTATGAGGATAGGTTCCATTGACGAAGCTTGTATTCCTTTGAAAATAGAAGATTAAGGGGTGATCTAATTGAAGTGTTTAAGATAATTAAAGGATTTGATAGAGTAGATAGTGAGAAATTATTTCCTCTTGTGGAAGAGTCCACAACCTTAAAATTAGAGCTAGGCCATTGAAGGGTTGTGTGAGAAAATACTTCCTCACATAAAGGGGAGCGGAAATCTGGAAATAGGGTTGTTCGCTGATGATTACAGTGTTCAGTTCCATTCGCAACACCTCAGATAATCAAGCAGTCTGTGCCCGCATGCAGCAAGACCTGGACAATATCCAGGCTTGGGCTGATAAGTGGCAAGTAACATTCACGCCAGACAAGTGCCAGACAATGACCATCTCCAACAAGAGAGTGTCTAACCACCTCCCCTTGACATTCAACGGCATTACCATCAGCGAATCCCCCACCAGCAACATCCTGAGGGTCACCACTGACCAGAAACTTAACTGGACCAGCCACATAAATACTGTGGCTACAAGAGCAGGTCAGAGGCTGGGTATTCTGCAGTGAGTGTCTCACCTCCCGACTCCCCAAAACCTCTCCACCATCTACAAGGCACAAGTCAGGAGTGTGATGGAATATTCTCCACTTGCTTAGATGAGTGAAGCTCCAACAACACTCAAGAAGCTCGACACCATCCAGGACAAAGCAGCCCGCTTGATTGGCACCTCATCCACCACCCTAAAAGCAGGATATTATTTAAATGGAGAGAGATTGCAGAACTCTGAGGTACAGATGGATCTGGGTGTCCCAGTACATGAATCACAAAAGGTTAGTATGCAGGACCAGCAAGTGATTAGGAAGGCAAATGGAATGTTGTCATTTATTGCAAGGGGAATGGAATATAAAAGTAGAGATGTTTTGCCACAGTCGTACAGGGCATTGGTGAGACCACATCTAGAATACTGTGTGCAGTTTTGGTCTCCTTATTTAAGAAACGATATAATTGCTTTGGAGGCGGTTCAAAGAAAGTTCACTCGACTGATTCCTGGGATGAGGGGGTTATCTTATGAAGAAAGGTTGGACAAGTTGGGCATGTACACACTGGAGTTTAGAAGAATGAGAGGTGATCTTATTGAAACATATAAGATCCTGAGGGGACTAGAAGGGGTAGATACTGAGGGGATATTTCCCCTTGTGGGAGAGACTAGAACTAGAGGCTACAGTTAAAAAATAAGGGGTCTCCCATTTAAGACGGAGATGAGGAGAAATTTTTTCTCTCAGAGGGTCGTGAGTCTGTGGAACTCCCTTCCCCAGAGAGGCAGGGTCATTGAATTTTTTTTTAAGGCTGAGTTAGATAGATTCCTGATTAACAAGGGAGTCAAAGGTTATAGTAGGTAGATGGGAAATTAGGGTTGAGGTCGCAGTCAGATCAGCCATGATCTTATCAAATGGCAGAGCAGGCTCGAGGGGCCGAATGGCCAACTCTTGCTCTTAATTCGTACGTCCCTATGTTCGTAATTCATAAACATTCACTCCCTTCACCACTGGTGCACTGTGGCTGCAGTGTGTACCATCTACAGGATGCACTGCAGCAGCTTGCCAAGGCTTCTTCGACAGCACCTCCCAAACCCGCGACCTCTACCACCTAGAAGGACAAGGGCAGCAGGCACATGGGAACAACACCACCTGCACATTCCCCTCCAAGTCACACACCATCCCGACTTGGAAATATATCGCTGTTCCTTCATTGTCGCTGGGTCAAAATCCTGGAACTCCCTACCTAACAGCATTGTGGGAGAACCTTCACCATACGGTCTGCAGCGGTTCAAGAAGGCGGCTCACCACCACCTTCTCAAGGGCAATTATGGATGGGCAATAAATGCTGGCCTTGCCAGTGACGCCCACATTCCATGAACTAATAATTTTTAAAAATCAAGGTGGAGGGATGGAGTTAAGATACATATCAGCCATGATCTAATTGAATGATTGTAAACAATTTTACAACACCAAGTTATAGTCCAGCAATTTTATTTGAAATTCACAAGCTTTCGGAGGCTTCCTCCTTTCTCAGGTGAATGCTGTGGAAAGAGGAAGGAGGAAGCCTCCGAAAGCTTGTGAATTTCAAATAAAATTGCTGGACTATAACTTGGTGTTGTAAAATTGTTTACAATTGTCAACCCCAGTCCATCACCGGCATCTCCACATCATAATTGAATGATGGAACAGTTTGAAGGGCTGAATGGCCTACTCCTATTTCTATGTTCCTGAAACAGGCAACCACACACCCATTAGTCTCACATCAGTAATAGATGAAGCAATTCTGGTTATAAACATTGATTGTCAGAAGCAAACTTGACTACCTGTATAATAAAACTTAGTAAACAGTTGCCAATGTGGATTCAGAAGGGGAAGATCCTGTCTAACTTTTTTCAGGAAGTGACATCCCAAATGGACTGTGGAAGGTGCAATAACATGGTATAACTTGATTTCTAAAGCCCTCTGACCAAGTTCTGCAAAAAAAGCTGTTACTTGATCTTAAAGCAATGGGCAATAATTTGCTGTCGCAGAGCATCTAACAGCGTCTGCCGTTAGTTAGACTTGCCCTTTCAGGTTTAGGTTTTTAATTTTTTTGCATGGGTAATTGCTGAAAGTGCGAGCTGATAATGTTGCAGCGAGGGAAACAGGGGGCTCAATATTGAAAGGGTGGCGGGATGGCAGCGGGTGGGGGGGTGGGGGGGGTGTGCGGAGGTCAATGGTGCGTGACAAACGCGAATAATAAAAACTTACCTTTCCCCACACGATTGGTGGCCGTTAATCTTGTTTCTGGGTTTGCCGTCCGAAAGCTGTGCAGTGGGCAGATTGCGCACCTGCATGACAGGCTGTCAGCTGGAGCGTCTGAATTTAAAGGCCCATTTAGCCAATGGATTTTGCTGGAGCAAAGAGCAAGAAGACCCAATAGAGCAGCACAGGGGCAAGGCTGCTCCAAGATTCAGTGATGCCTCACTTCAGCTGCTAAAGGTGAGGAGGAGGAGGGAACTATTTTACCCAGCCAACAGGAGAAAATGCCCTGCCTCTGCCACGAAGAAGGCCTGGCTTGAGGTGGCAGAGGAAGTCACCAGCAGCAGCAACATATCCTGCACCTGGGTCCAGTGTAGGAAGTGTTTCAATGACCTAACTAGGTCAGCAAAAGTGAGTACACTTATTGAATCTCCTACATTCCATGGGACATATCAACACCAGCACCCCCCCCAACTCATTCTGCGCTGCCAAGATTACTCCATCACATCACTCCTCACACCCTCTTCCCAGAGAGAGACTGGGAAGATTGGGTTTGTTTTCCTTGGAGCAGAGGAGGCTGAGGGGGGACATGATTGAGGTGTACAAAATTATGAGGGGCATAGATAGGATGGATACTAAGGAGCTTTTTCCCTTCGTTGAGGGTTCTATAACAAGGGGACATAGATTCAAGGTAAAAGGCGGGAGGTTTAGAGGGGATTTGAGAAAGAACTTTTTCACCCAGAGGGTGGTTGGAGTCTGGAACTCACTGCCTGAAAGGGTTGTGGAGGCAGGAACCCTCACAACATTCAAGAAGCATTTGGATGAGCACTTGAAATGCCATAGCATACAAGGCTACGGACCAAATGCTGGAATATGGGATTAGAGTAGACAGGGCTGATGGCCGGCGCGGACACGATGGGCCGAAGGGCCTCTATCCGTGCTGTATAACTCTATGACTCTATGACCCACTTAAGGCTCATCTTCGACTTACCGTCGCTTCCTGAGCACTTCCTCACCTCCCCATTTGTGATCCCACCACTACCACTCATCCCAATCCTGATCCAATGTGATGTCTCTGTCTCATCCTCACCCTCTGATGCATCTCTTTCACGGTCAGCCTCACCCAAAGCAATGCATTCATTGGTTGGCCACTTCACCATCATTCACTCACACGTCTGTACTTTCTCCCCTTTTAGGAGAAGACTGAGCAAAATGCACACGAGAGGGTAAGGACTGGAGGGGGCCCACCACAAATATTGGTCCTCACAGACGCGGAGGAGGATGCCCTGGAGATCAGCCGCACCCTTGAGTGCCTGTTCGTCGGAAATGCCGAGACTGGCACCCCACAGACCACAGTGACGGGAGAGGGCAATTCCTCAGGGGACCTGCCGGCCTCTGAGGGCGCACCGTCAACTTTTGGATATTTTAGTTTAACTGCGCATCTGCCCATCGCCTGAGGTTGCTGCACTATTTGAGTATAAATTACGGTGCGTGCCATTGGCCTCACCATTATTTTGACAGCAAAATTTGGGCCAATGTGTATTCAAGGTAAAACCTTGGAATGAACAAGAAAATGTCTGAAAGGTGGGAAGTAATGGCTATTTATTAGAGGAGTGCTGAATCCAGAGGCCTAGTGACTGATGTTGGGAGCCCTACAAAATAAGTTAGATGAAATATATAGGTGGGCAAAACACTGACAGATGAAAAATTGACAGAATGTAAAATTGGATACTGTGCCCAAGACCAAAGGGAAACATTAAAATTGTGGAGGCAGAGGAGAGAAGAACTGTAAATAGCAGAGGACGGATTATAAGAAAAATCTGGAGAAACTTGGGTTTTTCTGCCTTCATAGGAGGCAATTATTAGCCTTGGCTCAGTGGTAGTACTCTTACTTCTGATGTGGAAGATTATGGGTTCAAGCACTACGTCAGAGACCTAGGCCCTGATATTTACAGAAGGGATGCGGGGGAAGCCGAAAATGGCCGAAGAACCCGGCAAGGCCAATAATGTGGAGGTCCTGGCGAACTTAACAGCAGGATCTCATTAATATTTTTTAGTTTCGTTTCCCGCCCGGCAACCAGCCAAATGGACAGCTTGGCCAGCGACCTGGACAGGAAGCCAGTGGCAGGAGGCTGCAGCTGGGGACGGTTCCCGGCAATCGGGAGGGGTGGGGGGAGAGAAAGGCCACGATCAGGAGGGGGGAGAGACCCAGTTGACTGACAGCATCAAGGCCTATATAGGAGCTGGGTGGAGAGTGGCTAACAGCAAAGACAGCCATACAGAAGCTATTAATTGTAGGTATCCGAAGAAAACTGGACCAACCAATCACTGGCTGGGAGGACAGGATCCTCTCTGTCCAAAGAGGAGGAGGAAATTGTTGACAACCTTGGCTCAATAGCTCAATAGGTTAAAGGCACTCCGATCCCAACTGTCATTGTGCAGCATGATTCAAATTACACTTTTAATAATACATTTTTGTTGAAATTTTGAGGCTAATATCTAGTCTAAATGTTTTTGGATGGCAGAATTTGTACAGGGCCAAGGTGTCATATGGTGAAAAGTGTACGTTCAGAACAAGACAGCATATAAATGTTGTACGTGAGGTAAAAACAAGGAAAGATGTGAGGGATGCATTCAAACATCAATAAATGCATTAAGAGTAAGGCATTGGTAAGTTGTACAGGTGTGGGAAGTTATTAAGTGGATAGGTGAAAGGGACATACATGTATAGCATCTATCTGGGGTGATTGTGGTAGGCATCTTTGGACAGGTTGTGTAGGATACATACAGGAGTAGAGAGTATATAAAGCATGTGTTGATGGGAACTAATCAAACCACTTCTGAAATAAGAAATAGTGTTCAATGTAAATCATAGCAGAAAGTGTAATGCCAAATTTATATATAAAAAGAGGTCCTTCAGGAATGTATCCTTTCTTTGTCAGAAGGAATATAGGCCACTATGCAGCTCTCACTGCATTTGATATACTCTGGAGCACTCCAATTCCAATGGATCACGAACCCCTCTCAACAACACCCACTGGCTATATACCAGTTATGTCCTGATGTCACTGAACGGGCTAAAATTGGGACATTTGTTTCTAACTTAGTCTGTAGATTTTCTAAAACATTGTACGTTATCATTCGCTATCATCACTGGTGTAATGCTACTGTGACGTTTTCTGCTTCGGTTTTAATATAGACTTACAATTCTCCATAAATACAAATATCCTAATTAAACTTACAACAGCTAAAAATGCACTGGTTGGACAGGAGTAAATCTATTGTAGTTGTTTCTCTTTCAGCACATACAGTACTTCTTAGTCTTTGTCAAGGTTACCAGAAACTCTACAAATATGAACAGACTAGTTCCTCGTATTCTAAACATCAGAGAACTGTCAAGTTTCTGTGCTCCAGTATTCAATTTCCATGGCAATGGCAAACAATCATTCTGAGCTAAGTACACAGCTGAAATGTCACCGCTGTGTAAGAGGTGGATGGATTGTACAATACAACACACGCCGGTTACTTGAATTAGCTTCTCTGACTGTTCCACCGCACTGCAAATCCCTTTATTTACAGGACTTTAATACCGCTATTACCGTCTGCAAGCTTCGTTATTGATCATTGCGACCCTGACAGAGGCATTGCCAGCGAACAGTAAGTGAACCCGGCCCGCCCGCGTGCTTTCTACGTGGATTTACTGACATAGAAGTTGCACAAATCGGCCAGTTTCAAACCTACCGCTTTTCCCAACTCCACCAGCGCCAAGCATCACAACTTTATATTCTCTCGATCCGCCCGAAGGACAGCTGCTGCTGCTGCTGATCGAGTCGTTTTCAGCGTCCATCGTGATGCAGTCACCAAAACGGGGGGGGGGGGGGGGGACAGACAAAAGAAGTGCAAAGTGCTGATGAGATCTGCTAGCTACAGACTACATAGCGGTGGCAGACACTGGACCTACAGTGTGTGAGTGCGTGTGCTTGGCAGCGCGGGTTTCCCAGCAACCAGCTGCTATAGGGCTCCTGATAGTACCTGCGATGTGCTGCAAACACAAGAATCAATAATATAGCCTACTGGGGCAGTGGCTTATATTTGAACTAGATAACACGAAGGGCCCTGTGAATGCAAATCAGGTACAAAAATGATGTGGAGATGGACTGGAGTGGACAAATGTAAGCAATCTTACAACACCAGGTTATAGTCCAACAGTTTTATTTGAAAATAAATAAAACTGTTGGACTATAACCTGGTGTTGTAAGATTGCTTACAGGTACAAAAAGATAGACCTCGAGATGAGTGTCACCACCTTTTTTCAGACGTGCGAAAGTTATGAGGGAGTTGGTTGTAAATGTTGGCTGGATTTGGCTTTCAATCCGTAGTCCCGTGGATAGAGGGGTTTACCTGTGAAAGTGAGACTATCTGCAAAATCAGACAGATGATATTTGTAGGGGACAACCATTTTTTTGTAACCGCAATCCAGAGTTCCTTTATTATATTGGCCCCCGGGTGCCAGGAAGGGTAAGAACGAAGCTGACACGGCATTTCTAAACATGATACTGGGCTATTACATGATTGAAATGTAAGGAATCTTACAACACCAGGTTATAGTCCAACAAATTTATTTTAAAATCACAAGCTTTCAGAGATTATCCCCTTCGTCAGATGAATGAGTGAAAAGGTTCTCAAATCGCATATCTTATACTATGTTGGGACAGCATCACACCAATCAAAAGGTGTTGTTATTCAAACAGGCCAGTCACGGAGAAGATTCCTTACATTTGTCCACCCCAGTCCATCACTGGCAACTCCACATCATGATTGAAATGGTTAAGGAGAGGTGATACTGGATCTGCAGGAGTGTAGGCAGAGAAATTAAAATTGTACACACTTCTGCCAAATGGTACCCCTTTCCACTTCCACTGGTGCATGCATACCTTGGGGTGGGCAGAGGTATGCTCCCCTGCAAAAAATTGAATTTTTACATTAAAAATGATGCATTCTGATTCATTTTAAATACAATTTTACTTAATAATTGACATATTTTAATATTTAAAAACTTGGAAAAATAAGTAATAAATGGATTTATTCCAATTCAACCAGAACATAATTTCCCCAATGGCTACCTCACTCTTTCCCCTTCTTTATGAGTGAATTTCCCTCCCCCCTTTCATTCAGGCCCTCCACTCCCTTTAACTATCTCCCCTAATTCACAGGTACTCTCTAACCATCCTTTCATATTTCAGAGATACTCTCTCCCTCTAACCTCTCAGATTCATGTTGGCATTCTTCTTCTTCTCCTCCTTCGGTTCACACCAGCACTCTCCTCCCCCATCCACCCCCCCCCCCCCCCCTGTTCAGACTAGCACCCTTCCATAACACCCTCAGTTCACATTGACGCTCTTCAATCTTCCCCCTGCTCAGTTTATACTGGCACCTTTCACCCCTCCCTGCCTTTCCCTCCGTTCATGCTGGCATCTTTTGCCTCATGCCTTTCCTGAGTTCCCATTCACACTCTCCTCTTCCCTTCCATTCTCAGTCCTGGTTCAAGCTCCTTCCTCCTCTTGCTCTGGGATGGAATGCTGTTGTGGTTGGAAAATCTCACCATAGTTTTGTGAGATCAGGATTTCCAATCAAACAAGAATTCCCACCCACAGCAGTGTTACAGTCCTGGAACACAGGGGGTCAGAGCAGGGAATGACACTTGGGGCAAAACAGGGAGCGGAGCTAATTTAGGCCACTCCAATTAGTTAGAAAGTGTATGTGAGTAGAGGAGTTTATAGCTGAAAAACACCTCAGAAAAATAAATCACTGTATGGCTGAGTTTAAAGCCAGGCTTATGATAGAGAAGGGGAGAAGCATAATAAATTCTCTACTTCAGAAAGGTGAGTTTTGAGGGGACAAGGGGGGAACTAAGAAGGCTGGATTGGAACACATTGTTAGTAGACAGGATACAGAGGAATAATAAAATACTCCCAGGAATACATTACTGAGAATACAAAGTAACTATATACTATCAGGAAACGAGTGTAGCAGAGGAAGAAAACTTATGTGGGCATTAAGGAAAGTAATGTGAGAGATAAGGACAAAAAATGAACTATGGGTAAAACCGAGAACAAGTTGTAAAGATGAATATAAGAATAAAGTGAAGGGCGTTAAGAAACTTGTACTTGACTCTACAATCCTCAGCAGCTTCATCAATAACGTTCCCTCTATCATGAGGTGAAGAGTGGGGCTGTTCGCTGATGATTCCACAGTTTTCAGTCCCATTCACAAATCCTCCATTGATGAATCAGCCCATTCCAGCCTACAGCACGACCTGGACAACATCAAAACCTGTACAGACAAGTGACAGATGGAATTTGCATCATATAAGTGCCAGTAATGATCATCTCAAAGAAGAGAAAGCCCAGCCACCTCCCCTTGACCTTCAAGCATTCCATCATCACTGAGGCCCCTGCTATCAGTACCTTAGGAGGGCCACCACTGACTAGAAGTTGAAATGGACTAGTCATATCGAGACCATGGCTACAAGAATAGGGCAGAGGTGGGGTACCCTGTAATGAATGGCTCACCTCCTGATTCCTCAACTCTTCTCCACCATCTGCAAGACTTAAGTCAGGATGGAATAGTCACTACTTGCTTGGGTGAGTGTAGCTGAAACAACATTAAAGAAATGCAACACCATTCATAACAGTCAAAAGCAAAATACTGCAGATGCTGGAAATCTAAAATAAAAACAGAAAACGCAGCAAATACTTAGCAGGTCAGGCAGCATCTGTGGAGAAAGAAATAGAGTTAATGTTTCAGGTCGATGAACTTTTGTCAGAACTGGAAGAAGTAAAGATTGAACAGTTGTTATGACAGAGCAGTTTGGTTGATCAGCGGCCCCTGCTACTCGATTCAATATCCACCCTCTCCACCATCAGCATGCTGTGGCTGCAGTATGTATGCTGGACATGATGCACTGCACCAACTCATGAAGGTTGTTTCAACAGCAACCCCCGCACCGCAACCTCTACCACTGAGAAGGACAAGAGCAGCAATGTCATGAGTGCACCATCAACTCCAAATCACACCATTCTAACTTGGACATATATCACTGTTCCTTCATTGCTGCTGGGCCAGAATCATGGAATTCCCTACCTAACAACATTGTGGAAGTACTATCACCACAAGGACTGCAGTGATTCAAGGAGAAGGCCCACCACCACCTTCTCAAGGCAACAAGGGATGGGCAATAAATGTAACCTTGCCAGTGTCTCTCACGCCGCAAGAACAAATAATTTTTAAAAACTGGTCAGGAAAGCTAAAATGAAAAACAAGATTCAGCTTTAGGAATATAAATATAACATGAAAACCTTTTATAAATATATATTTGAAGCAAACAAGCAGTCATAAATACAGAAGGAGCCCTGATGGATTCCATGGATGACATGACATTGAAGGGATGGGAGATTTCCAACATTTATTCTTTCTGTCCTTATTCACAAAGGAAATCGTGAGCTGCCTTCCCAGTACAGAAATAGAACTTCAAAGGCAATACGATGAAATATTAATAATGATGGAAATAATGAACAAAGAACTGACAGACAGGTTGAGGGCATTAAAGGTGGACAAGGCACCCAATCTCACGTGTATTTGAGGAAGTAGCTAGTGAAATTGGTCACATCTTGGTAGAATCATTGACAAGTCATTGTAAACAGAAGTTGTGATCAAGTATTGGAAGAGGGCGAACATAATGCAATTCATGAAAAGAAGTATAAAGATAACCCAGGGCTAGTAAGCCCGACATCCATAGTATGTAAAACACTAGAGGACATATTTTCTGACATGGAGTTTACCTGCTGGCTGCACATTGCCAACAATCGTGGGTGAGCTTCCCATGGGCATTGTGTCTGTAATTTCCTGACATTTACGGCCATAGAATGGGGTCCCCATCAGTAGTCAACATCCATAAAATCGTGCAACCTGAAGGAAGCAATAATGAAACATCTAGGGAATAATAATGAATCAGCAAGGCTTTAGAACATGTTTATAATTTCACTAGAAATAGCTCACATATGAAATCTTGCTGTCATGATTGCATAGCAACCAGGGAAATTTTTCTGCTCCCGATCATTATAAATGGAAAGAAAATAAGCAGCTTTGTAGATTAAGGGCAATGATTCTTGATGAACATTTTAAAATGTTCTTTTCATTGCATTCCAAAAAAGCATCCTGATAAACTACAGAACCGAGGAGCATCTAATACATCTAGAAGTTAAATGGATGTTAACATCTCAATCAGCCCTTTGTGTATCATAATGCAGTTTTTCTAGTCCTGGCGTTAAAGCAGTGGAACCTCGGAGGAGTGAAAGTAGCACCTGCTGAAATCACACCGGGATGGTCTCACAGGATTTTCCGAAGTCGGCCTCGTTAACTATTATTGGCAAATCTCCAGCCCAAATTGGCGTTACCAGCAGGAGCTTGCTGTCAGTAGGGGGAGAGGGGGAATTGGGGTCAGCTGCTGCTCTTAAAGACTGCAGCTCTTATTTGAAGGGGCTGCTTCTGTTTCTGTTGCACAAAAGGTAAAATAACTGGAGGAAGTCACCTATCATGTCCATTTCCTGAGACATGTTTGTCGGTTCTTGAGGAACAAGTACAGCAAAGGATGGTTGTCCTGTCTGGCATCCCAGAGCACCTTCCCAGCAGAGGAAATATCCAGTTTGCTAGGTGGGTGGTAGCTACCAAAGTCAGAGCAATCTAGACATTCAGAGGATGTGGAGAAAATGAGAAGGTTAATAGCCTCAGGATGTCTGCCAAGGTAAGTCTGAGGAGCATTGTGCCATGACAACTATATGGATAATATTAAGAGGCCACTAACAGCTCCAAAAACAACTTGACCACAAAACAAATAAAACAATTCTACTTTCAGATATTTATGTTGACTTCCCGTCAGCCAAAAATGTGCTTGTTCTTAATTTCAGTTTTCTAAAGGTTATCTCAGCACACAGAGCATTCCTGACAAGAATCAATGAAAATTGCACGTGCTAAGTTGCATGCTTTTTTAAAATATATCTTAATATTAAAATAAGCTCCTGCCCATTTTTGGTGCAATCTCCTTTGGCCCTGCACTAAGGCTAGAGCAAAAGTTTGCACATGGTGCAGAATAGATGAAAATCCTGCCAAGAACAATCTCGGTTCAATTTTCCAACTAACTAGCACAGGTCCATTCCAACACCACCAGTGATGGCAACCGGAAAATATCCCCATATTACTATAAAGGTCAAGCAAACAATATCACAGTTGAACACACTACAACAAATTCCATCCCTTTTCTGGCAATATTTGTGCCCATCAAAATTTTCATTGTTTCCCATTATAGTCATTTCCCCTTTTATGATCCCATCTTCACTACTCCAGTACAATGGGTGTTAACGTGCACCTTGCTAGTGAACAGCTGGTTTAGTTATTCATTCTCAGAGCTGGTTTGACCACATCAGGCTCCATTGGGCCTCGCTGTCAACAAGCAGAATGACCCACTGCTCTAGGATTATCCTACATAAGAACATAAAATCATAAGAAATAGGAGCAGGAGTAGGTCATACTGCCCCTCGATCTTGCTCCGCCATTCAATCAGATCATGGCTGACCTTCAACCTCAACTCCACTTTCCCACCCTATCCCCATAACCCTTGGGTCCCTTAGTGTCCAAAAATCTATCGATCTCAGACTCTGGGATAGAGGATTCCAAAGATTCACAACCCTCTGCGTGAAGAAATTTTTCCTCATCTCGGTCCTAAATGGCCGGCCCATAATCTGGAGACCATGATCCTTAATTCTAGACTCTCCAGCCAGGGAAACAGCCTCTCAGCATCTACCCTGTCAAGCCCTCTCTGAATTTTATACATTTCAATGAGATCACCTCTCATTCTTCTAAACTCTTCTAAACACCAGAGAATATAGGCCCATTCTACTCAATCTCTCCTCATAGGATAACACTCTCATCCCAGAAATCAATCTGGTGAAACTTTGATGCACCCCCTCTAAGGCAATTATATCCTTCCTTATGTAAAGAGACCAAAACTGTACGCAGTACTCCAGGTGTGGTCTCACCAGAGCCCTATATAATCGCAGCAAGACCTCCTTACTCTAATATTCGAAACCCTCGCAATAAAGGCTAACATACCATTTGCCTTTCTAATTGCTTACTGTACCTGCATGTTAACTTTCTGTGATTTGTGTACAAGGACAACCAAATCCATCTGAATACCAACATTTTTTGGTCTCTCATCTTTTAAAAAATATTCTGCTTTTCTATCCTTCCTACCAAAGTGGATGATTTCACATTTCCCCACCTTATACTCCATCTGCCACCTTCTCGCCCACTCACTTAGCCTGTCCATATCCCTTTGCAGCCTCTTTCTGTCCCCCTCACAGCTTACTTTTCCACCTAGCTTTGTATCATCAGCAAACTTGGATACATTACACTCGGCCCCCTGTTCTAAGTCATTGATATATATTTTAAACAGCTGAGGCCCAAGTACTGATCCTTGCAGCACCCACACTAGTTACGACCTGCCAACCCGAAAATGACCCATTTACTCTTACTCTCTGCTTTCTGTCCATTAACCAAAACTCTATCCATCCAATATATTAACCCCAATCCCACAAGCCCTAATCTTGTGTAACAACCTCTTGTGTAGCACCTTATCGAATGCTTTTTGAAATTCTAAATATACTACATCCACTGGTTCCCCCTTTATCTACCCTGCTAGTTACACCCTCAAAAAACTTTAATACATTTGTCAAACACGATTTCCCTTTCATAAAACCGTGTTGACTCTGCCTAATCATATTATGATTTTCTAAGTGCCCTGTTACTACATCCTTAATAATAGATTCTAGTATTTTCCCTACTACTGATGTCAGGCTAACTAGCCTCTTGTTCCCTGTTTTCTCGCTCCCTCCTTTCTTGAATAGTGGGGTTACATTTGCTACCTTCCAATCCACGGGGACCATTCTAAAATCTAGCGAATTCTGGAAGATCAAAACCAGTGCATCCATTATCTCTACAGCCACCTCTTTTAACCTTAGGATATAGGCCATCAGGTCCATGGGATTTGTTGGCTTTTAGTCCCATTCATTTCTCCAGTTCTTTTTCTTTACTAATCTTAATTACTTTAAATTCCTCACTCTCATTAGACTCTTGGTTCCCCATTATTTCCGGTATGTTTTTTGTAACTTCTACTGTGAAGACAGATACAAAATACTTGTTTAACGTCTCTGCCATTTCCTTATTGCCCATTATAATTTCTCCTGTCTCTGCTTGTAAGGGACCCACTTTTACTTTTGTTAATCTATTCCTTTTTACATACACATAGAAGCTCTTACAATCTATTTTTATATTTCTTGCTAGTTTACTCTCATATTCTATTTTCTCCTTCTTTATCAATTTCTTGGTCATCCTTTGCTGATTTCCAAAATCTTTCCAACCCTCAGGCTTACTACTCTTTTTGGCAACATTGTAAGCTTCCTCTTTTAGTCTATTACCATCTTTAACTTCTCTTGTTAGCCACGGTTGGATTACATTTTCCATAGAGTTTTTATTCCTCAAGGGAATGTATATTCGTTGAGAATTATGAATTATTTCTCTAAATGTTCGCCATTGCTTATCCTGACAAAGATAACTTGAGGATTCATCTCTACTATCAACCCATCTCTTTAAATCCCTCTTGCCTGTCCCCTCTACCCACACCTCTAAAAGCAAGTATGGGAAGCTCATGTCTTCATTTCCAAGACAGAGGCCATCCTTTCAGTTGCCTCTGCTGTTTCACCCCCTTCTCCTTGCCCACTAAGCCTAACCTCCTCACAATTCCATCCCCACCCTAACACTAAGGGTTGGATCTTGACTTTGTGCGATAGTATAAAATGGGTGATAGCAAGTTGGCAGCCCATTTTGTCTCTCCTGGTTTTTATTTCCATTGACTTCAAGATCTACCCCTAAATCTTTGTCCATTCCTGGCCCCCATGCTAGCTGACATTGTAAATGGTTCGCTCTCCTCGGGCACTGTTCCCCTCTCTTTCAAAACCACTGTTCAAAAAAACCTCATTCCTGATCCCTTTGTTGTTGCTAACTACAGCCCCATCTCCAATCTCTCTTTCCTCTCTAAGGGCCTTGAATATATTCTCCCCTTCAAATCTGTGCCCATTTCTCCCACAACTCTGTTTGAATTTCTCCAATCAGGTTTCCACCTTTCCTACAGAACTAAAAAGGCCCTACCCAAAGTCATTCTCTGTGACTGTGGTGCATTCACCACCCCCATCCCCCTTGACCTTTCTGCACCCTTGGACGTGGTCAACCATGTTTTTTTCTTCCAACGCCTCTCCTCAACTGTCCAGTTTGTGGGACTGCTCGCTAAGCAACTCTCAACTAACCAATCAAAGCCAAATAATTTCCAGCAATGGCTTCTCTTCCTACCCTTGAACTGTCTCCAAAAGATCCGTCTACTCTTCATCATCTACATGCTGCCCCTTGGCGACATCATCCACAGATATGGGGTCAGCTTCCACATGTATGCCGATGACACCCAGTTCTATCACTCCACCATATCTGTCGACTCCTCCACTGCCTATGTATTGTCAGAGTGCTTTTCTGACACCAGTGTTGAACAAACCATAACTTTCACCAGTTAAAGTTTGCGAAGACCGTCAGCCCCCACCACAAATTCTGTACCCTTGCCACTGAATGCATACCCTTTCCAGCCACTGTCTAAGGTTGAACCAGACAGTTCACAACCTTGGTGTTGCCTGTATCACCTATGCCTATGTCTGTGCCTTTGTCACCTTCAAATTTGAATATTCCAATGCTCTATTGGGTGGTTTCCTATCTTTCATAAACTTCAGCTCATCCCAAACTCTGCTGCCCATATCTTATTCCGTACTAAGACCCTCTCGTCCATCACACCCATCCTACATTGGCTCCCAGTCTCCTAAAGCCTCAAGCTTAAAATTCTCATGTTTGTGTTTAAGTCTTTACATGGGCTCACCCCTTCCTATCTTTCTAATCTCCTCTGGCCCCACAACCCTCCCCTAAACACTCAGTTCCTCTAACTTCAGCCTTGTGCAGTCTCCTTCCTTTGCCCCACCATTGGTAGCCACACCTTCACCCATCTAGGCCCCATGTTCTGTAATTCCCTCTCTCAACCCCTTCCCCTCTCCTCATTTAAAATTCACATCTTTGGCCAAGATTTTGGTCACTCCTCCTAATCTCTTCTCCTTTAGCTCACCATTTGTTTTCTTTATGCCTCTGTGAAGCGCTTTGGGACATTTTCCTAGATTAAAGGTGCTTTATAAATGCATGTTGTTGTTGATGAGATATTAATTAATCCTTGAAATAATCTACAAGGATTTTGAGTAATTTCCTGTATTTGCATTCTTAATTACATAGCTGAATCTTCAAAGTTTTACAGCCACAGGGAAAAAGCTATCAAAATTATGTTAGCAATTTGCAAATTAAAAATACTACTTGAGATTTCATACAGGCAAACAAATAAAAAAGCCGGTGTGGGAAGTTGAACTCTGGTGTGGGAGATGAAAGGGAAAAGAGCAGCTATTGTATGAAAAATGGAAACATACAATAAGAAATGTTCATATAGGCTGCGATCAGGAATAGCAAAGAGCAAAATACAACAGATGTTGGAAGTCCAGCATTTTCTGTTTTTGCAATCGGGAATACCTACTTTAAATGCAGAATCTTCTGTGAGAAACAGTATATTTAAGAGTGATTGAGATGAAAGGTAGTATATTTATTATGGCCTTTATAATCTCATGCTTTATGTTTCTGGCCTCTCCTCTCTGCCACTTGTGGCAAAGAATAAATCCTGTGCCCAATGTTTGCAGATATCAGCATCTTTAAATTTGGTAGGAGATTGTGATTTAGTTGTTCGCCAGCAGAGTTTTCTGTCAGTAATAGTGGCAGATACTAACCAATAGAGTAAAACTTAAAACTACATTGTTAACTAAATCAACTATGTTCAAAGATCCAGTGCTATGCAGTCAAGCTATGGACAGTTCATTTCTAAGAAAATGAAACGACCTGATCTTGGTAAATAAAGATCAGTATTTGTTTTACAGACAATACTCATACTTACAGAAAACATTTTTCTTTAACAAATGTTTCACTGTAAATGCTAATGAAGCAAAATAACTTACTTGTTTTCATCTGTGTCATTTAAAAATTAAGCTCAAATGAAGGTTAGAATTAGCTAGGTAATAAAATATTGCATGGTACTATTTTTGATATCCTATGGAAGGTCTCTGATGCTGTTACTCTGTAATTTTGAGTGTAATATAGAGAAAGGTATTGGACGATTGAACCTCTCAGTGCAAGTAACAGATAAGTCGTAACTACATTTGTTCCAGATAAACAAAAAGTAAAATACCGCAGATGCTGGAAATCTGAAAACAAAATAGAAAATGCTGAAAATACTCAGCAAATCAGCCAGCACTGTGCCACAATAGAAATTAGTCAGTCTGTCGACATTTCAGGTTTAGGATAGTCATTTTCTGTTTTTGTTTTAAGTTTGTTCAAGACTTCATTTTGAGTGTAGCACACTCGAACTATTAACCACCACTGTAACAAAAACAGTAAATGCTGGAAATATACAGGTCAATCAGCATCTGTAAAGTGAAAAGACAGGCTAATCCGCCGTCAGAACTAGCCACCATGGTAATTTGTTTAAATCACTCCATGGCCTTGCCCCATCCTATCTCTGTAACCTCCTCCAGCCCTATAATCCTCCGAGGACTTGGTGTTCTTCCGGTTCTGGTCTCTTGAACATCCCCAACTTCCTTTGTCCCATTGGTGGCCGTACCTTCAGCTGTCTAGGCCCTAAGCTCTGGAATTCCCTCCCTAAACCTTTCCGCCTCTCCACCTCTCTTCCTAATGACACTCCTTAAAACCTACAACTTTAACCAAACTTTTGGTCACCTGTTTTAATGTTTCCTTCTTTGGCTCGGTGTGAATTTTTTTTTCTGATTACTCTCCTTTGAAGCGCCCTGGGGCATTTTACTACATTAAAGGCAATTTATAAATACAAGTTGTTGTTATTGTTGATACACTGATGACCTGGTCTTGTTGTGAAGTCACAGATCTGATATAGTTATTTGGAAAAAAATGATGAGATGACAGTGAAGACATCAGCGACTTTCCTAAACCAAATAAAAGACAGATTCTATCATAACTAAAATTAATGGTTTTATACATTTTAATTCTGCTTAATAATATTCAGAATTGGAAATGTGCTGAAAGAAAGGAAGGTAGGATTGTCATAACCAGACCAAAAGTGTGTCAGTATGTGCTAGAATGAGTGACAAGAGAATTAATAGAAAATTATAGATGCAGATGGAACAGAACCTTTTTGCACCGTAGATCCTAATCATTCAATATGCAGGGTTCACTAAAAAGAAAATAGCAAACGCAATGTTGCAACACCCTCAGAAGGAGGCAAAGGGGATTGTGGGGTGACTGGGAGAAATCTTATCAGGATTAGAAAACACCTCCCTCTTTGAGTTAATTGGGCATTTCTTTGTATATAAGAATTTGGAGTGATTTGATCTGAAGGAGAAGGAAGAGGATATTTGCGAATTTTAGAAAATTAAACAGGAACATGCTTGTCAGCGGTTCAACTTTACTAATATTTGCAGGTAAAATCAGGATTATGTCAGCACAAGGGAACAGGTTTCAGGTGGAACTAGATCACAGTAACATTGTGCTTCTGAACTCACAGTGGGTAAATGGGCAAAACATGGGGAAAAGATCAGCAAAGATACAAGGGAGAATGGAAATGGCTGTGATACTCAACGTGCGTGAACACAAGATTGAGGCTCATACAGATAAAGTTACTGCATCAGAGACACTTAATACTCAAGCAGCTGCACATGGCAGGCCTTGTGTTGCATTCATTGTGTTGATGATGTGCTGGTGGGAGAATGTAATGTGTCTGTATTGTAGGATTGTTCGGTCCTTATGGGAATGGGTATTAAGCAAAAATCGAGAAACTAACAAATATTGAATTAGATCCAATTCCCCATCAGATAATCACAGAAATCCTGCCATTAGAAGTCCAGCTCAATAAGAAGAGAGGTTAATATCATGGTTACTGCTACTGCCAAAAAGAAATGCTTTGCATAATTATATGGGTCCAGATAACCTAGACTGCAGTATTTGTGCAGTGGAGTACTGGGAACAGCTCAACTGGAAATGCAGGTACAAGAAATGATTGGTATAGTTGGCAAGGTAGAATGTGCAATTGCATTACTTTAATTACATTATGTGTAGGTACATGGCATCTAGTGCCAAAAACGTTCTAATAGGGAATACATTAGGATGATTGTAAAAAGAAAAAGAGGCAGAAAGGGAAGAGAACTTTGGTCACAAGGAGGTGTGGAAAAGATTGGGGAAAGGGAATGTTTTTTAGAGGTGTGTTTTTTGGTTTATAAGTGGTTAAATAAATTAAGGATGTGTATTAATGTGAGAGTAATGCTATCAGCCGCTACAGGGCCTCTTAAGACCCCAAAACAGTGGCCAGGAAGCACATGCACACTTCCGCCGTCCACCATATTGGGTAAGGACAAACAAGAAACATCCTTTATCCACACCTGAAGCAGGCGTTAGGCCGTTTGCATATGCAAATAAGAGGTCTATCACCTGCTTCAGATCCCCGCTGCAGCATTAGTTTGCCCTGAGGCATCAGGGGTACCAATCCTAAAGAAAAAGATAAGTTACTTACCACAATCTACATAAAAACCACCATCACCATCCTGAATGCTGATCTAAAGGCCCTGAGATCCCTGACCTCTGACCTCCAGGCTCTGGCCCCGACCTCCGGTACCCCTCCCCTCGGCCACGACCATTCGCGGTCCCCTCCCTAACCCCCAATCTCCCTCCCCCTTCCCCTCAATCTCCCTTCCCCTCAATCTCCCTCCCTCAACTACCGATCGCTCCCCCTGGGCCCAATCTCTCTGCCCCCAGCCCCGACCTACAGACCCCGCCTGACCACCGATCGTGATCCACCCCTGACCCCGGAACTTCCTTTCCCTGACCACCAATCGTTCACTTCCCCATCCATGATCGCTACCCCGAGGCCTGATCACTCCCTCCCAGATGCCCCAATTGTTCCCCCCCCCCGATGCCCCAATTGTTCACTCCCCAACCCCTGATCTCCCTCCCCTGATCACCGATTGCTACCTCCCCAAACCCCAATTGCTCCCCCCTGCGGCCCAATTGCTCCCCCCGCGAGGCCCGATCCCTCCCACTCCCGAGCCCCATGATCCCAACCCCGGCCACCAATCACTTATCTGTGGGCCGGCCCGATCTTGCAGCACATAGCTGCATGGCCTACAACTGTAGAGCCTTCTTCAGTCCAATGAGGCCCGAGGCCCAATATCCAGGATCTTCAGACCTCACCATTTGTGAGGAGTGATGGCCAAAACAGGGTGCTCCTGAATTTCTCCCCCTGAGATTTAAAATGCCAATAAACACTGATATTTTTTTCTAAATAAAGAAATCTGCTGAAAGCTAATTTGTTTGATTTCAAAAGGAACAAAGGACATTAAGTGAACAAAAGGTTTTTAATCATTTCAAAATACTGCAAAAAACTCTACTTATTGGGTCTAATCAATTGGGTCCAATCAATCCATTTTAGTGAACTTGGATTTAAGATTGTTGCTAAAGTATTGCTTTAATTAGAATCTCATCTACATTAATATTTGCTTTAACAGGTGCAAAATTGCCCAAGGCAGCACTTTCTGGCAATGCAGACAGAATGCACAAATAAGGAGTAAAGCCAGCAGAATGTTATTACAATTACTAATGAGGAAACAAATTGTCACTCAATAAGTTTAGAATGCCCTCTAATAACACATACCTGTAATGCCTTTACCAAAAAGAACAGATGCCAAATCATCAAAGAAAATATTCTACTCCACAAGAAAATGTGGTTCACGTTTAACCAGAGGCAATGGTACAGGAAGTATCTGAGGCAGATATGCTGCCACTAATTTTATTGCCCCCCTCACTCCCTACCAGGCTTGTGCTGCAGTTTTCCTGCTGGCAGTAAGGTGGAAGGGGGGAGCAGGGGGCTTTTTGCCCCTGTTCTGATGTCACATGGTCAGCTCATTTAAATAATTAGAGACAGGCAAGCAATCCAAACCTGAACTGCTACACCACATTTTTTTTCTTTTTTTTAAACTATTAAAGGTGACATTGGGTCTAAAAAATAAACGTGACTAAAAAAGAAACAAATAATGTGATTTGGTTCCAGTTTCGTTTAATATTGTGATGAAGAAATAAAAGTGTCAAGGGGGAAAAAAGCAACAATTTCAATGCAACCAAACAAAAAGTCCAGGGGTGACTTTTTTTTTGTGATTTTAGGCCCCCCTTTTATAAGAAGGGGGGGATTTAGGGTGTGTTTAAACGCAAAAAAACAAAAGAACCAAAACCAAGTCTCAAATTAAAATTTTATTGTCCTCGTCCAGGATACACTCCAGCCCCTCCGGTGCCCACTGGTCGCGGAAAGCCTCAAGCGCACCAGCAGACACCGCGTGCTCCATCTCCAGGGCCACCCGGGCGCGGAGGATTCCGCAGAAGAGAGGCAGACAGTCCGACCGACCGCCCCCACGGGCCGCGAGCAACCTGGACCTCTTGATGGCCACCTTGGACAGGCCCAGGAGCAGGCCCACGAGGACGTCCGCCGCCCTGCACGTCCCCCTCCCCACCGGGCGGCCAAAGATCAGGAGCGTGGGACTGAAGTGCAGCACACCACATTTACACTGGGTTGGGTGGGGATCACTATGAAATTATATGGTGAGGCAGAATTTTGGTCCAAGAATGGCCTGACTCGAAGACATGGCCGAGGGGAGGGGGAGCGATGATAGGAAGGGAAATTGTGAATGAGAGGTGCAGGCCTGATGCAGCAGCAGGATATAAAACCTACTCCTGTTTAAATGGCCTATGGGGATACTGGAAGAAGGAACACGGCTGGAATCAGCAGCCATGGCATGGAGGCCAAAAATGAGCTTTTTAATTTCAAAGAGTCTAAAATCGATGTCCTGCTGACTGAGATCCGAATCAGAAGGAGCAGCTGTTTGGGATCAGGGACAGGAGACCTCTGAAGCAAGAAGTGAAAATAATGTGCAGAGAGATAGCAGTAGGACTCGTCTACAGTATCAGAAAAATGTTAACGATCTCACCAGATCAACAAAGGTAAGGTAGCTGTGACCTAGAACCCTTCCCTGCACTTAGTTTACACATGATACTGGCATTCTATTAAAATGTCTGTGAGAAGCTCAATATTGCCATTCACTGAGATAGAGGGCAAAACACATACTGGTAAACACTCTGCAAAAATTGTTACATAAAAGTTAACTCTCCCTTTCAGAGTTCCATGTGTGATTACATCTCCTTAGACGTCAGCACTTCAACTGCGTGGGTTTCTGGCTTATCAGAAGCCGATGGGTGGAGCTGTCAGAACAAAAGACACTGCCCTACTCTCAATGTTGAACTCATGTCCTGTTCTCTTTAACACTCCATCACAGGAGGAGGTCACCCACAACAGCAGGAAGTCGCAGGCTGCAGATGGATGACCCCCAGAACAGATACAGACAACTACAAACCCATTAGTCTTACTTCATTTCTATGTGATAGAGTCAATTGTCAGGACTAAATTTAAGAATTACCTGTGCAACTATAATCTAGTAAATAGCAGTCAGCATGGCTTCAGAGGGAGACGATTCTGCCTGACCAAACTCCTTGACATCGTTGAGGAAGTGACATCCAAATGAATTGTGGTAAGCCGTATTGCGTGGTGCACCTTAGTTTCCAAAAGGCTTTTGAGAAAGTTCCACATGAAAGGCTATCAGTTAAACTGAAAGCTATGGGGATTCGGGGTAAATCTTGGGATTGAATCAGAAATTGATTGATAGAAAACTATGGGTACATGTTAGAGGTGTACTTGGGACCACAACTGTTTCTAATCCCAATCAATGACTTGGATTCAGAAACTCAATGTGAATTACTACCATCACCACCACCACCACCACCACCACCACCACCACCACCACCACCACCACAACAACAACAACAACAACAACAACAACTCACATCTATGTGCGCTTTTAACAGAAAAATAACCCAAGGTGTAAGGAAAAGAATTAGACACCAAGGCAAGAGATATTAGGAGGGGTGATGAAAAGCTTGGTGAAATGTGTGTTTTAAGGAGGGTATTAAAAGAAGAGATGGAGGTGGAGAGGCAGCAGGGTTTAAGAAGGGAATTGCAGAGCATGAGTCTAGGCAGCTGAAGGCACAGCTACCAGTGGTGGTATAAAAAGAAGTGGGGATGCACAAGTGGCCAGAGTCAAAGGGGGTAATTTTGACTTTGTGCAATAGTGTAAAACAGGTGATAATATATCGACAGCCCGTTTTATATCTCTACCGATTTATATTTTCATTGAAGTAAAGTAAATACTTCACTGCCTGTAATCCACCAGTCTTCTGAGAGGTCGGGGAGGTGGGAACTCTTGTCATTGGGAGTGTCTGCCCTGGCCATGTCCAATTCTATGGTTGTGGGTTCAAGTCCCACTCCAGAAACTTGAGCACATAATCTAGGCTAGCATTTCAGTGCAGTACGGAGGGAGAGCTGCACTATCGGAGATGCTGTCTTTCAGATGAGACCAATCTGCCCTATCAGGTGGACATAAAAGATCCCATGGCACTAATTCAAAAAAGAGCAGGGGAGTTCTCTCCTGGCCAATGTTTATCCCTCAGCCAACACTGAAAAACAGATTATTTTTTTATTCATTCATGGGTTGTGAGCATCGCTGCAAGGCCAGCATTTATTGCTCATCCCTAATTGCCTTTGAGAAGGTGGTGGTGAGCCACCTTCTTGACAACTGAGTGGCTTGCTAGGCCATTTCAGAGGGCAATTAAGAATCAGCCACATTGCTGTGGGTCTAGAGTCACATATAGGCCAAACTGGCAGGTTTTCTTCCCTAAAGGACATTCGTGAACCAGATGGGTTTTTATGACAATCTGGTAGTTTCATGGCCACCATTACTGATATGAGTTTTTTTAATTCCAGATTTTTATTTAATTAATTGAATTTAAATTTCCCCAGCTGCTATGGCAGGATTTGAACTCATGACTCTGTAAAACCGTACCCTTTCATTACCTGGACATTATCACATTGTGGTTTGTGAGACCTTCCTGTGTCAAAATTGGCTTCCACGTTTCCTACATTACAATAGTGACTACATTTCAAAAGTGTTTCATTGGCTGCAAAGTGCTTTGGGACATCCTGAGGTCATGAAAGGCGCTATATAAATGCAAGTCTTCCTTTTTTCTTTATGCCACTGGCCTTGTTTGGGGTGCACAGAGGATCTACCCCCTCAAGGCTGAGCAGGAGTTCCCATGTAAGGCCAGGACCCAATGTATCTGGTTCCTGGACAAATTTCCGACTTTTCTGGTGCCCTCTCGCTGGAGTTACAGTAAGAGTGTGCTGATTTTTGGTGCCCTTCCCTTTAAAGTCTGATTAGAATGGGAAGAAGTCAGAAATTTTCCTGTCAAACACCTTATTAGCAGGCTGAATACGTGAATAAATAGGCTTCTGCTCCAAATAAGTGGGAGTGAATAGTGTGGCCGTGCAGTCCAAGTGGAATTAACAATGGGGTATGTTTTCATCAGGGACTAAACAGAATTACCTCCCCCAGTTCCCCAGCTTCTGTTCAGCTAAATTTTGCTTGTTGTAAACATCTGCCAATTAGAAAATCAACTCTTTCCTCTCAATGTTCACAGATGAAGGATGGCTACTTGAGCAAGGTACAGAAGGGTGACTAGTGCCCAAGGAAATGTACACCATCAGCAGAAGAGTGGATAAAAAGGAGAAAATTAGCAAATAGGCATGAGAATTTGAAAACCGCTCTATCATTTTTGACTGCTCAGTTGATCTGCTCCAGTTATCCGAGAGCCATCGTGTGAATCTTAATGCAAACATTCCTCAGGAGAAATGAGAACTCCTCCAGCCCTCAGGATAGTTTAGATTGCAACACACATGCATACACGTTGCATACCTTGGGAAAGCTGAGAACCCCCAACTCCCATTAACGACCACATATATGCATTTCTCAAGCCACAGCCAGTCACAGGTTGCTAGAGTTTTCCACAGGGGACATCTTTTAAATCACATTGCCCCATGTAAGCTCTGTGAATAAGAACATAAGAACATATGAAATAGGAGCAGGAGTAGGCCATACGGCCCTTCGACCTTGCTCCGCCATTCAATAAGATCATGGCTGATCTTCGACCTCAACTCCACTTTCCCGTCTGCTCCCCATATCTCTTGATTTCCGTAGAGTCCAAAAATCTATCAATCTCAGTCTTGAATATACTCAATAACTGAGCATCCACAGCCCTCAGGGATAGAGAATTCCAAAGATTCACAACCCTCTATGTGAAGAAATTCCTTCTCATTTCAGTCCTAAATGCCTGACCCCTTATCTTGGGACTATGCCCCCTAGTTCTAGTCTCTCCAGCCAGGAGAAACAGCCTCTCAGCATCTACCCTATCAAGCCCTCTCAGAATCTTATAATTTTCAAGTAGATCACCTCTCATTCTTCTGAACTCCAGAAAGTATTGGCCCATTCTACTCAATCTCTCCTCACAGGACAACCCTCTCATCCCAGGAATCAATCTAGTGAAACTTTGTTGCACTGCCCTGTACAATTGCAGCAAGACTTGCTTACTCCTATACTCCAACCCCCTTGCAATAAAGATCAACATACCACTTGCCTTCCTAATTGCTTGCTGTGCCTCCACGTTAACTTTCTGTGTTTCGTGTACACGGGCACTCAAATCCCTCTGAACACCAACATTTAATAGTTTCTCACCATTTAAAAACTTTTCTGTTTTTCTATTCTTCCTACCAAAGTGAATAAGCTCACATTTCCCCACATTATACTCCATCTGCCACCTTCTTGCCCACACACTTAACCTGTCTATATCACTTTCAGACTCTTTAAGCTCGATTTTAAAACCGAGCTGGGAAGGGGGCGGCGGGGTCAAATTGAGCATGAAACCAGCAAGGTAGGTGAAGGGGAACCAGTGGTTGTAGTACATTTGGATTTTCAAAAGGACGATATAGATGGGTTGGTCAGATGGGCAGAACAGTGGCAAATGGAATTTAACCCGGAAAAGTGCGAGGTGATGCACTTTGGAGGGACTAACAAGGCAAGGGAATACACAATGAATGGGAGGACCCTAGGCAAGACAGAGGGTCAGAGGGATCTTGGTGTGCAAGTTCACAGATCCCTGAAGGCGGCGGAACAGGTAGATAAGGTGGTAAAGAAGGCATATGGGATACTTGCCTTTATTAGCCGAGGCATAGAATATAAGAGCAAGGAGGTTATGATGGAGCTGTATAAAACACTGGTTAGGCCACAGCTGGAGTACTGTGTGCAGTTCTGGTCGCCACACTACAGGAAGGATGTGATCGCTTTGGAGAGGGTGCAGAGGAGATTCACCAGGATGTTACCAGGGCTGGAGCGCTTCAGCTATGAAGAGAGACTGGGAAGATTGGGTTTGTTTTCCTTGGAGCAGAGGAGGCTGAGGGGGGACATGATTGAGGTGTACAAAATTATGAGGGGCACAGATAGGATGGATACTAAGGAGCTTTTTCCCTTCGTTGAGGGTTCTATAACAAGGGGACATAGATTCAAGGTAAAAGGCGGGAGGTTTAGAGGGGATTTGAGAAAGAACTTTTTCACCCAGAGGGTGGTTGGAGTCTGGAACTCACTGCCTGAAAGGGTTGTGGAGGCAGGAAACCTCACAACATTCAAGAAGCATTTGGATGAGCACTTGAAATGCCATAGCATACAAGGCTACGGACCAAATGCTGGAATATGGGATTAGAGTAGACAGGGCTTGATGGCCGGCGCGGACACGATGGGCCGAAGGGCCTCTATCCGTGCTGTATAACTCTATGACTCTATGACTCTAGGTATTTGATAAGGTGCCACATAAAAGGTTGTTACACAAGATAAGGGCTCATGAGGTTGGGGGTAATATGTTAGCATCGATAGAGGATTGGCTAACGGACAGAAATGAGGACCCATTATACTAGTTTCCCAGACGTCCTTATGATTTTGATGTAAGGACATCTTTTTTTTATCAGTTTACTATCTGACTGACTGGCCTGATTGACAGGCTGGTCTCAGTCGGATGGGAGACCAGCCAGGGAGTGGACGTGCTCAAGTAAGTCTGCAGATAAGTCTTTGTTTGTATGGATAGGGAAGGGACATGGGTGGGCATGGGGGCATGGGTGGGCTCAGGGCATGGATAGGCATCGGTTGGCATGGGTGGGCATAGGTTGGCATGAGGGTCATGAGTCATGGGGGGAGGGATCGGGGGTCAGTCACGGGGGGTTGTCCGGCTTGAGGGTCATCACGGGGGTCTGCGATCGACGAGGTGGAGAATCGGGGGTTGGGGTAGGAGATTCGGGGTCAGGGGTCGGAGGATTGGAGTGGGGGGGAGGATCGGGGTCGGGGGAGGATCGGGGTCGGGAATCGGGGGTCCGCGATCGGGGGTTGGGTGTCTGCGATCGTTGGGGGATCGGGGCATATAGGCTTTCTGGGCCTGTGGGATGCACTCCTGCTCCTCCGGGCCCACAAGCTGTGCCTTCCTAGGCACCTACCTGTTAGTCTCGGGCCTTCTCGCCTCCTTTCACGGGGCATAAAATCGATGGTCCAGGAATCCCAACCTCCCAGGGTTGAAATCGGGAAGTCCAGAAAAATGGAGGCCCAAAGCCTGCTTGAATGGTTTTAAGGCCCGACCCACCTCCTGGGAGCGAGTTGGTCGCCCGCCCCTCTTCCCGCCCCGGTGAAAACCGGAAATGGCGGATTGAGGGCGGGTCTGAAATGGTGGCAATTTTCAATGCCTCCTCGCCCCCAACCTACCAGTTTTTCACAGTTAAAATTGACCCCTTTGTGCCCTCCTCACAGCTTACTTTCTCAACTAGTTTTGTATCGTCAGCAAACTTGGATACATTGCACTCGGTCCCTTCATCTAAGTGATTAATATAGGTTGTAAATAGTTGAGGCCCAAGCACTGATCCTTGTGACACTCCACTAGTTACATCCTGCCAACCTGAAAATGACCCATTTATTCCTACTCTCTATTTTCTGTCCGTTAACCAATCCTCTATCCATGCTAACATATTATCCCCAATCTCATGAGCCCTTATCTTGTGTAACAACCTTTTATGAGGCACCTTATCAAAGACCTTTTGAAAATCCAAATGTACTACATCCTGGTTCCCCTTAACCTACCTTGCCAGTTTCATCCTCAAAAAATTCCAGTTGATTTGTCGAACATGATTTCCCTTTCATAAAACCATGTTGACTCTGCCTAATCATATTCTGATTTTCTAAGTGCCCCGTTCTTAATAATAGATTCCAGCATTTTCCCGATGACTGATGTCAGGCCAACTGGCCTGTAGTTCTGTTTTCTCTCTCCCTCCTTAGCAAAAATACAAATTTCTTATACAACTCTGGGCAAATATATGGCTAAAAAGATTTTATTTTTAAACCATTAAAATAGGAAATATTACAAAGGGCGTATTCTGCTCTTGGCTAGACTGCAATATGCCTTTATGTTTATAAAAAGATTTTTAAAAATCTATTTCACAACACTGGTGCTGTTATGAGAACAGCCTCACTACTGGAAGAAGCTATATTGTTTCCATTCTTATCAAGTATCATTTACCTTATCATGATCCATAATGTATTCTGTGTTAATGTGTATAGCATTCTTAATTGACTAATTTCAAAATGGAGACACTTATAAAAGACCAATATTGAAATTTCAGTGGACAATTGCCACTTTTCAGCACATAGTTATCAGAAGGTGAAAATGCAAACTACAGCCCATAATTCTACAATCTCAAAAAATGTTTTGCATACTTGCATATTCAAGGTAAAACCTGTTTTCTTTAAAAATCAATATCAAATGATAATTGCAAAATAATTCGATGTACATTTGCAGACAGTCTAGGAAACTGCAGCCCTCAGCCATAACCTTTTAACTGTTGCAAGAATAGATGACTTGTCTAATCCTAGCCTACAATCACCATAGTAACTGTGGTGTACATGTTAGAACACACGTGAAATACAAATATGGCAACTCCCTTTCTCATTAGTCACATTGCAAGTAACACATTTTCCAGCTGAATCGGAATCATCTTAAAGGCTGTCAGGTAAATCCGGCAACTGGTACAGGATTTTTCTGGTACTGGTAACACATCAGTACCAGATGCATCTCTACCAATTTTTTTTTACCTGTCAAATCAGTATCTGTGCCTTAGCCTAAGCTTGTCTTATGATTTTTTAATTGTTGTTAAATACCATCCCACTCTGTTTAAAATGAAACACTCATGCTTTAATTAAGCTACTGGCCTCGATTTAACCCCCTCCCCCCACCCACCGACAGGCAGGAGATGGTCGGGGGAGGTTAAAATATCGAGATCGAGCAACCCGACCCCATTCCCGCCCATTTAAAATGTAACAAAGACAAATCAGGCCATTGACGAGGCTCCCGCAAAAGGGAGGTGGGGGCCTAATTAACATTCAAAAATCGCAGCCCGCTGATATAATTGACGGCACGACTTACATTTAACAGTGAGCGAGGGGGAAACCCGTGTTGTGGGATTCCTGGCAGCAGATCCGAGGCGGGGGCTGCTGACTGGCCCAGGTAGGAGCACTTTTTAGCACTCCTTGTGGGCCAGGAGGAGCAGGAGTGCTCCCCCCAGGCCTCACAAGGAAGCCTTCGGCCTCTCCCAGTCAGGATTGTGGCCCTGATGTTCTCACCCGCCCCCCCACAATGTCCCAATCGTGGTCATCTCTCCATCTCACCCGTCCCGATGTTTGCTTTCCCCGCCCCCCTTCCGATGGCAGCCTGAAGCTTCCATACTGTACTCACTACCGGGGACCATCCCTAGGCTGTCAATTAGGCCAGCTGATGGGTGGAAATCTGCATCAGATTATTTAAATGAGGCCCTGCCGTTAAAATTGGCTGGGCCACCACGTCTCCTGTCATGCTGCATTTTCCCCGTGCTTCCGCGCTCCCCAGCACTCTCCCAGCCTCCCCGTTAACATCTGGGCCACAATTTCCATTCATTTAAGAATGGCTGTGAGTGATATAAATAAAGCGTTTCCATGTTGAATAAGACTAAGAATCATTTTCCCCGTGGAAACAGCTGAGGCAGCTGCAATTATGACTTACCTCATATCTTAACAAGAGAGAATCCATGCCAAGCAGGGCCCTCTCCGATCCCTCAATCCCTCCCTCTGACCCCAAATATATTTATTTGGGTCCCACAGTAACTACCTAGCTATTTCAAAGTTGATAATATGTCAGGAGATTTTAATTCAAGTGAGATGATCATGGCCATCTGCCACAATTTACTGTAAGTTTTGAAATCAAATTTGCCTACAGCCTTGCCTGCAGCAGTGAAAGAGCCCACAGCACACACCTTATTTGCAACTGATGACCTTCCAGGTTCTGACATCAGGCTGGTATCACTCACTCTGGCATGTGCAGATGTAGCTAGCATGCCACAGCTGCGACGGCAAAGAGGAGGTTATTAATTTTATTCTTATTCACGTCAGTGCAGCAGTTACAGTCAAAGTTAAATAGCCTGTTCCATGCATAATGATCTTTCTTCTCAGAATTAGAAATGTGAATCATGTTTCTCCTGAAACTTGTCCCTTCTAACAAAACAACTTCCCGTCCTTTTGAAGGACCACTAAAATTATTGACATGGTTCCAAATGTTCCAAATGAATTATGCAGGATTAGAAAGGCCTACGGTAGAGCAATGAAATGCCATTGCGATACATCCCATTTAACGATTAGATTTGCTGTCAACAGCCTCACATTTGCTGCATACTTTCAGTAACTAGCCATCTTTTCCATTTCTTGATGATCAAGCCTCTTAATGAAGGTCCATTAGAATCTGTTGCTGACCAACATGCTGACTAACTGCTGAAAGAATGATCCCCTTTGGTCTGCATTTCCTTTAATGTTGATCCTCTAGCACTTGTATTTATTTCCTTGTAGATTTTATTAACCAACAGTCACACGCAAATCTTTTACCACTGTATACCTGTTTCGTGTACATCACCTTTAAGTAATCCACATGAAATTTTGTTTTCCACTCCTGAAGCGATCTACTTCATTTTGATTATCTCTTCAATTGCTGTTAGCCTCTTTATACAAGTTACCAACTTGCAAAGTTTCGGGTCATCAACATATTTTGTAATCTTACCAGAACCTCTTTATATCATTTATAAATGAAGTAAGAACTCAGACCAGACCCTTGCAGAACTCCATGACTCACTGCTACATTTTGTATCATGTTCTGCTTTCTATTGCCATGCAAGTTAGCTAATTTGCCACTAATTCTATGAACCATGGCATTCTTTAAAAACCTCATGTGGGAAACTTTATCAACTACCTTTTGAAACTAAAATAAATTATAAATGTGATTCTGTGATGCCATATTCCCAGCAGGGAATCATACTCAACAGAAGGATGGGTCAGAGAATCCTAAACTCCCATCAAGTGCAGATTCCCATCGACAGTGTACAATCACACGTTATATCCAATGGTTGGCCCATAGAATCATAGAAAGGTTAAAGCACAGAAGGAGGCTATTCAGCCCATCGAGCCTGTGCCGGCTCTTTGTAACAACAATCCAGTTAGTCCCATTCCCCCACTCTTTCCCTGTAGCCCTGCAAATTTTCTCTCTTCAAATATATGAGGAAAAACTTTTTTACACAGCGAATGGTTGCGATCTGGAATGCACTGCCCGAGGGGGTGGTGGAGGTAGATTCAATCGTGGCTTTCAAAAGGGAACTGGATAAGTATTTGAATGGAAAAATTTTCAGGGCTACCGGGGTAGGGCGGGGGAGTGGAACTAGCTGGATTGCTTTTGCATAGAGCAGGCACGGACTCGATGGGCTGAATGGCCTCCTTCCATGCTTTAACCTTTGTATGATTCTATGATTTATCCAATTCCTTTTTGAAAGCCACGTTTGAATCTGCTTCCACCATCCTTTCAGGCAGTGCATTCCAGATTATAACTACTAAAAAAGTTTTTCCACATGTCACCTTTGGTTCTTTTGCCAATCACCTTAAATCTGTGCCCTCTAGTTCTCGACCCTTCAATAGGAACAGTTTCTTTTTATTTAAACCCTTCATGATTTTGAACATTTCTATCAAATCTCCTCTTAACCTTCTCTGCTCTAAGGAGAACAAACCCAGCTTCTCCAGTCTATCCATGTAACTGAAGTCCCTCATCCCTGGAACCATTCTAGTAAATCTTTTCTGCACCGTCCCTAAGGCTTTCACACCCTTCCTAAAGTGTGGTGTCCAGAACTGGACACAATACACCAGTTGTGGCTGAACCAGTGTTTGATGAAGGTTCAACATAACTTCCTTGCTTTTGTACTATATGCCTCTATTTATGATGCCCAGGACCCCATATGCTTTTTTTAACCGCTTTCTTAACCTGTCCTGCCACCTTCAAAGATTTGTGCACCTATACCCCCAGACCTCTCTGTTCTTGTGCCCCCTTTAGAATTGTAGCGTTTAGTTTATATTGCCTCTCCTCATTTTTCCTGTTAAAATATGTCACTTTGCACTTCTCTGCGTTAAATTTCATCTGCTATGTGTCCGCCCATTCCACCAGCCTGTCTATGTCCTCTTGAAGTCTTGCACTACATAATTTACACCGTCATAGAACTATAGAAGCTTAGAGCACAGAAGGAGGCAGCCGGCCCATTTTGTCTGTAACGGCTCTTTGCTGCAGCCATCTAAAACTATGCTCAGTGCCCTGCTTTCTCCTCACAGTCCTGCATATTCTTCTGTTTCAAAGTTTTATCCATTTTCGCTTAAATGCTGCAATGGTCTCTGCCTCAATTACTCCCTCTGACAAAACATTTCATACCCTAACAACTCTCTGCATAAAGACATTTTTCCTAACCTCCCTCTTCACTTTCTTAGTGAGACTTTTAAATTGATCACTCCTCATCACTGACTTCCCAGTCAGAGAAAATCATTTTTCCCTTTTCACTCTATCAAAACCTTCATGATTTTAAGAAGCCTTAAGAAGCTGGTATCATTCTGGATAAACTGCACTGTACAATGTAACATAGAAAACATAGGAGAATAGGAACAGGTGTAGGCCATTTGATCCCTCGAGCCTGTTCTGTCATTCAACCAGATTATGGCTGATCTGTACCTCAACTCCATTTACCCACCTTAGATCCATATGCCCTGCTACCTTAACCTAACAAAAATCTATCGATCTCAGTCTTGAAAATTTCAATTGACTCAGCATCCACAGCCTTTTAGGGAGAGAGTTCCAGATTTCCCTTAGTGTGAAAAAGTGCTTCCTGATTTCACTCCTAAATGATCTAGCTCTATGCCCTTTTGTTCTGGATTCCCACACTAGAGGAAATAATTTCTTTGCATCTACCCTATTGAATCCCTTTACCCTTCTAAACACCTCAATTAGATCACCCCTCAACCTTCTATATTCAAGGGAATACAAACCAAGTTTCTGAAACACACAGTGATAATTTAACCCTTTAAGCCCCGGTATCATTCTGGTGTATCTGCGCTGTAACCCCATCAAGGCCAATATATCATTCATGAGATGCATTGCCCAAAAGTGAACGTATGAGGCCTGACTGAAGCTCGGTACAACTGAAGCATCATGTCCTTCCCTTTGTATTCCAGCCCCCTCGATATAAAGACAAACATTCCATTAGATAACTTTTTGTACCTCTCCACTAGCATTTAGTGATCTGTGCATATCTACAACCAAATCTCATTGCTCCTTCACAATTCCTAGCCTCTCGTCATTAAGAAAATATTCTGATTCGTCTTTCTTGGATCCAAAGTGGATGACTTCATACTTTCCCACATTGAAGTCAATATGCCACATTTTTGCCAACTTATTTAATCTGTCTATGTCCTTTTGTAACTTCCTGCTCCCATCTACACAAGTTACTGTGCCTCCTAATGTAGTGTAATCTGCAAACTTCTATTCCTTCATCCAAGTCCTTGATATATATGGTGATAGGCTGAGGTCCCAGTACAGATCCCTGGGGAACATTACTTGTCACATCCCGTCAATCGGAGTACATTGCCTTTATCCCTACTCTCTGTGTCCTACCTCCTAACCAATTACCAACACAGGTCACAAGGTTCCTCCAATTCTGTATACTTTTCTTTTTGCTAATAATCTCTTATTCTTTATGGCTTTATTATACTTTCGATAATGGGCAAACTCAAAACAATAAGCATTATTCAAACTTTGGCCGAACCATTGCCTTACACAAATTTGTCACAAATTTTTTGCTTTTATGCTCTCTGCCCCTATTTATAAACCCAAAATGCCATTGACCTTTTAACAGCTTTATCTACCTGTATTCACACTTTGAAGAAACTATGGCCAGAAAATTCCTGGGTCTGCATTACCAGTGACTTAAGTGCTGTGGAGAGGGTCTTATGCCCATTGAAATTCCTGTCAGAAATCCAGGGGTTAGCTAATTTAAATTATACTGGTGGGGCAAGGTCAAGAATCCCCCCACCTGGGGGACATTGAAAAATTCAGGAAAGGGGTGGAGCAAGGGTGCAACATCAGTATTTAAATGGCTGCATGCAGTTAAAAGGCTGGGCATACTCTTCAAAGAGGCATTGAAATGACCGGTGCTAAACAAGGGAAAGGGTCTAACTTCTGTGAGGCTAATGTGGAAGTGCTGCGATTCCAAATTAGAAAAAGGGGAGGATTGAATAGTTGGAGTACTAGAGAAAAAGCCATGACATGTAGCAGCATGGGCCACATGGAAGGAGGTGGCTGTGCTTGTGATTGAGACCTCCACAACCTCCTTGCATTGTCGAAAGAAGTTTAATGATCTCACTGGGTCAGCAAAGCCAAGGGTATTTTCAGATAAATAACAGGGCAGGTAACTCAACACAGATCAGCACATGGGTATTTCCTAGATCAACCGTCAAGCATTGCCCTTTAGGATATCACATGGTGCCATGTTTCTTGTACCAGAATCAAGTCACTTGGCAGTGCTCATGTCATGCCAGGCAATGACCATCTCCAACAAGGGAGAGTCTAACCACCTCCCTTGACATTCAATGGCATTACCATCGCTGATTTCCCCCACTATCAACATCCTGGGGCTCACCATTGACCAGAAACTTAACTGGACCAACCATATAAATACTGTGGCTATAATAGCAGATAAGAGGTTGGGTATTCTGCGGCGAGTGACTCACCTCCTGACTCCCCAAAGCCTTTCCACCATCTACAAGGCACAAGTCAGGAGTGTGATGGAATACTCTCCACTTGCCTGGATGAGTGCAGCTCCAACAACACTCAAGAAGCTTGACACCATCCAGGACAAAGCAACCCATTTGATTGGCACCCCATCCACCACCCTAAACATTCACTCCCTTCACCACCAGCGCACTGTGGCTGCAGTGTGTACCATCCACAGGATACACTGCAGCAACTCACCAAGGCTTCTTCGATAGCACCTTCCAAACCCACAACCTCTACCACCTAGAGGGACAAGAGCAGCAGGCACATGGGAACAACACCAGCTGCACGTTCCCCTCCAAGTCACACACCATCCCAACTTGGAAATATATCGCTGTTCCTTCATCGTCACTGGGTCAAAATCCTGGAACTCCCTACCTAACAGCACTGTGGGAGAACCTTCACCACATGGACTGCAACGGTTCAAGAAGACGGCTCACCACCACCTTCTCAAGGGCAATTAGGGATGGGCAGTAAATGCTGGCCTCGCCAGCGACGCCCACATCCCATGAACGAATAAAAAAGAAGTGTTTCACATACTGGGGTGTGCGCAGTGATAAAACCAAGTAATATTTTGTAAAGAGTTGTAATGAATCACTGACATATATAATATTATGACTGTTTCTCTGGTTCTCTTGTATGACAATAAGGAACAAGGAATGTGCTGATGTTATTGCTCATGATTAGGATGTGATGGCTAGCTGTGAGGAGCAAGGATTTTACTTGGACCATAGAGAAGCTGGTGAGAAGAGGCAGCTTTTTGATGGTCTGTGACTTCCAAATAATAGTACTATGTTCCTCTATGAAGGTAGGCCAAATTAATCTGTCTCTCAGCTGTCTATCAGCTATTGCCACTCCACCTGCTTCTGTTCATCATGGCCCGGGTCTTCAGCATCAGGAATGTCATCAAACTCTCTGACATTCTCTGGGACATCTACCTTCAGCCATTTCCTTATTGGAAAGTTGTGAAGCACAGAATATTGTACCACTATTGGCATGACTGTGCTACATGCATAGTGCAAGGTACCCTGGGACCTATCCAGGCACCAGAATCTTCCTCTAAGCATCCCAATAGCTCGCTCAATTCATATCCTTATCTTTATGTGTAATTCACTATAGGACTCTCTCAGCTCTCCTCCAACGTAGGAATTTTGGGGCCTATGTATTTGATCCCCTAGTTCTCTTTGTTCATCCCTATCCCTCAGTATCTTTCCACTGAGTGTATACTCCCATTCCTTGCTTTTCCTGCCATAATGCATCACCTCACACTTCTTGACTTTAAATTGCATTTGCTATCAGTCTGCCCATTCATTAATCTGTCTATGTCCTCCTTGAGCCTCCTCAGTTTTTGCCCAACTCCCTACTTCTGTATCGTCAGAAAATGTTGATATTGTGCTGCCCCTCTCCAGCTCCAAAACCATTCTATATATACCAGGAATAAAAAATGTACCCAGCTCTGATCCCAGCAACACACCATTTCCAACAACTCTTCAATCTGAGCAAGACCCATTAACCCTAAACAGTTGTCAGGCTGCTATATCTCCCCTTATTCCCTGCACCTGAATTTTTCTAACAATCTTCCTGTTTGACACCTTATCAAATGCCTTCTGAAAATGCATCTACTGTACATCTGTGCATTCTGTTTATATTTATAACCTGTCACTTCTTCAAATAAACTCTATTAAATTTGTGACATGATTTTTCTTTAACAAGTCTGTGCTGGTTGTCCTTGATTATCCCATACATCTCGAAATGCTCACAAATGTGATCTTGTGTTTGTTCCCAACAGATGTTAGTTACCCAGTTTATCATTCCCTCCTTTCTTGAACAGTACATTTCAAATTCCAGTACATTCTGATCAATAAGCTTTATGGCATTTCCTGGTCCTGAAAATCCGTGGGAATACAATCCTGGCAGTGACATGGGATTGCACCCAACCAGCATTTGTGGAGTCAGTTGGAGGGCACAGGACTTGCATGAGGCTGGCAGATGCAAACAACACTGCAGGTAGAACTCCAGCACTGGACACTGTGGAGGCATGACCCAGATCCCTCAAGATCCCATGCAGTCTTCCATCAGCCGCTTGTTTATGTCACTTTATGTCACCTGGTCTGGACTCCACCAGTGGGCCCCACTGCCACAATCTGGAAGTGATTCAGTATACACAACAACAACAACTTGCATTTATATAGCACCTTTAATGTAGTAAAACATCTCAAGGTGCGTTCGCAGGAGTGTTATCAAACAAAATTTGACACTGAGCTCATAAGGAGATATTAGGACAGGTGACCAAAAGCTTGGTCAAAGAGGTAGGTTTTAAGGAGCGTCTTAAAGGAGAAGAGAGAGGTAGAGAGGCAGAGAGGTTTAGGGAAGGGAATTCCAGAGCTTAGGGCCCAGGCAGCTAAATGCATGACCGCCAATGGTGCAGCAATTAAAATCGGGGATACGCAAGATGCAAGAATTGGAGGAGTGCAGAGATCTCAGAGGGTTGTAGGGTGGAGGAGGTTACAGAGATAGGGAGGGGTGTGGTCGCGGAGGGATTTGAAAACAAGGATGAGAATTTTAAAATCGACGTGTTCCTGGACTGGGAGCCAATGTAGGTCAGCGAGCACAGGGATGATGGGTGCATGGGACTTGTTGCGAGTTAGGACACAGGCAGCAGAGTTTTGGATGAGCTCAAGTTTATGGAGGTTGGGAGGCTGGGCAGGAGAGCATTTGAATAGTCAAGTCTAGAGGTAACAAAAGGCATGGATGAGGGTTTCAGCAGCAGATGAGCTGAGGCCGGGGCGAAGACAAGTGAAGTTAAAAGATGGAAGTAGGCAGTCTTGCTGATGGAATGGATATGTGGTCAGATGCTTATCTCAGGGTCAAATAGGATGCCAAGATTGTGAACGGTCTGGTTCAGCCTTAGTCAGTGGCCAAGGAGAGGGATGGAGTTGGTGGTTAGGGAACGGAGTTTGCAGCGGGGATCAAAGACAATGGCTTTGGTCTCCCCAATAATTGGTTGGAGGAAATTTTTGCTCATCCAGTCGGACAAGCAGTGTGACAAATGAGAGACAGTGGAGGGGCCGAGAGAGGTGATGGTGAGGTAGAGCTGGGTGTTGTCAGTGTACATATGGAATCTGACGTTGTGTTTTCGGATGATATTGTCGAAGGGCAGCATGTAGATGAGAAATAGGAGGGGGCCAAGGATAGATCCTTGGGGGACTCCAGAGTTAACGGTGCGGGAGCTTCAGAGAAGCCATTGCAGATGATTCTCTGGCTACGACAGGACAGCTAAGAATGGAACAGGTACGGTAGCATAGTGGTTCTGATACTAGACTAGTAACCCAGAGGCCTGTATTAATAGTCTGGAGTCATGAGTTCAAATCCTACTGCAGCAGCTGGGGAATTTAAATCCAATTAATTAAATAAAAAATCTGGAATTAAAAAAAACTAGTATCAGTAATGGTGGCCATGAAACTACTGGATTGTTGTAAAAACCCATCTGGTTCACTAATGCCCTTTAGGAAAGGAAACCTGGTCTGGCCTATATGTGACTGCAGACCCACAGCAATGTGGTTGATTCTTAATCACCCTTTAACTTAAAAAAACTATAATGAAGCATTTACTTCCTATGTTGGTGTACACTAGTCAGTTTCAGTACATTAAATTTAATGTTTAAAACATGCCAACTGGTGCTTTTGCACCTGAGAAAACTAGCTTCAGCTACTCAGTTGTTCAAGAAGGCGGCTCAGCACCACCTTCTCAAGGGCAATTAGGGATGGGCAATAAATGCCGGCCCTGCCAACGACACCCACATCCCATGAATGAATTAAAAAAAGGAACCAGGTGAGCACAGTCAACCCAGCTGGATGATGGAGAAGAAAGAGGTGTTGGAGGAGGATGGTGTGGTCAACCGTGTCAAAGGCTGCAGACAGGTTGAGAAGGATGAGGAGGGATAGTTTACCATGGCCACAGTCAGATAGGATGTCAATTGTGTCTTTGATAAGGGCCATTTCAGTATTGTGGCATGGGCTGAAACCTGATAGGAGGGATTCAAACATGGAATTATGGGAAAGATGGGCATGTATTTGGGAGGTGACAACATGTTCATTGGCTTTGGAGAGGAAAAGGAGGTTGGAGATGGGGTGATAGTTTGCAAGGACAGAGGGGTCAAGGGTGGGTTTTTTGAGGAGGGAGGTGATAATGGCACATCGAATGGGAGTGGGACAGTACCTGAAGAGAGGGAACTGTTAACAATATCAGCTAACATGGGGGCCAGGAAGGGAAGTTGGGTGGTCAGCAGTTTGGTGGGAATAGGGTCAAGGGGGTAGGAGGTGGGTCTCCTGGTTAAGATGAACTCATAGAGGGCAGGAGGGGAGAAAGGAGAGAAACTAGAGAAAGATGCGAGTTCAAGGCTAGGGCAGGGGGCAATCTTAGGGGAAGTTTAGCTTGGTGGGCTAGGGGAAGGGAGGGAAGCAGAAGAGGCAGTTGAATAGATGGTCTCAACCTTAGTGACAAAGAAGTCCATGAGCTCCTCACACTTTTCATTGGCGGTGAGGGTGGAAGGGGCAAAGAAGAGGTTTGTATTGGAAAATAGAAGCTGGGGGTTATTTTTGCATTCCAGGATGATCTTGGAATAGTGAGCAGTGTTGGCAGAGGAGAACTGGACCCAATAGTGCTTTATGTGGTCCAGCCAGATCTGGCGATGAATGGCTAAACCAGTTGTCCACCATAAACGTTCAAGTCTACATCCCTTGGACTTAAGGGAGTGGAGATGAGGGCCATACCGGAGGGAATGACCAGGGTGAGAGAGAGAGAAGGTTTTAATGGGGACAAGGGCATCAAGAGTGAAGCTGAGGGTGTGATTGAGCAGATCGATAGCTGCAGAAATGTGGTGAATGGAGGGCCAAAGGCTAGACAGTTGGGAATTTGAAAGTGCCGTTGTAAGTGACTTGGGGAGAGTATTTTCCAAGGGCGGACACAGAAGGAAGTGGAGTTGGGAGGAGAAAGAGGGATAAAAGGAAGTGGTCAGAGATGGCCTTATCCATGATTGACACGATGGGAGTAGAGACGCCACGTGAGATGGCAAGATCGAGGGGATGGCTGTAAATATGGGTAGGGGCGCTTACATCGTTCAGTGTATTAGCCTTTAGCCAAATGCTGGGTCCCAACTTAACCAGTGAAATGGCATCTCCCTTACAAGGCTGGCTGGAAAAATCCAGAAACAATGGAAACCTGATGCAACAAGATTCCTGCCATTTTATGGTGGGATCAGCCAGATTCCCACGGGAGTCCAGTGGAAAACTTGCAGATTTTCAAGGCCGTGGTCTTTAAATAAATATTGATACGTTACTATAAAATGCTATTAAGAATTTTCTTCACTGCCAATATTATATTTTTCTTATATTGCACCTCCTGATTTGGGCCAATTTTAACTCACGCTGCTCAGTGTAAAAGGAGTGATAGGGACCCGAAAATGGTGCAGGGTCACTTACTGCTCTGTTTAAACAGCTTCTTTGGCCACCGCCATCTTGGGTAGGACGTACATAGGACCCCGATTACAATTTTGAGGTACAAATAGGTGGATCATGCTCCGCGCACGCTCTGCCCATTTGAACCAGGCGATGAGCAGCCTAACCATTGTTCCTTACAGGGACCACTGGAGGCCACTCAGTAAACAGCCCAGGAAATGTTTGATTTTTTTGATGGGGGCAGGAGGAGCAAGAGTGCTTCACCTAGGCCCACAAAATAACTCCGGCCTGCAATTGGCCCATCTGAGGCTTCCTCCAGGATTGTTTCCCCTTCTCAATGGTCCGACTATCGGCCAGCTCAACGTTGGAGCCGGTTGATTTCCCTGCCCTCCCACAACCAGCAAGCTGAAACTTGGGCCTCAAAATGGCTCAAGGCCTACTTTGGCAACGAGTGGGCAATGGGCCTGCTGCCTGCCCATTCTTCAGCTGACTCCTGCTGGGCTGGATTTTATAGTTACTGGCAGCCTTCTGATTCCTCACTCAAGCAATCTTCTGATATATTAGCCTAAATAGCAAGTGTTAGTGGGCTATTTGACCATATGGTAATCACTGGCACGTCTCACCACTTTAATTAATGAAGAATTAATGCTTTATTTTTCTACAGGCTTCTGTATATTTGGATAGTTACATTTCTTGGGCTACAAATTACTTTTGATAATAATAATGGATAAAAACTTTTTCTCTGTCATTTTAATGGAGGCATTAACAAGTTAATTCCTCTGTTAAATAGAGAACAGAGGAATGTCATACCAATGCGTAAACATCTGCTATTATCATCAAAAGTAATTTCTACCCTCTTGTTTTTTTAATGGCTTTGCTCACTACGTTGTCCTCCAATGCACTTATGCTACCCTCGACACTGTTAGCATTTTATTTTAAAATTTTATCTTGGTATTTCTATTTCACTTTGTGGTAAGTTTCAGTTCAATTAGGTAATTATGATCCCTTCCTGATTCTTTGTATAATTTGAATAGCTTTTGCTTTTCTTTGGTACCAGCTTTCATCTGCTCACTTATATCAATTCCCCTTCTATAATTTGTTTGCTCTATTTTTCTGGATGTGTTTTGAGATTGCTTTAATATTCACTTTTTGAATTCTATCCCGTTTCTACCTATCCCAAAAGTAGAGCTCTTCTCCCTATTGACAGTCTTACTGATGCTGGTTTCTGGATCTTTTTGTGTTACTTTCCATTTAAATTTATATAAATAAAGGCCGTTCCTTCTAAAACATGTATTATGCTTGTCCTAAAAGTATTTCAATTATCAATTATAAATAATTAATTCCTTCTCTGTCGCGCTATGAAGTAAACCTGAATAAGACCAATTGCCCTTCTGGATATATTGGTGATTTCACATCAGAGTCCTGGTTATGTTGAATTGTAATGAATTAATCTACTCCACAGTTTCTGAATCATAGCCATGTTTACCTCATGATCTAATCTGATCTTCAGCAGTCCATCTGGCTAAGGCAGTACTGCCCAACAACAGGCTTAAGTTTGCCTTACCGTAGCTAGGTGCAATAAAGTATTCACAATGTTAGGAATACTTTTAAGTTCCAAAGCCTTTTTTGAACACCAAATGCTTTTAGAAGAATGCTCCTGTTAACACAAGGAGTATCCAATGACAAAGCCTTGCCTGCATTGAATTTTTATGACTTAATTCAGCTCATGCAGTTTTTGAAGCAAAGCCAGGTCCATCCTACTGGTTGAGAGAGGGGTGTCCTTCTCTCCACATTAAGCTATTGCCTGATGTTCTGCCGCCTGTTCATGCAATTAACTAGCGTGAGGAACAATGTTAGGTAAGCTACCACCCTTTCATTGTATTATAGTATCATAGTACAGTATAGCACAGGAGGAGGCCATTCGGCCCATCGTGCCTGTGCCAGCTCCTTGAAAGAGCTATCCAATTAGTGCCATTCCCCTGCTCTTTCCTCATAGCCCTGTAATTTTTTTCCCTTCAAGTATTTATCCAATTGCCTTTTGAAAGTTACTATTGAATCTGCTTCCACCACTATTTCAGGCAGTGCATTCCAGATCATAACAACTTGCTGCGTAAAAAAATGTTTCCTAATATCGCCTCTGGCTCTTTTGCTGATCACCTTAAATCTGTGTCCTCTGGTTACCAACGTTCTGTTACTGGAAACAGTTTTTCTACTTGATCAAAACCCTTCATGTTTCTGAACACCTCTATCAAATGTCCCCTTAGCCTCCTCTGTCCTAAGGAGAACAACCCCAGCTTCTCCAGTCTCTCCACGTAACTGAAGTCCCTCATCCCTGGTACCATTCTAGTAAATCTCTTCTGCACTCTCGCCAAGGCCTTGACATCCTTCCTAAAGCGTGGTGCCCAGAATTGAACACAATACTCCAGCTGAGGCCTAACCAGTGTTTTATGAAGGTTTAGCATAACTTCCTTACTTTTGTATTTTACGCCTCTATTAATAAAGCCCAGGATCCCATATGCTTTTTTAACAGCCTTCTCAATTTGTCCTGCCACCTTCAACGATTTGGTACGTACACCACCAGGTCTCTCTGTTCCTGCACCCCTTTTAAAATTGTACCATTTATTTTATATTGCCTCTCTTCATTCTTCCTACCAAAATGTTCACAATTCTCTGTGGAGATAGAACGGGAAAGTGGAGTTCACGTGGAAGATCAGCCAGGACCTTATTGAATGGTGGAGCAGGCTCGGGGGGCTGTATGGCAACTCCAGCTCCTATTTATTATGCTCTTATGCCGGCCCCTGGGGAACATTACTGTATACTTCTGATAAACAACCGCTCACCACTACTCTCTGCTTTCTGTCCCTTTAGCCAATTTTGTATCCACACTGCCACTGTCCCTTAAATCCCATGGGCTTTAATTTTGCTTACAAGTCTATTATGTGGTACTTTATCAAATGCCTTTTGAAAGTTCATATACACATGAACTGCACTACCCTCATCAACCCATTCCGTTATTTCATCAAATAATTCAATCAAATTCATCAGACATGATTTTCCCTTACCAATTCCGTGCTGACTTTCATTTATTAGCCCATACTTTTCCAAGTGCCAATTAATTTTGTCCCAGATATTGACTCTAAAAGTTTCCTCACCACCAACGTTAGGCTGACTGGCCTAGAATTGCCGGGTTTATCCCTCTCCCCTTTTTTGAACAGGGGTGTAACATTTGCAATCCTCCAGTATCTAAGGAGGGTTGGAAGATTGTGGCCAAAGCCTCTACAATTTCCACCCTTACTTCCCTCAGTAACCTAGGATGTATCCCATCTGGACCAGGGAACTTTTCTACTTTGAGTACTGCCAATCTTTTAAATACCTCCACTTTATTTTTATCCTATCCAATATCACTACTACTTCCTCCTTTACTGCTACCTTGGCAGCATCCTCTTCTCTAGTGAAGACCGATGCGAAGTATTCATTTAGTACCTCAGCCGTGCCCTCTGACTCCACAAGAAGATCTCCTTTCTTTTTCCCGAATCAGTCTCACCCTTCCTTTGTCTACCCTTTTATTTATATGTTTATAAAAGACATTTGGGTTCCCTTTTATGTTAGCTGCTAATCTATTCTCATACTTTCTCTTTGCCCCTCATATTTTCTTTTTTAGATCTCCCCTGTACTTTATTTATTCAGCTTGGTTCTCTACTGTATTATGAACCTTACATTTGTCATTAGCCTCCTTTTTCTGTTTCATTTTAATTTCTATATCTTTAGTCATCCAGGGAGCTCTAGCTTTGGATGCCCTTCCTTTCCCCCTCATAGGAATATGTCTGCTCTGTACCCGAACCATTTCCTCCTTGAAGCCATTTCCTCCTTGTTCAACTACTGTTTTGCCTATCAATTTTTGATTCCAATCCGCCTGGGTAAGGTCCCTTTTTAATTCACTGAATTTAGCCCTCCTCCTGTTAAGTATTTTCACATTTGATTGTTCCTTATCCTTTTCCTTTACTATTCTACACCTGATGATATTATGATCATTGTTCCCCAAATGCTCCCCTATTGAAACATGCTTGACTTGCGCCACTTTACTCCCCAAAACTAGATCCAGCTCGTTGGGCTGGAAACACACTGATCAAGAAAGTTCTCTCGAACACATTTCAGGAATTCCTCCCCCTCTTTGCCCTTGACACTGTTACTATCCCAGTCTATTTTGGGATAATTGAAGTCCCCCATTATCACTACTCTATAATTCTTGCATCTTTCTGTAATTTGCCTACAAATTTGCTCCTCTATCTCCTTCCCATTATTTGGTGGTCTTTAGTATACACCCAGTAGCGTAATAGCTCCTCTATTGTTCCCTCATTCTAACCAAATAGATTCTGCCTTTGACCCCTCAACTACATCATCCCTTTTCAGTGCTATAATAGTTTCTTTGATCAATACTGCCACCCCCTTTCTTTCCTTCCCTATCTTTCCCGAATACCTTGTAACCAGGAATATTAAATACCCAATCCTCCCCTTCTTTGAGCCAGGTCTCTGTTATTGTCATTATATAATAGTCCCATATGATGACTTGTGTCTGCAGCTCACCAACCTTATTTACCATGCTCCATGCATTTATGCACATGCACTCCAAACTCATCTTAGACTGCTTCGCATTTGCCCCCTCGCTGATCCTTCCTATTTCTGAACTATTCTTTACTCTAGTGCTATTTGTCTCTCCCAGTCCTCTGTGTACCTTGTTTCTCCTTTCTAATGTTTCATCCTGGTGCCCATCCCCCTGCCAAATTAGTTTAAACCCTCCCCCACAGCGCTAGTTAACCTTCGTGTGAGTACATTGTTCCCAGCTCTGTTGAGGTGCAACCCGTCCATCTTGAACAGATCCCTCCTGCCCCAGAACTGGTTCCAATGTCCCAGGAATCTGAAGCCCTCCTTCCTGCACCATTTCTCCAGCCACGCATTAACCTGTCGTATCCAGCTATTCCTATACTAACTAACGCGTGCACTGGGAATAACGCAGAGATTACTACCTTTGAGGTCCTGCTTTTTAACTTCCTCCCTAGCTTCTGAAACTCTGACTGCAGGACCTCAACCCTTTTCCTTCCTATTCCATTGGTTCCCACATGGACCATGACTTCTGGCTGTTCACCTTCCCCCTCAAAATGTTTTGCACCCTCTCAATGATGTCCTTTACGCTAGCACCAGGGAGGCAACACACCATGCAGGACTCACGTCGGCGGTTGCAGAAATGCCTGATTATCCCTCTGACTATCGAATCCACTATAACAACTGTGTTTTTTGTGCCCCCCTGTGCAGCCGCATCTCCCATGGTGCCATGGATTTGCTCCTGACTGCACTCCCCTGAGGTGTCATCACTTCACTTTGAGTAAAGTACTTATTTCTCATTCATTAGGTTATTCATGAAAACAACATAGAATCATAAAATCATAGAAAATTTGCAGCACAGAAGGTGGCCATTCGGCCCATCGTGTCCGTGCCGGCTGAAAATGAGCCACCCAGCCTAATCCCACTTTCCAGCACCAGGTCCATAGCTTTGTAGGTTATGGCACTTCAGGTGCATATCCAGGTACTTTTTAAATGTGATGAGGGTTTCTGCCTCTACCACTCTTTCAGGCAGTGAGCTCCAGACCCCCACCACTTTCTGGATGAAAAGAATTTACCTCAGGTCCCCACTAACCCTTCTACCAATCACTTTAAATCTATGCCCCCTGGTTATTGACCTCTCTGCTAAGGGAAATAGGTCCTCCCTATCCACTCTATCTAGGCCCCTCGTAATTTTGTACACCTCAATTAAATTACCCCTCAGCTTTCTCTGTTCCAAAGAGAACAACCCCAGCCAATCCAATCTTTCCTCATAGCTAAAATTCTCCAGTCCTAGCAACATCCTCGTAAATCTCCTCTGTACCCTCTCTAGTGCAATTACATCCTTCCTGTAATGTGGTGACCAGAACTGTACACAGCTCTCAAGCTCTGGCCTAACTAGTGTTTTATACAGTTCTAGCATAACCTTCCTGCTCTTATATTCTATGCCTCAGCTAATAAAGGAAAGTAATCCATATGCCTTCTTAACCACCTTATCTACCTGTCCTGCTACCTTCAAGGATCTGTGGACATGCACTCCATGGTCCCTCACTTCTTCTACACCTCTCAGTATCCTCCCATTTAATGTGTATCCCCTTGCCTAGTTTGCCCTCCCTAAATGCATTACTTCACACTTCTCCAGATTGAATTCCATTTGCCACTTTTCTGCCCACCTGACCAGTCCATTAATATCTTCTTGCAGTCTACAGCTTTCCTCCTCATTATCAACCACACGGCCAATTTTTGCAACATCTGCAAGCTTCTTCATCATTTAAGTCAAGTCATTAATATATACCACAAAAAACAAGCGACCTAGTAATGAGCCCTGTGGAACCCCACTGGAAACAGCCTTTCAGTCACAAAATTCCTTGAAATATGATTCCTAGAAGGCGAATGTTTTAGACAATAAATTCAAATATTTATTATTGTTATAAACCTAAAATGTAAAACTATGCTTTATTTTTGACTGTCACATTTTCAGTTCTCATTTTTAAAAAAAATCAAAAAAATATTTTAATGAAAAATATCTGTAAGACCAAGACAGAAAAATAAAGACTCATGGTATAATTCCTCTTAGATAATGAAGATTAATAGCACCATATATTTATGGAGATTATTTTCTGAGGTAACAATTGATTTCCAATATGTTTAATTCTACACTGATGGTTATTGCTTAATGGAAAGGATTAGACAAATGGGTCAGTTTAATTTCTGCAAGACCATCAAAATAAACAAGTTTCAACTCCAATAAGTTTCAACTCCATATGCACAGTATCATCGAATAGATGTTCCAACAACAATGAAATCTATTCCCATCAAAAGATTTGCATTAACATGAAAAGAACTCAAAATGTGAAATCCAGCCCTGTTTATTTGTAATATTGATCTAAAGATAAATTTTACTTGATCTATGCTTTTTGAACAAAGTTTAATTAATAACTCTAATGTCACAATAGCCATTAGTTCTGTTTCAGTTCAAAAATGTATTACCTGTTAGTGGATGATATTGAGATTATTCATGAGTCAGATGACTGAGCCTTGATAAATGAAAAAGTCAAATGTTTAGCCTGGTCATATTTAACATGACAGCAACACTGTGATTGTTTTAGCCTTTGATGTATCATTATGCAATAAATGCACTTTTTAAAGTCCTTGTGTACTTATATACCCTATAGGACCATATTATTATCAGATGGTGTATTGCATATTAGCATTTTTTCTTTAGTTCATTATTTCTTATTACTACAATTCTTACTGCACCAACGAGTGGGGATGAGAGTTCCGGTCTCTGAATACTGGGCTGACATTCAGAGGGGTACCCACATCCAATCGGAGTGGAGTGGCGACACTCAATCCCATCTAGCCAGTCCTCCCTGGTCGGGCTGATGACCTTGCCACATTAAAGGGATGTCTTCATTACAGAGACAACCCAGAGCACAACCTGCTGGATGTAAAAGCAGTGGAAGAAATTGGATGCTTCATATGCTGCTAGGCGCAGAAGAGAAGAAGCCTATTCATTGTATTATTTCCTTTCCTTTTGATAGGGTAGATGTTTGTTGTTTGGCAAGTTGCACGCATCCTGCTTTCTTTGATTTGTGCTGAAAGCTCAACCTTATTCTGGCTTAAAGAACCTCAGCTACTCAGATAGGCTCAAGGACCTTGGTGTATTTACTTTAGAGCAGCATAGGCTTAGAGGTCATCTGATTATCCGATAAAATAATTAAAGGGCTGGATAGCGTGCCTAATGATAGATGATTCCAGTTTAACAGATTGGGGAGATCCAATATATCGAGTTTAATATATGTAAGAGTAGGAATAGACTGGATAATAGGTGGATTTTCTTTTCCCAGAGCCTCTGGAACACATTGCCAACTGGTGTGGTAGGTGCTGACTCTCTACATGCCTTCAAAAGGGAGCGGGACCAGTTCTTGACTGGGCCAGAGATCACATCATATAGAAGGCCTTTATAGATAACATTTGGTCCATGTGATCTTCTGGACTGGTTTTGATCACACGAGGGGGTTGGAGGGGAATTTTCCAGAGTATTTTTTGCCTTATTGGCCCTGGGGTTTTTCTCTGCCTTTTTGCTTCTCCCGAGAGATTACATGGCTGTTGTGGGTTGGTGGTTGGTGGGGGTGGGGGGGGGGGGGGTGAGGGAGGGAAGATATGGCATCATGGTGTGGGGCAAGCTTGATGGACCAGCTAGTCAGCTGGTCTTTTCCTGCCTGTCAATTTTGTATGTTCGTATAAAACATAAGAACAGGAGTAGGCCATTCAGCCCCTCGAGCGTGTTCTGCCATTCAATTAGATCATGGCTGATCTGCACCTCACTCCATTTACCCGCCTTTGTTCCATATCCCTTGATACCCTTACCTAACAAAAATCTATAAATCTCAGTCTTGATCATTTCACTTGACCTAACATCCACAGTTTTTTGGGGGAGCAAGTTCCAGATTTTCACTACCTTTTGTGTGAAAAAGTGCTTCAGATTTCCAGATTTCCTAAATGGCCTAGCTCTAATTTTAAGATTATGCCCTCTTGTTCTGGATTTCCCCACTAGAGGAAATAATTTCTCTGTACCTACCCTATTGAATTCCTTTATCATTTTAATCACTTTGATTAAATTACCTCTCAACTTTCTGAACACAAGGGTATACATGCAAAGTTTATGCAACCTGGTCGCATAATTTAATCCTTTAAGCCCCGGTATAATTCCAGTGAATCTGTGAGTTACCCCCCAAGGCCAATATATCTTTCCTGAGGTTCGGTGCCCAAAACTCCAGACGAGGCCCAATGAAACAACTAAAGCATCACTTTCTCACTTTGAATTCAGATAGCAAGGAGACCTGGAAGGAATCACAAGAAAGTTACCTGTTGATGTCTGTGTACCACAATATCGGTAACTGCATCAAATAGCAAGTCTATCAAATTAACAATTGCCTTGAGAAACTACTTAGGTGTAGATAACAGAAATAAGCAACGTTAAATGTAATGGTTCTTAGCCACTTTAGCACAGTTTGAATAAAATGCAAGGAGTAAAAAGTTTATTGTTCTTCAAAGTTGCTTGTTCTTTGTTGCCTATTATTCACAGAGGGAGTGATTTTAACCCTAACCATCCAGCGAAACTGGGTGAATGGGCAGTTAAAATTGCTAAGGTTACTTACATGCCCTGGAGTGGTCAGGAGCCGACCGTTAATTTTAACCTGTTCTATTGAGCTGGCGACAAGGACACTAGCCCAAAGCTGGCGGAGTCCATCTTCATATATGTATATCAGATCCCGAAGACATAATTGGGATCTGTCTGCAATTTTAACTGCACGGCTTGAATGGGAAGCTATTGTGGCTTTCCTGCCAGTTGAAGGCAGCAAGGAAGGGAAGCCGGGGCCATAACTTTTTTTGTTTCCCTTGTGAGGCCAAGAGGGGCAGGAGTGCAAATTACTATCTGATAATTACGATCTTCAAAACGGGAGATGCAACCATTCCAAGGAACTATATATCAATTAGCTTAACGTCCTAATTCTAGTACCTGGTAAGATACTAGAATTTTTACTAAAAGATCAGAAGACTAAACAACTAGAGATGGAGAATATAATAAAAATAATAGTCAGCATGGATTTCTAAAAGGCAGGTTATGTTTAACCAAACTTATTGTATCCTTCGAAGAAATAACAGAAAGAATAGACAAGGGCAATGCAGTGGATGCAATATACATGGAGTTTCAGAAGGCCTTTGATAAAGTGCCACATAAGAGACTCATGACAAACGTCAGGGCACATGAAGTCATGGGCCTGGTAACAGAGTGGATTGAAAGATGGCTCCAAAACAGAGAGTAAGAGTTAAGGGAAGTTTCTCGGACTGGCAGAAAATGAGAATTGATGTCCCGCAGGGCTCACTGCTAGGGCCACTGTAGTTCACCATATACATAAATGATATGAACTCAGGAATTGAAGGTATGGTTTCAAAATTTACTGAAGATACCAAATTGAAGGGTTATATCTAATAACATGGAGGACTGCACCAAAGTTCAAAAAGACGTGAACAGGATTGCAGAGTGGGTGGATAAATAGCAAATGAAATTCAATGCCATGAAGTCTGAGGTGGTTCGTTTTGGTAGGAGGAACAAGGCGGCCACATATTCCTTGGAAGATAAGAAATTAAACCAGGTGGAGGAGCAAAGAGACCTGGGAGCAAAAAGTAGCAACACATGTTGATAAGGCCACAAAGAGTGCAAAGAAGTACTGGGGTTCATTTCCAGAGGAATAGAATGAGAGATAATGTGAAATTTATATAGAACTGTGGTTAGACCACACATGGAGTACTGTGTGCAGTTCTGGTCTCCATATTACAAAAAGGATATTGAAGCACTGGAGAAAGTGCATAAGAGATTTATAAGGATGTTACCAGAATTGAGAGGATGCCACTATCAGGAAAGATTGAGCAGGCTGGAGCTCATTTCTCTGGAAAAGATAACACTAAAAATAGACCTTAGTAGAGGTCCTTAAAATTATGAAGTTAAGTAGAGCGGATGTGGAGAAACCATTTCCATTTGTGGATGAGTCCACAACAAAGGGGCATAAATAAAAAATAGCCACCACCTGATCAAATAAAGAATTTAGGAGGAATTTAATTACATGGAGTGGTGCGAACATGGAACTCACTGCCACATGGAGTGGTTTAAGCAGATGCATTTAAGAGGAGGCTTGATGCACACGTAAGTGAGAAGGGATTAGAGGGATATGGGGGCAGGGTGGGAAGAGGTAATTAGAGTGAGAGGAGGCGTGTGTGAAGTATAAATACTGGCATAGACCAGTTGGACTGAATGGCTTGTTCCTGCGCTATAGATTCTATGTAACAGCAGGAGACTTTGTGACTAGAATACAATTTCCATGTCACACTTTGAACTGGTCTCAGTTTCCACCTCTATGCTCTTCATTGGCTAGAAAAATAGCCTCCAAATTGTATTTTTTTAAAAAATTGTTCACAGCTCCAAAATGGATGATGGGGATGGGGAGACAGAAGAGGCAGAGTAATCTATATATTTTGAGGTAGAATTTCCACAGGCATTCCCTGATTGTCCACCACAACTTTGGTGGAAGATTGGTGGAAACCCCAGGGAAACCGCATAAACGGCGTTTACACCATTTCTCTGGGGTTTCCATCAAGCTTCCATCTAAATTACAGCAGCAGATCAGGGAACTGCTGCGACAATTATTGGCTTATGAGGGAGATTTTCCGCAGGGGTTTTTCCAATTTTCCACCGTAACTTCAGCAGACTATCAGTGCAAACTTCATTTCCCTGGGGTTTCCGCTGAAGTTGCAACGGGAGATCGGGGAACCTCTATGGAGAGGCGACCCTATATGTATATATACATACATTTACTCTTTTCAAAGACCTAAAGCCCAGTAATAGTACAAGTATCATAAAAAACTTAAGATTAGCTATACATTCTTTCCCGGGGGTGAGTGGACACTCATTTTCTAATACCTACTGCTATATATGGTTTGCAGCAATGCCAACCTGTTAGAAAAAGATTGGAACACTTGAACTTATTAGTAATTAATGATGCAGATAGGAGCTGCATCATTAGAGGTGTGATTAGGATCTAGAATGCACTGCCTGAGGGGGTGGTGGAGGCAGATTCAATCATGGCCTTCAAAAGGGAACTGGATAAGTACTTGAAAGGAAAAAATTTGCAGGCCTATGGGAAAGGGCTGGCTGGATTGCTCTTTTATAGTGCCGGTGCGGACTTGATGGGCTGAATGGCCTCCTTCCGTTCTGTATCCTTTCTATGATTCTATGATTTAGACAGAACGTTAATGGCGGACAATCCATTTCTGGGTGACAAACTATGTTTTATGTATATCCAGTTAATAGATATAGGCCCCGAGTTTCTCTGAAGGTTTTCCCCATGTCCTGCCATATCCAAATCCAAATTTTAGCCGAGCCATTTTGATGGTCAGACTTCATTTAAATTTCATTGGCGGGCTGTCCATGCATTTCCAGCAGGATTAGAGTGCAGGATTTGTGGCAGGCTCGGCACCTATTTAAGGCATGAGATTTGGGCTGCAAAATGTATCAGGGAAGAACACCTGGATTTAGTGACCTGGATCTAGTGGAGGTCCTTATTGAGCAGGTGAGGGCACGCAGACAGATCCTCTTCTCCTTGGATGGCAGAATGATGGTGAGACAGACTCTGCAGCAGGCCTGGAGGGTGGCAGCTGAAAATGTCAATGCCCAGATCATCAACCCCAGGATATGGGCTCAGTGCCACAAGCACTTCAATGACCTGACCCAGGCTGCAAGAGTGAGAATGATGTCTTCCCTGTATTAGACCTTGCCACAGCACATCCCACCCAGCACTCTGAACACTTCCCTCCCCCACTCCACATGCTTCTCCTCCAATCACAAGGAAACACTGTACCAATTCTCCTTTTCATTCTGACCACACACTCACCTGCTGCTACTGCCCTCACAACAGGCACAAACACCATTCCGTCTTTTACCTGGTAGCAACTGCAAAGTTCTTCACTCCTCTACTAACTTCTTTCACGTTTCACCCTGGAGCCACTTTCTTGCATATGATTAGCTCGCCACCTGCTCACAACTTCCTGCTTCTTCCTCTCAGCACACACGCTATATGAAGCTGCCTCACGCATCTGCAGAACTCTTTACAACAACCACAGACTAACTCATTCCCTGTGTTTCTGCAGGAGCAGCTGGCTCACCAGACTAGTGAGCGAACCAGAATGGGGGGAGGGGCAGCATCCATCCAGGCCCTCACCCGGATGGAGGAGGATTCCTTAGAGATAATTCGGGCAGGCAGCTCCAGAAGCATCGGCGGTGGCGAGGCTAGAGGCCACACTCAGCAGGGCATTTATCTATTACTCTTAACTTTTCTCTTTCCTGAAGCAATCACACATATAAACAGTGTGGCAGACTGGTGCTGCATTAGGGTGCCAATCATCTGCTACTGTTCAACCTCATTTTTATTCCCTATTTCTAGGTCCTCCCTGTGACTTGGACCCTGAAGAGCAACCGTCGGAGGGAACAATTCTCCTGTAGAAGCAGCAGCGTTCGCTCTATCCCTCTCAAGCACCGGCACAGAAATCGGCACCGTGTGATACAGATTGTGAGTTAGAGGGGTCTGCACAGCATGAATCACATAGAACAAGTGAGCAGGAGTAGGGGCTAGTGGAGAGAACAGCCAAGGAGAAGGCTCGCTGGAGGGCAAGCTCAGGTCCTAGCTTTGTTGAAGATGACAGAGATGTCGCCTTCAAAAGAAAATTGCTTTCTGCACCTCTGCAATTATATGAGGTATTGGAAAGGAGCTAGGAGTCTAGCAGCTGCTGCACCATGTCTGAGAATAGGGAAGACTCCATATCCAGCCCGTGTTGGTGTCCTGTTGCAGGGTATCAGCATTCTGCAGTTTACCAAGGAGCGTGTGGCCAGCTCGATGGACGTTGCAGCCGGGCCCTCACACCAGGGGTCTGTGTCGCCATTTCTTGCAGCTTTTATTAAAGCTATTATGGCTCTAGACTCCACCATCTCCACCATCTTTGATAGGTTGGGGTAATGCATGGAAAGGGGCTTTGATCGCACTACACACCAGTGGAAGTGATGAGCCGCAGCCCCATGGGAGTGGCAGTGGTGCAACAGGATTGGCATATATTGCCCTGTCTCAGGATGACAGCATGTCTACTCCTTCGCCATCCCTTAAACAATGCCCGCCATGGTGCCAGGAAGCCATCTGGCTCAGAATCCCCCAGCAGCTGCAGTTACCACCCAGGTTCCTAGATGTCGCCATCCACGAGTGCCTCAGGGGCTTTCATCTGGTCATCAGCAGCCATACACCACCTATGTTGAAGCAACTGGGGGACTACTTTATATCATTTAAGAAAGCACTGTGGGCTAACATATAGATGATATAAAAGCAAAATACTGCGGATGCTGGAAATCTGAAATAAAAACACAAAATGCTGGAAACACTCAACAGGTCAGGCAGCATCTGTGGAGAGAGAAACAGAATTAACATTTCAGGTCGATGACCTTTCATCAGAACTGGCAGATGTTAGAGATGAACAGCTTTTAAATTATGATGAACCTTTATAAAACACTGGCTCGGCCACAACTGAAATAATGGGCTCTATTTTAGCACCCACTATCGGGTGCGTTCCTGGCAGGGGGGCTCCGAAAATCGGAGAATCCCGGCGCGGTACCGGAGCCCGCCCCGAACCCGCGCACTTATGGGTTCCCTGCTGAAGCGCCGGCGTGCGCGCGCAGCCCCCGCTGGTGGGAATCCCGCAGGCAATTAAAGCCAGCGGGGTTCCACTTGAAGGTATTTATTTAGGTATTTCAGGTCATTAACTGACATTATGTGCGGAGGGGTGGGATTTTAGAGCAAACTGGGACTGTTTCCCACACTGGGGGAAACACTCCCAGGTCAAATGGACGTGTTGCAGCTGTCAGCCTGTGGCAGCTGCAAAGGTCCATTTGACAGGTGGTGGGGGGGAGACCCTCACTCATTGCAGGAGGCCACTCTGTCACTTGGGACAAAGTTTGGCCTCCACCACCCTCCACCACCCTCCTCCTGACAGTCAAAGTCACCAACCTGCACACTTACCCCAGGGTCCGGAGACATGTACCTACCTTGCGGACCCCCTCAGATGTACATCTTCGAGATGGGGGCCGCCGTAGCTGCAGTCATGACCTCCTCGGAGGGCGAACAGCATCACCAGCCTCGCCATCCACGCCGTCCACGCCGTCCACCTCTGACAAGTGAAGCTCCACAACACAGTGCTGTGACACATCCACCTGTACAGCAGGAGGGAGGGCTACCGCAGAGAGAGATGCGTCGCAGAGGGCACTACCCTCGCCACAGGGTCCACAGACCGAGGCTCAGCCTCCTGGACCTCTCTGAGCAGCAGTGCACACGGAGGCTCAGAGTCACTCGACATGTAGTCGTGGACATCTGCAGCCTCTTTCATGCCGAGCTGCTCCTGGCTGGCCCAAGCACCATCTTCTTACCTGTCGCTGTCAAAGTCACCACTGCCCTCAACAACTTCTCCTCCGCATCCTTCCAGGGTGCAACCGGGGACATCGCCGATGTCTCTCAGTCATCTGTGCAAAAGAGCCCTGCAAATACACCTACACCCACTCTGCAGTGACACAATGGGTGGCATCAGTTGTGGGTCCTCATAGTGATCCTCAGGAGAGGGCATTATTGCACAAACCAGACAGGATTTGCGAAGACATGGCAGTAGTGGTGACAATATAATATGTAATGTGAGTTGGTAAGAAATTCAATATAAGTAACACCCATGACAAACCCTCAAACACCCTTGTGCATCCCCTTCATGCTCACAACATGTTTGCCTTACGCTGCCTACTGCACATATGTGATGCATGCCCTGTGGCTGCAGCACAGGTAGTGGCAGGTTGAGTGAGGCTGGCCGTGAAAGAGATGCACGAGAGGGTGAGTATGAGATAGAGCCATGAGATTGTATGAGGATTGGGTTGAGTGGTAGTGGCGGGATGAGTACTGGCGAGGTGAGTAGGTGCAGGTAAGATGAGGATGAGGTTTGAGTGGGTATGAGGGGTGATGTGACAGAGTAGTGTTGGCAGTACTGAAGGAAATGTGGGGTGACGGTTCTCCCACAGTGCTGTTAGGAAGGGAGTTCCAGGATTTTGACCCAGCGACAATGAAGGAACGGCGATATATTTCCAAGTCGGGATGGTGTGTGACTTGGAGGGGAACGTGCAGGTGGTGTTGTTCCCATGCGCCTGCTGCCCTTGTCCTTCTAGGTGGTAGAGGTCGCGGGTTTGGGAGGTGCTGTCGAAGAAGCCTTGGCGAGTTGCTGCAGTGCATCCTGTGGATGGTGCACACTGCAGCCACAGTGCGCCGGTGGTGAAGGGAGTGAATGTTTAGGGTGGTGGATGGGGTGCCAATCAAGCGGGCTGCTTTATCTTGGATGGTGTCGAGCTTCTTGAGTGTTGTTGGAGCTGCACTCATCCAGGCAAGTGGAGAGTATTCCATCACACTCCTGACTTGTGCCTTGTAGATGTGGAAAGGCTTTGGGGAGTCAGGAGGTGAGTCACTCGCCGCAGAATACCCAGCCTCTGACCTGCTCTCGTAGCCACAGTATTTATATCGCTGGTCCAGTTAAGTTTCTGGTCAATGGTGACCCCCAGGATGTTGATGGTGGGGGATTCGGCGATGGTAATGCCATTGAATGTCAAGGGGAGATGGTTAGACTCTCTCTTGTTGGAGATGGCCATTGCCTGGCACTTATCTGGCGCGAATGTTACTTGCCACTTATCAGCCCAAGCCTGGATGTTGTCCAGGTCTTGCTGCATGCAGGTTCGGACTGCTTCATTATCTGAGGGGTTGCGAATGGAACTGAACACTGTGCAGTCATCAGCGAACATCCCCATTTCTGACCTTATGATGGAGGGAAGGTCATTGATGAAGCAGCTGAAGATGGTTGGGCCTAGGACACTGCCCTGAGGAACTCCTGCAGCAATGCCCTGGGGCTGAGATGATTGGCCTCCAACAACCACTACCATCTTCCTTTGTGCTAGGTATGACTCCAGCCACTGGAGAGTTTTCCCCCTGATTCCCATTGACTTCAATTTTACTAGGGCTCCTTGGTGCCACATTCGGTCAAATGCTGCCTTGATGTCAAGGGCAGTCACTCTCACCTCACCTCTGGAATTCAGCTCTTTTGTCCATGTTTGGACCAAGGCTGTAATGAGGTCTGGAGCCGAGTGGTCCTGGCGGAACCCAAACTGAGCATCGGTGAGCAGGTTATTGGTGAGTAAGTGCCGCTTGATAGCACTGTCGACGACACCTTCCATCACTTTGCTGATGATTGAGAGTAGACTGATGGGGCGGTAATTGGCCGGATTAGATTTATCCTGCTTTTTGTGGACAGGACATACCTGGGCAATTTTCCACATTGTCGGGTAGATGCCAGTGTTGTAGCTGTACTGGAACAGCTTGGCTAGAGGCGCAGCTAGTTCTGGAGCACAAGTCTTCAGCACTACAGCTGGGATGTTGTCAGGGCCCATAGCCTTTGCTGTATCCAGTGCACTCAGCCGTTTCTTGATATCACGTGGAGTGAATCGAATTGGCCGAAGACTGGCTTCCGTGATGGTGGGGATATCGGGAGGAGGCTGAGATGGATTATCCACTCGGCACTTCTGGCTGAAGATGGTTGCAAACTCTTCAGCCTTGTCTTTTGCACTCACGTACTGGACTCCGCCATCATTGAGAATGGGGATGTTTGCAGAGCCTCCTCCTCGCGTTAGTTGTTTAATTGTCCACCACCATTCACGACTGGATGTGGCAGGACTGCAGAGCTTTGATCTGATCCGTTGGTTGTGGAATCGCTTAGCTCTGTCTATAGCATGTTGCTTCCGCTGTTTAGCATGCATGTAGTCCTGAGTTGTAGCTTCACCAGGTTGGCACCTCATTTTTAGGTACGCCTGGTGCTGCTCCTGGCATGCTCTTCTACACTCCTCATTGAATCAGGGTTGATCCCCTGGCTTGTTGATAATGGTAGAGTGAGGAATATGCCGGGTCATGAGGTTACAGATTGTGCTGGAATACAATTCTGCTGCTGCTGATGGCCCACAGCGCCTCATGGATGCCCAGTTTTGAGCTGCTAGATCTGTTCTGAATCTATCCCATTTAGCACGGTGGTAGTGCCACACAACACGTTGGATGGTGTCCTCAGTGCGAAGACGGGATTTCATCTCCACGAGGACTGTGCGGTGGTCACTCCTACCAATACTGTCATGGACAGATGCATTTGCGACAGGTAGATTGGTGAGGACGAGGTCAAGTAAGTTTTTCCCTCGTGTTGGTTCGCTCACCACCTGCCGCAGGCCCAGTCTAGCAGCTATGTCCTTCAGGACTCGGCCAGCTCGGTCAGTAGTGGTGCTACCGAGCCACTCTTGGTGATGGACATTGAAGTCCCCCACCCAGAGTACATTTTGTGCCCTTGCTGCCCTCAGTGCTTCCTCCAAGTGGTGTTCAACATGGAGGAGGACTGATTCATCAGCTGAGGGAGGACGGTAGGTGGTAATCAGCAGGAGGTTTCCTTGCCCATGTTTGACCTGATGCCATGAGATTTCATGGGGTCCAGAGTCAATGTTGAGGACTCCCAGGGCCACTCCCTCCTGACTGTATATCACTGTACCGCCACCTCTGGTGGGTCTGTCCTGCCGGTGGGACAGGACATACCCAGGGATGGTGATGGAAGAGTCTGGGACGTTGGCTGAAAGATATGATTCTGTGAGTATGGCTATGTCAGGCTGTTGTTTGACTAGTCTGTGGGACAGCTCTCCCAATTTTGGCACAAGTCCCCAGATGTTAGGAAGGAGGACCTTGCAGGGTCGACTGGGCTTGGTGTTTTGCCATTGTCGTGTCCGGTGCCTCGTGGTCCGATGCCGGGTGGTCCGTCTGGTTTTATTCTTATTATGACTTTTCGTAGCGAGATTTTACAACTGAGTGGCTTGCTCGGCCATTTCAGAGGGCAATTAAGAATCAACCACATTGCTGTGGGTCTGGAGTCACATATAGGCCAGACCGGGTAAGGGCGGCAGGCTTCCTTCCCTAAAGGACATTCGTGAACCAGATGGGTTTTTACAACAATCCGGTAGTTTTATGGCCATCATTACTGATACTAGTATTTTAATTCCAGATTTTTTTAAATTTAATTAATTGAATTAATTGAATTTAAATTCGCCAGCTGCCGTGGCGGGATTTGAACTCATGACTCTGGATTTTAGTCCAGGCCTCTGGATTACTAGCCCAGTAACATAACCACTATGCTACCGTATGCGCTGGTGACCTCCTCTGCCACCTCGAGCCAGGCCTTCCTGGTGGCAGAGGCAGGCCGCTTCCTCCCGCACGCCGGGAGGAAGATCTCTGTCCTCCCCCTCCTCCTCACCCCATGTATTGATACCTGGAGTGAGGCATCATTAAACTGGGAGCAGCCTTCCCCCTGGGCTGCTCCATGCTGTAATTTTTGCTATTTGTTGCAGCATCAGTCAGTGGAGGACTGCCCCTTTAAATAGAGCGCCATCAGCTGACAGATCTTACTGCGCATGCGCAGCCCGCCCGACGCGCAGATCAGCAGCGGGGAACGCGGAGGAGCAGGTAAGTGAATCCAATTAGTGGATTGGATCCTACAATCGCGCGGGAAACTGACTAATTTCACCGGACGCGTTACCCACGCGCCCGATAGCCCCCCCGCTGAGAACCCGCAGCCCTGCTAACATCGGGCCCAATGTGTCCAATTCTGGGCACCGCACTTTAGGAAGGTTGTGAAGGCCTTAGAGAGGGTGCAGAAGAGATTTACTAGAATGATTCCAGGGATGAGGAACTTCAGTTATGTGGATAGACTGGAGGAGCTGGGGTTGTTCTCCTTGGAACAGAGAAGGCTAAGAGGAGATTTGATAGAGGTATTCAAAATCATGAAGGGTCTAGAAAGAGGAGATAGAGAGAAACTGTTCCTATTGGCGGAAGGGTCCAGAGGACATAGATTTAAGGTGATTGACAACAAAGGCGACATGATGAAAAACTTTTTTACACAGCGAGTGGTTACGATCTGGAATGCACTGCCTGAGGGGATGGTGGAGGCAGATTCAATCATGGCTTTCAAAGGGAATTGGATAAGTACTTGAAGGGAAAAAATTTGCAGGGCTACGGGGAAAGGGCGGGGGAGTGGGACTAGCTGGGTTGCTTTTGCGAAGATCCGGCATGGACCCGATGGGTCGAATGGCCTCCTTCCTATGATTCTATGACTTAAGCAAGTGCAGAGCCAGGGCAAAAGGGGAGGGGCTGGAAAAGAACAAAAAGGATAGAAGTCTGTGATAGGGTGGAGGGCAGGAATGAGTGACCATTTCACTTATGAGTGGTCTGTATACCTGCCTTTGTGGCTGAAAGAGGAGGGGAGGCAGAAAAGAAGACTGGAGTGAGCAGGAGCAGCTTGGAGAAGAGTGAGGAGGAGGGCACTGCACAGGCGGCCCTACTCACAGCAGGTCTTCAGGGAATAATTTTCCTATCTCAACCTGACCAAGGAGCCACTTGTGACTACATTTCAACAAGGAGGCTGTAACAGAGCTGCGTCACCTGCTGCAGCCACAACTACAGTCCCAAACTAGGGCATGAACAGCACTGCCTTGACAGTCTCCTTGGTCCTTAACTTTTACTCAATGGGGTCATTCTAGGTCTGCAGCAGGTGACGTCAGCGGTATCTCACAGGTCGTTGTATACTGCTGCATCAGTTAGGTGACCGAGGCTTTCTCCTCGAGAAGGAACACATACATCTCCTTCCCGATGGACCAAGTGAAGCAGGACAAGACAGCACTAGGCTTCGCATGCAGTAGGCTGCCCCAGGGTCTAAGGGGTCGAAGGCTGCACTAACAGTGCTCCCCATCACCAGCCTGTCATCTGCCTCAAAGAGATACCATTCCCTCAAAGTGCAGCCTGTTTGCTACCACTGGCAGCGCATAATGGAGGTCTGTGCCCGATTTCCTGGCACCAGCCTTTCTTTCTGCAACAGTCTTCTGTCCCATCTCTATTCCAAACAGGGCATCAGGTCATAGGCTGGCTATTTGGTGACAAGGGATATCCTCTCCAGAAATGAGTCATGACTCCTGTCAGGAATCCAAGTACAGATGTAAAGCTGGCCTACGATGAGAGCCATGCCACCACCAGAAATCTGATTGAATAGACCATCGGCATTCTCAAACAACGGTTCCGCTGCCTGGACCACTCTGGACGAGCTCTGTAGTACACCCCTGACCGTGTCTCTAAATTTGTCATGGTGTGTTTTATACTGCATAATCTTGCAATACAGAAGGATCAGTCATTACCATCACCTGGGCAGGAAGAAGTGGAGGAGGCCAAGCAGCATGAAGAGGAAAAAGAGCAGGAGCAGTATTGACCACCAGTTCCCCTTGCTGCCAGAGCTCTCAGCAAACAACTCATCCAAGACACTTCACCTGGGCCATCCCTCCTCCCCTTACAACCACCATCCTCACAAACACCATCTGATTGCTGCGAGAGGAATCTCAGTTGGGGAAGGGGGAAAGGGGGGAAACCCGATACAGCTGAGGCCCAAGGTTTCCTTGTGGACCCCAAAAGGAGTGCTCCCGCTACTCCTGCTACTCCTGGCCCCACAGGGAAACGGAAAGGATATTTATAAAATCTACCTTGCTGGGAGTTTTCTGGGCCAGGCTTCTGTTCCCGGCAGATTTGACCTGGTGGGTAAACTACCACAGCTACCCTGCTCAGGTCTCAGGTTTAAATAGCATATCAGGCCCCGATGACATGATCTTATAATTAAAGAGGACTCTTACCAGCTTGGGGTGGGTCTCCTTGCCGCCTACAATTTAAAATTGCAGTCGGCCAGATTGGGACGGGAATGGCGTGGGTAAGTCCCCACAAAGCGGACACCAGGTGGGGTGGGGGAGGGTTTAAAATTCCCCCATTCCCCCCATGGTCCCTGCAACCACTTGAACAGGCGCGTAAACAGACCCGCTGCGCCTTGCATGCCTGTTTTCAGGTGCAATCGAATTTCTAGGCCACAATGTCACTACACATAGAAACCAGAGGAATTCTTATCCCCTGAAGCTTTTAAGTCCTACAAATGTTCATGTACACTGAATTGATTTACTACTTGATCTCCGGTAATTCCTTTTGTTTGAATTAGAAAACCCATATAATTCCCTACTCCAGCTGTTTTGATTCATCCATAATTTCAGTGAAAGGCTGACATTATCTGATCTTTCCTGTGTTTTATGCCTTTAAGTAAAGAATTCATTTGAAAACAGATTTAAAATCAATCATTTCATCAAATTTAAAGACAAATAATAGAAATGACTCAGGGGTGTAAATAAAAGAAACATTTCTGGTTCAGGAGATCTTCAAAGGAGGAACCAGGGTCTTGAAACTATACTTTTGTAGGAAATTTTAACAATATGAAATGAGCTACCAAATCTATGCAGATGGGCAAGGTGATACTGTTCTGGTGGTAAATGACAGAAAATGGAAACTGCAAACAAGTTCACACTAAGACCATTCCACTCTTAAATGGCCTCAGCAGAACTCATGCCAACTAAGAGCTGGTGTGACAACTACCAAGGCCCCAGTAAAGTTCCCAGAAGCGGCCAAGAGAAAAGTAATTGATCTCGGAAAGGACTGATAACCTTTAAAATGCTTATGTATTGCTCCTTTAAAGAAAATAAATTACTCGGCAGCATTTCTTTATCCCGGGAAGGACTGTAGGAGTGGCTGGGTGCCAATCTGATATCGGCCAGTGGCTCTGTGAAAGTTGTAAACAATTTTACAACACCAAGTTATAGTCCAGTAATTTTATTTTAAATTCACAAGCTTTCGGAGGCTTCCTCCTTCGTCAGGTGAACGATGTGAAAATCATGATGTGAAAATCACCTGACGAAGGAGGAAGCCTCCGAAAGCTTGTGAATTTAAAATAAAATTGCTGGACTATAACTTGGTGTTGTAAAATTGTTTACAATTGTCAACCCCAGTCCATCACCGGCATCTCCACATCTGTGAAAGTGACACTGATGTGCCCTAGCAGGGATGGTGAACCCGGCCTTGTTTAAATAGCTCCATCCCCGCAATTTGGGTTGAGATCTATGACCAGCTACAGGCAGATGGGGTTCCATTCTGCTGCACTTGCACTTGCAAGACCACTGCTCTTGAGGCACTGGTGGCTCCTGAATCCAAATAAACTGATCTTGCCCTGTAACTAGGCCAGCTGATTGCCATATTTTTATGGTGCTTCCAATGTCGAGGACACGATGAGAGGTCATGTGGGTTGGATTTCTGGTGGCAACAGTTCTTAAAAAGCTGCTTTTGCCCCTCAAGAAATGTGAAATTTTGGGCTCATAGCATTTTATAGTACAGAAGGAAGCCATTCGGCCCATCATGCCCATTCCAACTCTCTGAAAGAACAATCCAATTAATCCCATTCCCGTGCTTTTTCCCCATATCTTTAATTTTTTTCTTTTACAGTACTTATGCGCTTCCCTCTTAAAAACTATTCTGCATTCTGTTACCAGTACCATTTCTGGGAAGACATTCCATGTCCCAACAACTGTCTGTAAAGAAAATCCTCTTAATTGCTCCCTTAATTCTTTTAGCAATGATCATAAATTCATACCCTCTAGTAGACTGACTCAGCAACTAGTGAAAATAGTTTCTCCAGATTTACCTTATCAAAACTCCGCATAATTTTGAACACTTCAATCAGATTTCCGCTTAACCTTTGTTCTAGTGAAAAGAGATATTTTCTCTAGTTTCTTCTCATAACTAAAGCTTCTCCTCCCCGTGCCACCTTAGTAAATATCTTCTGTACCCTCGCCATAGCCCGGCAAGCTGCACTTCAGGTTGTACACCAAAAAATGACTGGTGCAGATCGGCCCCATTCAGTGATAAGGGCCCCGATATTACCAGGGAAGTGCGTTGGCAGAAGGGGGGTCGACTGGGCGCGTAGGTACCCTGCCCTGTAAAATCGATGGGGTCCCCACGCGATCGCGAGTAAATTGAAGCCACTTACCTTGGCTTCCGGGTTTCCCGTTGGAAACCTACGCAGTGGGCGGACAGCGCACCCGCATCACAAACTGTCAGCTGGAGGAGCCCTATTTAAAGGGGCAGTCCTCCAATGCTGCTCCTGCAGCAAACAACCAAAATTACAGCATGGAGCAGCCCAGGGGAAAGGCTGCTCCCAGGTTTAATGATGCCTCACTCCAGGTCTTAGTGGATGGGGTGAGGAGGAGGTAGGGAGATCTTCTACCCAGCAGACGGGAGGAAGTGGCCTGCCTCTGCCACCAAGAAGGCCTGGCTCGAGGTGGCAGAGGAGGTCAGCAGCACCAGCAACATATCCTGCACCTGCATACAGTGCAGGAGGCTCTTCAAAGACCAAACTCGGTCAGCCAAAGTGAGCGCACTTACTCATTCTCCTACACTCCGTCTTCCACATCACCACCCCCACCCCACAACTCCTTCTGCACTGCTAACACTACTCTATCACATAGAGTCATAGAGTCATAGAGTCATAGAGTTATACAGCACGGATAGAGGCCCTTCGGCCCATCGTGTCCGCGCCGGCCATCAGCCCTGTCTACTCTAATACCATATTCCAGCATTTGGTCCGTAGCCTTGTATGCTATGGCATTTCAAGTGCTCATCCAAATGCTTCTTGAATGTTGTGAGGGTTCCTGCCTCCACAACCCTTTCAGGCAGTGAGTTCCAGACTCCAACCACCCTCTGGGTGAAAAAGTTCTTTCTCAAATCCCCTCTAAACCTCCCGCCTTTTACCTTGAATCTATGTCCCCTTGTTATAGTACCCTCAACGAAGGGAAAAAGCTCCTTAGTATCCATCCTATCTGTGCCCCTCATAATTTTGTACACCTCAATCATGTCCCCCCTCAGCCTCCTCTGCTCCAAGGAAAACAAACCCAATCTTCCCAGTCTCTCTTCATAGCTGAAGCGCTCCAGCCCTGGTAACATCCTGGTGAATCTCCTCTGCACCCTCTCCAAAGCGATCACATCCTTCCTGTAGTGTGGCGACCAGAACTGCACACAGTACTCCAGCTGTGGCCTAACCAGTGTTTTATACAGCTCCATCATAACCTCCTTGCTCTTATATTCTATGCCTCGGCTAATAAAGGCAAGTATCCCATATGCCTTCTTTATCACCTTATCAACCTGTTCCGCCGCCTTCAGGGATCTGTGAACTTGCACACCAAGATCCCTCTGACCCTCTGTCTTGCCTAGGGTCCTCCCATTCATTGTGTATTCCCTTGCCTTGTTAGTCCCTCCAAAGTGCATCACCTCGCACTTTTCCGGGTTAAATTCCATTTGCCACTGTTCCGCCCATCTGACCAACCCATCTATATCGTCCTGCAGACTGAGGCTATCCTCCTCGCTATTTACCACCCTACCAATTTTTGTATCATCAGCGAACTTACTGATCATACCTTTTACATTCATATCCAAGTCATTAATGTAGAAAACAAACAGCAAGGGACCCAGCACCGATCCCTGTGGTACCCCACTGGCCACAGGCTTCCAGTCACAAAAACAACCTTCGACCATTACCCTCTGCCTTCTGCCACTAAGCCAGTTTTGTATCCAAAGTGCCAAGGCACCCTGGATTCCATGGGCTCGTACCTTCTTGACCAGTCTCCTGTGCGGGACTTTATCGAAGGCCTTACTGAAATCCATGTATACCACATCCACTGCGTTACCCTCATCCACACGCCTAGTCACCCCCTCAAAAAATTCAATCAAATTAGTCAGACATGATCTTCCCTTGACAAAGCCATGTTGACTATCCCTGATTAATCCTTGCTTCTCCAAGTGGAGACTAATTTTGTCCTTCAGAATTTTTTCCAATAATTTTCCTACCACTGATGTTAGGCTCACTGGCCTGTAGTTCCCCGGTTTTTCCCTACTCCCCTTCTTGAATAATGGTATTACATTAGCGGTTCTCCAGTCCTCTGGCACATCCCCTGTGGCCAGAGAGGTTCTGAATATATGTGTCAGAGCCCCCGCAATCTCCTCCTTTGCCTCACACAGTAGCCTGGGATACATTTCGTCCGGGCCTGGGGATTTATCCATTTTTAGGCCTGCTAAAACCGCCAATACCTCCTCCCGCTCGATGTTAATATGTTCGAGTATATCACAGTCCCCCTGCCGTATTTCTATGTCTACATCGTCCTTCTCCATAGTGAAAACAGATGCAAAAAATTAATTTAGAACCCCTCCTACATCTGCCGGCTCCACACACAGATTGCCATTTTTGTCCCTAATGGGCCCTATTTTTTCCCTAGTCATCCTCTTACCCTTAATATACTTATAAAACATCTTAGGATTTTCCTTTATTTTGCTCGCCAGTGTTATTTCATGGCCCCTCCTTGATCTCCTAATTTCTTTTTTAAGTATCCCCCTGCACTTTTTGTACTCCTCTAGGGCTTCCTCCGTCCTTAGCCTTTTGTATCTGCCAAAAGCCCTCCTTTTTTTCCTAATCCATTCTCGTATATCCCCTGACATCCAAGGTTCCCTGGAGTTCTTGGAACCACCCTTGACCTTTACGGGAACATGTTGCCATTGTATGATCTCAATCTCCCTTCTGAAAGACTCCCATTGCTCCGATGCGGATTTTCCTACAAGCAGCTGATCCCAGTCCATTTTGGCCAGATCCTGCCTTATCCTATTAAAATCGGCCTTCCCCCAATTTAGAACCTTTATTTCCGGCCCCTCCCTCACACCCACTCAAACCTCATCCTCAACTTACCTGCACTTACCCACCTCCCCAGTACTCATCCCACCACTACCACTCAACCCAATCCTCATACAATCTCATGGCTCTGTCTCATACTCACCCTCTGATGCATCTCTTTCACGGTCACCCTCACCCAACCCGCCACTACCTCTGCTGCAGACACAGGGGATGCATCACGTATGAGTAGTAGAAAATGTAAGGCAAAGGTTTTGTGAGTACAAAGGGGATGCACAAGGGTGTTTGATGGCTTGTCATGTTTTTTATTTCTTTTGATTTTGGTTCAACTCACATTTAATATTATATTGTCACCGCTACTGCCATGTCTTGGCCATTCTTGACTGGCTTGTTCAATAAGTCCCTTTCATGAGGTTCTCCATGAACACCCACACTTGATGCCACCCATTGGGTCACCCGTCAGTGGGTGTATGTGAAGTCGCACAACTATTTTGTGCAGGTGCTTGTGGCGCAGCACTGTGTTGTGGAGCTCCACGTGGAGGAGGTGGACGGCATGCCTGGCGAGGCTGGTGATGTTGCTCGTCCTCGGATGAAACGATGAACGCAGCCATGGCTCCCCCTCCCCCATCCGGACGGTGTGAGTTTGAGGGGGTTCGCAAAGTAGGTAAATGTATTTGCACAGCAGAGTTTAGGGTATAAATTAATCATTTTGAGTGGAAAGACAAAGGCGTTGCAGCCAAAACTTTGTCTGAAGTGACAGAGTGTCCTGCTGCAATAAATGAGATATTCCCCCCACCTGTCAAATAATCCTTTGCATCTCCCACTGGCTGCTGGCTGAGACACGCTAAGGATCCATGAAAATTCCACCCCTGCCAAAATCTCCTGTCAATGAGGTCTGTCAAGTACGTCAACTAGGTAAGTAAGTATTTAAATTGTCATCCCGCCGGCTTTAAATGCCGGTGGGAGTCCCGCATGCGGGAGCTGCGCGCGCACCCGAACGCATCACTGGGGAACCCGGAAGTGGGCGGGTTGGAGCCGGGTTCCGGACCCGCTCCGGGATTCCCCAATTTTACAAGCCCCCCACCCCCAACATACCCGCTCGGCCATCCGAAAATCGACCCCCAGGAGCTGGAGGATCTGCTGCAGGAGTTGTTGCAGTAAAAGGAGATCCTATTTGAAATAGAGTGCCACCCAGAATTAATAACTGCTGCCCAAGGAACATGGATAGAGTTGCCAGAGCATATCAGTACTGTCACATCTGTGGCCCAAACCGAAGGAGGCAATTATTTTGGCTTGAGCAAAATTGCCACGGTAACTGGCCAAATATGTGCTAGTTATCCTGCCATTGATATCAACAACAGCAAACTGAGAACTCTCCATTGCTACTGCTGACTCCTCTGCTCCTGGTGTTCACTTTATCTGAGTGGAAAGAACACATCACATAGGCAACCCGCCAGGACAGCAACAAGGTGCACTCTCCCATTAACTGGCAATTATACCAGTACTAGCAATATTGCTTCCGCATAGTGCACTTTAACATAGAGAACTGGGTTCCAACTGACAGTAATATCAAATCAACAGTACAGTGTTTGAGAATGATGGAGTAAGGCACATTCTCAATTTTCCTGCCAGTTCTCTTCCAGTTACTGCTGGCATCACCATTTTTGTCAACAGTGATTTCCAGGCTGCTGAGAGAAAGACATAACGGGGGAAAAAAATTCGATTGGGCTTATTATTGGGCGTAGGTAGCGTGATTTGCTATTAAACCCACGCCCAATGGCCCCTGCGTATGCAGAACAAGAACTTCAATCGGCCTCAGTACTCACAGTCAAGCTGCATTTAAACCCAGGCCTTGCACATCGATTCAATTAAATTAAAACTTTCCAACAGCAGGAATTGCTCCAATCTCTTAAAGAGAGGATGTCTCTTCAAATCTCTTACAGTAAGCCAGTACCTGTTGTTTGCTAAAAATAATAGTCTGCTGTCTGCACAAAGTCTGAATGGAGATCAGACATCACACACGTAAAACACAGATGCACATCCAGTCCCTAAGTTTACACACTGATGAGTTAAAACATTGAATAAAGGTTGTGCACTACTAAATCCCACATCCTCCAATCTGCATGCCAGGCCTCACCAATCTGCCGATCTGAGTTTGTACCAGGCCTGCGAGAGTGCATGCACCAAGGTTCTCTGCTGATGCACTAGAGGGCGTGGTGCAAGATGTGGACAGAAGAAGGGACATCCTATATCTGCGGTGGAGGGGGGGAAGGCAAAATGCCCTCTAGACATATGGCCAAAAGGCAGTGGGAGGCAGCGGGGGATGAAGTCAGTGCCAGGCGCGCAGCGCCACTAACATGGATGCAGTGCAGGAAGAAGTTCAATGCTTTGACATAAGTGGTCAAGGTGAGTTAGGTCAACTGTCAAGTGGCATCTCCTACCAACTACACCACGAGCCGCATCAATTGCTCCACGCACTACACCCCCCATCACCCACATACCAACAAACTCTTCCAATCATTACTCAACTCTTCCAATCAGAGGCTTCCTCTCACCCTTGCATATTACCACTGTTGCAAGCCGCCCACCCACAACTCACAGGTCACACACACTGGCAGCTATTCAACCATCACAGGAACACTACGCAGCCACACCTCCTGCTTTCTTTCAGGAGAAGGTGGCGCATAACCGGAGGCAGCAAGTGGCAGTGGCATTTAGCCCCTCAATCCTGTTCTGCCATTCAATGAGATCATGGTGGACCTGTGATCTAACTCCATGTACCCGCCTTAGCTCTAAATCCCTTCATACCCTTGGTTCACAGAAATCTATCAATCTCAGATTTAGAATTCACAATTGAGCTAGCATCAACTGCAGTTTGCAGAAGAGCATTCCAAACTTCTCCTACCCTTTGCCTGTAGACGTGTTTCCTAACTTCACTCCTGCACGTCCTGTCTCTAAATGTTAGGTGGTGTCCCCGCGTCCCAGTACACAACTATAGGAAACCTCCAAAAACATTTACAAATGTATCGGCAGCCAGAAGCAATAATCCAACCACTAACCTGTAAATCCTGTATGGTCCCTTTAAATAGCGCTTGCGGGTGTTCTCCTGGCACTCTAAGACATGTTCAGATGGTCGTGGTTAAGACTGTGCATTGAGTTGAGCGTTAAGTGCCAAAATGGTGTCTATCACTTTAAATCAGCATTGCACACTGATTGTATCCATTTTCTCCTTTACATGCTGCCGGCGTTCAGAATTTACGCATGTGCTAACTCCTAAACCAAGATGGCATCCGGCGCACATCACGCTGGAAACGTGCGTGCGCAGCCAAAACGCCATCTTGGATGTTCAAGAGGCCATTTAGCGCTGAAACAACGGGCGCTACATGGCCCATTTTAGGGCCCACTATCTGTGAGAAGCTTACAGAGAGATGTGCAGAAGAGATGACACAGAGGCAAGGAGAGACTTACATAATGGAGATAAAGTGAGAAAGAGAATTTGGAGTCATACCCAGGAATACGAAGACAACAGCAAAATTTGTGGCAGGCATACTGGAAAAGAGAGAGAGTGAAGTAGACAGAAAGAATGGAGACCAACAAATAGAGAGAAAGAGACAGAATTAGAGTGGGAGATAAGCAGAGACAGTTACATGTCCATGTGAAATACCATAGGACATCAAGTATATTATATTTTAATTCATTTGTATTTCATGAAGAAACAATCCTATCATTACAATCTTTTTCACTGTGAGCAACACCACAGGAGACCAATTAATGCTCCATAAAGTAGTTCAAGTTTCAAAATAATTCAAAGGAATGGAGAATACATGTCGAGAACCTCAAGGTCTTTATTTTACATTTCAGTGCTGCTGCCTCACATTAAGTGTGTTTATCAGGAAATTCTGTAACTCCAGCCCATGATTTTTCAACCATTCATTTTAATGGTTGGAAAATCACAGGCTGGTACTATGGAATTTCTGAGTACATGCTCCTAATTTGCACTAGGAAGTCTGAGGCAGAAAATACAGGCCCAGATGTGTTGCTTCACAAAACTTGATCAAAAAAGAAAGAAAATTGATGAAGAAAGGTGACAATGTTTTGTTTCCAAAGAAATCCTGACATCGGCCAAAAAAAGATTTCAACTTTTTGGTCAACAATGGTTCATCTCATACTTCAAAGTCTGATGAGTGATGTTAACTGTTTCAAAATTGTGCTACTAAATAAGCACCACAAAAATTCTCATTGCTTCTGTAATACATTTACCATTAACTTACAGTGAAATCTATCAGCTCTGAGGGAGTGCTGCTTTGTTGGAGGTGCTGTCTTTCAGATCAAATGTTAAACCCTGTTTCCCTTTTCATGTGGATGTAAAAGATTCCACGGCACTATTCAAAGAAGAGCAGGGAAGTTTTCCCTTTGTTCTGTGATGGTCCCTCAACTAACATAACTAAAACAGAATATCTGGTCATTTATCTAATTTCTGTTTATGGGACCATGCTGTGCGTAAATTGGTTGCCATGTTTGCCTACATTACAACAATGACTACACTTCAAAAGTACTTTGTTAGCCATGAAGCTTTTAAGGGTGTCTTGAGGTCGTGGAAGGTGCTATATAAATGCAAGTTCTTTCTCTCTTCTATCTATCCACAATCAATTGCAATGCATGAAGTAAATAAAATAAATATTGGTCCTACATTACTTGGAACTGATTTATAAAATCATTTGCACTTCATAGTTAGGCCAAAGTAATAAAAACACCTTTCTTCATAGATACAGTTTTTGGCATATCAGGTCTAATTGCACTAAATCACATTCCAGGTGCAGATCCTAACCTGTCAGCAGTACATATTGTGAATTGAAGCACAAATTCCCACGATGTTCCATCCATTAAAATTAATGGATGGCAAATCTTGGGGATAAGGGCAGCACATTGCCAACATGTGGTCCCAACAGATGAGGCTCCACTCCGAGAACATGATTTCATATAATTATCCTGCTTCCTTACCGTTCTGGCTGTTAAAACTGGATAGCCATGTGGTGAAGGATAGAATACTAGAGCCTGGTCTTTAGTTGCTTCCAAGACTTTATTCACAGAGATTCCCCAAACACACATACCATACCCGAGCTAAGTTCTCCTATTAGGAAGGATACAAGAGAGTCCCCAGTTGATACCCACCACTTGAATACAATTAACACTAATTGATATAAATCATGCAATTAACACTGTCCTTTATTTGAAGGACATGAAAGCAATGAAAATGCTGTAATTTAGATTCACTATAATGTTGACAGGGATGTAGGGTTACAATGAAAAAGAGAGACTTGAGGTTAGGACTTTTTTTTATTTGAGCTAAGAAGGTTAAGGGTGACCTGATAGAGGCCTTCAAGATCTTGAAGGATCATGAGAAAGTATGTGGAGATAATTTGACCCTGATATTTACGGGGATGCGGGAAGGGTACTGGGGAGGCCGATATCGGCTGAAGAACCAGGCAAGGCCGGGAGTGCAGAGGTCCTGCTGAACTTAACGGACATTATCATTTTTTTTGTGCGTTTCCCGCCCAGCAGCTGGTCAAATTGACAGCCTGGCCGGCGGCCGGGAGGGAATACCAGTGGCAGAAAGACGCAGCCGGGGACCTTTGGGGACGGTCCCCTACAATCGGGAGGAGGAAAGGTCGGTGATCGCAGCTTGCAAGGGGAAGAGAGGACACCGTGACAGGGAGGGAGAGAGTGGCCATGATCAGCAGAGGGGAGGCCGAAGGCTTCCTTGAGAGACCAGGGGAAGCACTCCTGCTCCTCCTAGCCCACAAGGAGTGCTGGAAAAAGCAGTTACTTTTTGGAGCCGGCAACTCTCGCCTCTCTTTCACTGCTGGGTTTCCCGATCCTTGGGAAACCCGTGCAGCAGCAATGAATTTTAAATTGGGCTCCCAATTGCACTGTTGGAGCCTGGTTCAAACATGTTAATGAAGTGTCCCACCTCTCCACGACGGGACACTTGGATGCCACGAAACCTGTTGCTGTAAAAACTGCAATGGCCGTGTAAGCGACTGGTTGGAGTCGCATTTTGCACATTTGACAGTTTAACCCCCCACCTCTCCACTCCGAACCTCTCCCGTCCATCATAGGGGGGTTAATATCGAGGCCGTTGTTTCTACCGGCCAGTAAGACATCAAAGAAAAGTCATAAATTTAAGATAGTCATTAAAAAAATTAAATGGGAAGTTAAAATTTTTTTACAGATGAAGGTTAGAATGTGAAAGCAGAGTTCATAGTATTTTAAAAAAATAATTTGGAGAGTTGCATGAAAAGTAAAAATATTAAAGGGCATGGGGAGCGATCAGAAGAGTGGGATTAGATGAGGTGGCTCAGGTGGACAAAAAAATGGGGCAATAACTTGATGGGCCGATGGCATGTTTCTATGCTATAACGTTGAGTAATCCAATGGTATACAGTTCTCTGTATCAGTATTTCTAAAAAATTGATGGTTTGTCCTTTGTCATGTCAGATCACCCTAAAAGGTGTGGACTCGGTCAAAAGATATTGACTGGAATCAGCACAATCGCGCTGTGCACCACAGGAATAATTTGTCAAACGTGTAGTTTTGTCCTTACTCCTCCAGTACCATTAATCCCATTTGTCTAACATCCTGCTTTCTTTCCACATTGACTTCCCACAAATGGGCCAGTCACCTGACACATGTAATTGTTCTGCAGGCCAAAGTATTCCTTCTCTGTCAAAGACATCTGTAGGGCAATATTTATAGTCTTGCCAGAATTGAATTAAATGTGCTGATGGGAACTGGATGTCCTTTGTGGATTCATCAGGGGACTCTATAAGATGATAGCCCAGTCAATGATCTTTTACTGACAACATGTGCGCTGACATAAAAAATACAAAAACGAATCTGCAACTCACTTGTATCATGGCATATAATTCTGTGCCATTTAGAAAATATGCTTTGGATAGCAACAACAACTGGCATTAACATAATGCCTTTGATGTAAAAAAGCGTCTCAAGGCGCTTCGCAGAGAGGGAGAAAAATAAATTATAAATAGATAAGGGAACGGATGCTGAGCCACTGAGTCAGAATGGGTGACTAAAAGCTTGGTGGATTTTGTAAAGATTTTTAAAGGTGGAGTGATTTATTCTACCATATGTATTCTAACTATTTCCACGCTGGATTATGCAGCTAAACGACTTCTCTAGTTCAATCTATCTTGGCATGGTCTTTAAGTCTTAATCCTTGCTCTGTATACTTATGGCCAATTTAAAATGTTCTCATTCTTACTGCTGTTCAGTTCTTCCTTTAGTGCTTCAGCATTCTTCCTTCCAATTTTTTCCCCCACTCCTCTCCTGAATGGACTCACTCAAGTGCCCTTTCTTCATGTGTGAGTTTAGGCAGTGAGAAAAGCAGATTGTTTCGCTGGGAATTTCCTGATTTCTGGGCACCCAACCAAGCTTAGGAACCTAGGAACAGGAATAGGCCATTTAGCCTCTCGAAACCATTCTGCCATTCAATGAGATTATGGCTGATCTGTGACCTAACTCCATATCCTCACATCCCTTAATCACTTAATGGGAAGTCTTACTACAATTGTACAGGGCTTTGGCGAGGCATCACCTGGAGTACTGCGTACAGTTTTGGTCTCCTTATCTAAGGAAGGATATACTTCCCTTAGAGGCGGTGCAACGAAGGTTCACTAGATTAATTGCTGGGATGAGAGAGTTGTCCTATGAGGAGAGGTTGAGTAGAAAGGGCCTATACTCTGAGGAGTTTAGAAGAATGAGAGGTGATCTCAATGAAGCATATAAGATTCTGAGGGGGCTTGACAGGGTAGATGCTGAGAGGTTGTTTTACCTGGTTGGAGACTCCAGAACTCGGGGCCATTGTTGCATGATAAGGGGTCGGCCATTTAAGACTGAAATGAGGAGGATTTTCTTCACTCAGAAGGTTGTGAATCTTTGGAATTCACTACCCCAGAGGGTAGTGAATTCCAAAGATTGCTGAGTTGTTGAGTATATTCAAGGCTAAGATGGATAGATTTTTGGACTCTAGGGGAATCAAGGGATATGGGGATCGAGCAGGAAAGTTGAGTTGAGGTTGAAGATCTGTCATAATTTGATTGAATGGTGGAGCAGGCTCGAGGGGCCGTATGGCCTACTCCTGCTCCTATTTCTTATCTTCTTATGTTCTAATACCTTTGGTTAACAAAAATCTATCAGTCTCAGATTTAAAATTAACAATTGAGCTAGCATCAACTGCCGTTTGCGGAAGAGAGTTCCAAACTTCTACCACCCTTTGCGTGTAGAAGTGTTTCCTAACTTCACTCCTGAAAGTCCTGGCTCTCATTTTTAGGCTATGTCCCCTAGTCCTAGACTCCCCAACAAGCGGAAATAGTTTCTCTCTATCTACCCTATCAGTTCCCTTTAATATCTTGAAAACTTCGATCAAATCACCCCTTAATCTTCTAAATTCCAGGGAATGCAACCATAGCTTGTGTAATCTCACCTTGTAATTTAACCCTTGGAGTCCAGGTACCATTCTAGTAAATCTACCCTGCACTCCCTCCAAAGCCAATATATCCTTCCTGAGGTACGGTGCCCAGAACTGAACACATTACTCCAGGTGTGGTCTAACCAGGACTTTGGATAGCTGCAGCATAACTTCAACCAACTTGTATTCTAGTCCTCTAGAATTCCATTAGCCTTTCTGATTATTTTCTGTATCTGTCCATGACATTTTAATGATCTATGTACATGGATCCCTAAGTCTCTTTGGACCTCCACTGTTTTGAGCTTTTCACCATTTAGAAAGTACTCTGATCTATCCTTTTTAGATCCAAAGTGGATGACCTCGCATTTGCCTACATTGAAATCCATTTGCCACTGTTTTGCCCATTCACTCAATCTATTAATATCTCTCTGTGATTTGATGCTTCCATCTACACTGCTTACAATGCTGCCTATCTTTGTGTCATCAGCAAACTTGGATATGTGGCTTTCTATCCCATCATCTAAGTCGTTAATAAATTCAGTGAATAGTTGAGGCCCCAACACAGATCCCTGTTGGAACACCACTAGTCACATCCTGCCAATTTGAGTACCTGCCCATTATCCCTAAACGCTGTCTCCTGCCGCTCAGTCAATTTCCTAACCAGGTCAATAATTTGCCCTCAATTCCATGAACTTCAACTTTAGCTAATAGTCTCTTATGAGGGATTTTCTCAACTGCCTTCTGGAAGTCCATAAAAACAACATCCATAGACATTCCCCTGTCCACTACTTTAGTCACCTTATCAAAAAATGCAATCAGGTTCGTCAGACATGACCTACCCTTTACAAATCCATGCTGGCTCTCTCTGATCAGCTGAAAATGTTCAAGGTGTTCAATCACTATATCCTTAATTATAGACTCTAGTAATTTCCTGACAACAGATGTTAGGCTAACTGATTTATAATTCCGTGGTTTCCATCTCTCACCTTTCTTAAATAACGGAGTGACGTGTGCAATTTTCCAATTTAAGGGACTGTTTCCTGAATCTAAAGAACTTTGGAAGATTATAGTTAGGGCTTCTGCAATGTTCTCACCTACTTCCTTTAAACCCTGGGATGGAAACCAACTGGTCCTGGGGATTTGTCACTCTTTAATACCATTATTTTCTTCATTTCTGTTAATTTGCTTATGTTAATTATGGTGAGTCCCTGTCCCTGATTCAAAATTAGTTTCCTTGGTGTATCCGGCATGCTCTTCCTCTATTGTTAATACTGACGCAAAGTAATTATTTAACATGTCTGCCATTTCCTTATTTTCATTTACAATATTACCATTATCAGTTTTTAAAGGGCCCACATTGCCCTTGACCACTCTCTTTTTCCTAATAGAATTGTAAAAATTTTTGTGTTGATTTTGATATCCCTTGCAAGTTTCTTTTCATACTCTCTTTTTGTAGCTCTTACTAACTGTTCTGTCACCCTTTGCTGTTCTTTGTCTCTCTCCCAGTCTCTAGGATCTGTGCTATTTTTTGCATTTTTGTATGCTTTTTCTTTTAGTTTTATGTTGTCCCTTACCTCTTTTGTCGTCTATGGCTATTTTTAATGGCAAGTGTAGATTTTGCCCCTTAGAGGTATAAACTGGTTCTGTATCACGTTAAATTCTTTTTTGAACACCTCCCCTGATCTTCTGTCGTTTTACCCATGAACAGATTTGCCCAGTTTACTGTGGACAGTCTCTGTCCCAACCTGTTTAAGTGAGCCTTACCTAAATTTAGAATCTTAGCTGATACGGGTTGCTCTCTTTCAAACACAATGTTGAACTCAATCATTTTATGATCGCTATTAGATAAATGTTAACGCACCATTAGGCTGTTAACCAAATCTGGCTCATTACTCATTATTAAATCTAATATGGCCTGCCCCCTTGCTGGTTCTAGGACATATTGTTGCAGAAAGCTGTCCTGAACACAGTCAAGAATTTCTCTGCTTTTCTGACATGAGCTCGTTTACTTATCACAATCAACATGAATGTTAAAATCCCCCATTAAAACCACACCGCCTTTGCTACATGCTTGTCTAATCTTTGTATTTATACATTCTGCCACTTCACAGCTGCTACCAGGGGGCCTATACAAAACTCCCACAACAGTCTTAAATCCTTTTCTATTTCTAAATTCTACCCATGAAGTCTCCAATGCCTGCTTACCTCTCAGTATATCCTCTCTTTTCATTGAAGTAATTTCATCCTTAATCACTAAGGCTACTCTTCCCCATCTACCAGTTTCCCTCTCCTTCCTATAGACCTTATAACCTGCTATATTCAGTTCCCAGTCCTGACCGTCTTGCAGCCATGTCTCAGTAATGGCTACCATGCTCTACCCTCTAAGTTGAATTTGCACCTGCAATTCATTCAATTTGTTCCTTATGCTCAGTCCATTTGTATAAAGAAAGCTTATTTCATAGAATCATAGAATCATAGAAATTTACAGCACAGAAGGAGGCCATTTGGCCCATCATGTCCGTGCCAGCCGAAAAAGTGCTATCCAGCCTAATCCTACTTTCCATCCCTTGGTCCGTAGCCTTGTAGGTTACGGCATTTCTAGTACATATCCAAGTACATTTTAAATGTGATGAGGGTTTCGGCCTCTGCCACCCTTTCAGGCAGTGAGTTTCAGATCCCCACAACCCTCTGAGTGAAAACATTTCTCCTCAATTCCCCTCTCATCCCTCTACCAATTACTTTAAATCTATGCCCCCTGGTTATTGACCTCTCTGCTAAGGGAAATAGGTCCTTCCTATCCACTCTATCTAGGCCCCTCATAATTTTATACACCTCAATTAAATCTCCCCTCAGTTCCAAAGAAAACAACCCCAGCCTATCCAATCTTTCCTCATAGCTAAAATTCTCCTGTCCTGGCAACATCCTCGTAAATCTTCTCTGTACCCTCTCTAGTGCAATCACATCGTTCCTGTAATGTGGTGACCAGAACTGTGCGCAGTACTCAAGCTGTGGCCTAACTAGTGTTTTATACAGTTCCAGCAAACCTACCTGCTCTTATATTCCATGTCTCGGCTACTTGGGCTACACACCCTAACCTGTCCTTCTGCTCTAATGTTGTTTTTCTCACACATTTCTTATTTCTCTCTCCTAATTTAGTTACTTTACATCTTTTCGTTTTCTCTTTACCTGTAGTGCCTAACGCACAATTTCTGACTATTACACTTATTATTTATACTACTTTTTCCACCTGAGCTCCCCATTTACTAGTTTACAGTCCTTGTGACCGCCCTATTTATCCTTTTCGCTAGGACCCTGGTCCCAGCCCGGTTCAGGTGAAGCCCGTCCCAATAGTACAGTTCCTTCCTGTCCCAGTACTGGTGCCAGTGTGCCATGAAATGGAACCCCTCTTTCCCACACCTCTCCTTCAGCCATGTGTTCACCTCCCTAACCTGCTTATCCCTACACCAGCTTGCACGTGGCTTGGGTAATAATCCAGACGTTATAACCCCTGAGGTCCTGTTTATTAATTTAGCTACTAGCTCTTGGTACTCTCTGAACAGGACCTCTTGTCTACTCTTTCCTATGTTGTTGGTCCCAACATAGACCACAGTGACTGGATCCTCCCTCTCACTCTCCAATATCCTTTCAAGCCAATTCGAGATGTCTCTCACCCTGGCACCAGGTGAGCAACATACCATGTGGATTTCTCGATCCTGCTTACAAAGGATGCTCTCTGTCCCCCTAATTATTGAATCCCCTACAACTACCACATCAAGCTTCGCCTCTTGATCATCTGTGTGCAATCACACTTGTTAGAAAGGGCTCACATGACAGCTATCAGGAGCAGAAGCTTGGCTGACTGTCCCCTTCTTATCCAGCAGTGCTGAGGTCAATTTTATGCTCTTTCCACAATTCCAGCTAAGATCACCAGGGCAGGGATCACACCTGGAACCTTCCTGATCTATATACTTCAGTACCACACTAGGTTGTACACTTATCAATTGAGCCATCGAGAAACTACTGGCACCACTCTTTTGCTAATCTTGGAATGTCTGAATAGGCACAGTTGATAATCCCTAAATCCTTAATGATTAAAAATATTCTGTAATGCTTTGTGTAATTATAACTGACACAACTTTATTGTGGGTTTTGCTTAAAAACTAGAAGAATGTGCAGATCAAAAGCGTTCTGCATGTTATTTATAAACCCGTGTATTAATGGAAACTTACTAGTGGTGCTTGTGATCAGCATGTTGACCGATATTTTGAAAGCTTTCGCTTTTTTTCTTATTGCAAAATGCCAGGTGCAAGATACATCAGAGTATGCTATACATGTCTTAAATGAAGTTACAGGTTTTCTTCAGAGTCTTCAGAGTGTTCCAATAAATTTTCTACAGGCTTGTAACTTTTCAACATACTGTTGGGCCTCGAAATTCTGGTTATGGCAAGGGCAGAAACCCAACAGCTTTTGGATTGAGGCTTGCAAAAATGGGCAGGACCTGGTTTCACTGGGATTCCGCCTGTTTTTTTGGTAAGTCATGAGTCGCAGGTGCTTAGTAAGGAAGAGTACTCTTTCTGGCTGTTAATAGCAGGAGATAGATCACAGGGTCACAGACACCAGCAGACAGACAGCTTGTTTGAAACAGGATGCTGTACAGGCAATCTGTTTTTTTAAGAGAAAGCTACAAGGACTTTCACCAAGACTAGAAACTCAGAAATGCTTGGAGGAACAGTTAGAAGTCATCTTGTAAGATGATTCACTGATGGGTGGCATGTTCTTTATTTTGCATCATTACATGAAGATAACTTGTACTGTTTGAATTAAGTGAGTTTAATCATAACTGCCATTCTGTATGCTCACCTTACTATGAAATATAGCATCTTACCAATTCCTATCAGGCCTTACCACACCAAATATTTGCTCAGCCCCCTTTGGAGAGATTGAGGAAGCATTCGCGAAAACAACATAAATATCCAGTTCCTATCACAAGGGGATATAACCGTTACATTCCTAGATCATACTACTGTGCAAGTAGATATAGGGCATTGAGTAAACTGTCATATAAGTAATATGTTCATACCGCTTACGGGAGTGGCTGATGCCACTGAACCTGAGAAGGTAACTACAACAGACCCAAGTTTATAACAATTGGTGGCAGTTACCCGGGATACTAAATTACCCTGGTGATGTAGATGATTCAAAGTGATTAAAATTTAAATGTCAATGAAATGAAAGTAGAAACAGAAACAGTAATATTTAAAAATATCAACGAGATCAAAAGCAGAAATTGAGTTAGAGTGATTGGCACCTAAGGAGAAACAGCACCAGCAAGGGACCGAGGAGAAAGAAAACGAAAGGGCATTCCAGTTAGAAATGTTGATATTGGAGGCTGAGAAAGAGCAAGAGTGAGAGCGTCGGAAGTAGGAGGAGGAGCATCGTAGGCCACAGGAAGAGAGGGAATGGTGTGAAGTCAAGGCCAACAAGATCGAGAAAGAGCATCGTTGTGCTCTCAAATGGAGAAAGAAACATGCTTCTGCAGTGAGATCATGGAACTCAGGGTCCACCGTTTGATTAAATCAAATCTAATTCCAAATTTTAAAGGGGGATGATATCGATAGATTTATCGGGTATTTGCATTATTAGCCCATCACCATAAGTGGGACAAAAATGAATGGGCCAGCTGACTTGCGACTTCACTAAGCAGTTTGTTGATGTCAATCCTGTCGATAGCATGGACTATGATATTGTAAAGTGTAGTATTGTCAGGGCTTATGATCTAATGTCTGAAGCATTTAGACAAAAATTTAACAAACTAGGGAAAAACCATCTGGTACTTATACAAAAAAAGTTATCCAACTTGAAGACAAGTGACAGATGTGGCTAGAAGCAAAGGCATAACAGATTAGAAAGGTCTTTATCATTGAATGCTTTGGACAGGCCTACCAAGCACATAATGGATAGTCCATCAGACAGGTCTCCTTGACATGGGAAAGCAAACAGAAGATCTGCTTACGATGCTCCCCCACCGTAAAATGGCAGAGAGAAAACATGGAGCAGAATCTGCCCGAGTTCCACCCAAAGCCCAATCGGAATTTCAGGTCATATTTTGGCCTAGTTTTGCACTTTTTTTAAATTCATTCATGGGATGTGGGCATCACTGGCAAGGCTAGCATTTATTGCCCATCCCTTAGTGACTATTCCATTAAATCCAATCATGGTGCATAGGTAGTTTGAAATGACTGTAGTTCAGATTCCTGTACAAAGTTTATTTCGATAAAGGGAAGAGGGATAAACCCAACAATTATTGGCCAGTCAGCCTAACGTTGGTGGTGACAAAACTTTAGAGACAATAATCCGGGACAAAATTAATTGGCACTTAGAAAAGAATGGGCTAATAAATGAAAGTCAGCGTGGATTTGTTAAAGAAAAATCGTGTTTGACTTAACTTGATTGAGTTCTTTGATGAAGTAACGGAGAGGGTAAATGAGGGTAATGCGGTTGAAGTTATGTACATGGACTTTCAAAAGGCATTTGATGAAGTATCACGTCATAAACTTGTAAGTAAAATTAAAGCCCATGGGATTAAAGGGACAGTGGCAGCGTGGATACAAAATTGGCTAAGGGTCAGGAAGCAGAGAGTAGTGCTGAACAGTTGTTTTTCAGACTGGAGGGAAGTATACAGTGATGTTCCTCAGGAGTCAGTATTAGGACCACTGCTCTTTTTAATATATATTAATGACCTGGATTTGATATAGAGGGTATAATTTCAAAGTTTGCAGATGACACGAAACTTGGAAATGTAGTAAACAATGTGGAGGATGCTAACAGACCTGAGGAGGACGTAGGCATACTGGTGAAAGGGGCAGACACATGGGGTTAAATTTTAACCCCACGAGCGGGTGGGTTTGGGGCGGGTGAGAATGTAAAAATTGTTAAAAAAATAACCCGACCCCAACCACCTCCAACCTGCCCACTCCCAGTTTTAACAGAGGCGGGTTGAGAGGCGGGCGACCAACATGCTCTCAGGAAGCGGGTCGGTCAGTAAAATCTTTTAAGGAGGCTGCAGGCCTCCATTTTAACAGCATTTTTATTTTTAACTCCTGGGGGCTGGGATACCCGGGCCTTCTGATTTACGTCACGTAAGAGGAGGAGAGAAGGTACAGGTCAACAGGTAAGTGCCTTTATCACACTGCTTGTTGGCCAGGAGGAGCAGGAGTGTTTCCTCCAGGCCCACAAGCCTACCTGCCGCAATCGGACACATGCGATCAACCAACATCACCCCCCAACTATCTCTCACTCCACCCATGTCCAATCTCCCCCCCGCACGATTTCTGACCCCCCACCCGATGACCGACCCCACCCCCACCCCGATCTAAGAACATAAGAACATAAGAAATAGGAGCAGGAGTAGGCCATCCAGCCCTTCAAGTCCACTCCACCATTCAACAAGATCGTGGCCAATCTTCTACCTCAAATCCACTATCCCCATATCCTTTGATGCCTTTAATATCTAGAAATCTATCAATCTCTGTTTTGAATGTACTCAATGACTGATCCTCCACAGCCCTTGGGGATAGAGAATTCCAAAGATTCACCATCCTCTGAGTGAAGAAATTTCTCTTCATCTCAGTCCTAAATGGCCTACCCCTTATTCTGAGACTGTGACCCCTGGTTCTAGACTCCCCAGCCAGGGGAAACATCCTCCCTGCATCTACCCTGTCGAGCCCTGTAGGAATTTTGTATGTTTCAATGAGATCACCTCTCATTCTTCTAACCTCTAGAGAATACAGGCCTATTCAATCTCTCCTCATACAACAATCCCGCCATCCCAGGAATCAGTCTGGTGAACCTTTGTTGCACTCCCTCTATGGTAAGGAGACCAAAATTGTACACAATACTCCAGGTGTGGTCTCACCAAAGCCCTATATAATTACAGTAAGACATCTTTACTCCTGTACTCAAATGCTCTTATAATAAAGGCCAACATACCATTTGCCTTCCTAATTGCTTGCTGCACCTGTATGTTAGCTTTCAGTGACTCATGTAGAAGGACACCCAGGTCCCTTTGAACATCAATATTTCCCAATCTCTTACCATTTTAAAAATACTTTGCATTTCTGTTTTTTCTACCAAAGTGGATAACTTCCATTATATTCAATCTGCCATGTTCTTGCCCACTCACTTAGCCTGTCTATATCCCCTTGCAGCCTCTTTGCATCCTCCTCACAACTCACATTCCCACCTAGTTTTGTGTCATCAGCAAACTTGGAAATATTAAATTTGATCCCCTCATCCAAATCATTGATATAGATTGTGAATAGCTGGGGCCCAAGCACCAAACTACCTGCTGGCATCCGCTGCTTGTCAATCTGGCTGGCTGACGGGCAGGAAATCTACTGAAAAAAATTGAAAGACGTCCTTACATCAAAATCGTAAGGATGTCCAGGAAACTCATATATCCAGATTTCCCGTCAAGAAATCTCCCCGCCCCCACTCTCTTCCCAGCTCCCCGTTAAAATTTACTCCATGGCAGATGAAATTTAATGCAGAGAAGTGTGAAATTATGCATTTTGGTTGGAAGAATGAGGAGAGGCAATATGAACTAAATTGTACAATTTTAAAGGGGGCGCAGGAACAGAAAGACCTGGCGGTGCACATACACAAATCTTTGAAGGTGGCAGGACAAGTTGAGAAGTCTGTTAAAAAAGCATATGGGATCCTGGGCTTTATTAATAGAGGCATAGAGTACAAAAGCAAGGAAGTTATGCTAAATCTTTGTAAAACACTGGTTCGGCCTCAGCTGGAGTATTGTGTTCAATTGTGGGCACCACACTTTCGGAAGGATGTCAAGTCCTTAGAGAGGGTGCAGAAGAGATTCACTAGAATGGTACCAGGGATGAGGGATTTCAGTTATGTGGAGAGACTGGAGAAACTGGGGTTCTCAATGTTCCCTCTAATTCTTTTCGGCCATGTGCGGAATAAAGTTGGGTTTGTGCACCAATAAAAGGGCTGTGTGGGCCACCGTGAAAAAAGATCACAACTTTGAATAGAACATCTTTTTAGAAAAAATTATTCAGGGTATATAACAAACAGAACAAATATACAAAATAATGGATAAATGGAACATGGCCTGCTGTCAAGGATTTTTAATTAAACAAAACTGGTTGTAGAAATTTCAGAAGTAAGCACTGTCACCAGAGGAATGGGGACATCCTGATTGAGACCCAGAGTCTGTAGTTGATAGGCCAGATGATGGAAAAGAAGAGAGTGACTGTCTCTAGTTCGGATGTTTTTCTCTTCTGTCTCTTCCTCTCTTCCAATATTTATAATTTTGTACAGATTTACTTCTCTACCACTTGACAGATGAGATTTGATCCACATAAGCATATCAAGGAGATTTTCTTTCAAGCTGTTTGGTGATTTTGTTTTTATATTATTCATAAGCCTGAAGCCATGCTCATAATCAGCACTTGGAACATGAAATATTGCATATATATCCACGAGTTGTTAAACCACATTGTATCGTTCTGCATTTTGTAGAGTGAAAGTCATCATGTCCTGAAATGTTTTCAATTACTTTGTTTCAATCTTGTCTGCAAGTAAGTACTTGTAGTCATTGTTTTGGCTCACAATGAGTTCCATTGACCGGATGAATGCATGGCTGCAGGGATGGTGTAGGACGAAGGGATTTAGATTCCTGGGACATTGGGACCGGTTCTGGGGAAGGTGGGACCTGTACAAGTGGGACGGGTTACACCCGAGCAGGACTGGGACCAATGTCCTCGTAGGGGTGTTTGCTAGTGCTGTTGGAGAAGGTTTAAACTAGAGTGGCAGGGGGATGGGAACCTGAGCAGGGAGACAGAAGGGAGTAAAGTTGAGAGCAGCAAGAGAGGGGAAGACCCAGGGGAAATCTACAATACAAATAGTACAAGCAGTTGTTCAAGAACAAGTGAAAGGGAAAAGCGTAGAGCAGCAGAAAGAAAGTGTACTTCAGACACTACAGATGAAGTGAAAACTAGAAGGCGTTAGGTGATTAACCCAGCATCAAAGCTGAAGGTCAGGCTAGGGTGTGTGGCCCAACTAAGAGTTCTTTATACAAATGCACGGAGAATAAGGAATAAATTAAATGAACTACAGGTTCAAATTCAAATTGGAGGGTATGACATGATAGCTATTACTGAGACATGGCTGCAGGATGGTCAGGATTGGGAACTGAATATAATGGGTTATAAGGTCTTCAGGAGAGACAGGGAAAATGGAAGAGGGGGAGGTGTAGCATTAATGATTAGAGATGAAATCACTTCAATGATAAAGGAGGATATAACGAGAGGTAAGCAGCCAACAGAGACCTTATGGGTTGAATTGAGAAATAGGAAAGGATCGAAGACTATAGTTGGAGTTGTGCATAGGACCCCTGGCAGCAGCTCTGAAGTTCTAGATGGTATAAATGCAGAGATTAGACAAACGTGTAAGAAAGGATAGTGGTCTTAATGGGGACTTTAACATTCACATAGATTGGGAAAAGCAGACTAGCAACTGTCAGAAAGGTAATGAATTTCTTGAGTGTGTCCGGGATAGTTTTCTGCAGCAGTATGTCCTAGAGGCAACAAGGGGGGCAAGCCATATTAGATTTAGTAATGAGTAATGAACCAGATTTAGTTAACGGCTTAACTGTACTCGAAAATCGATTCAATAGCGATCATAACATGATCGAGTTCAATGTAGTGTTTAACAGGGAAAAATGTGAGTCAGCTGCTAAGATTCTAGACTTGGGTAAGGCCGACTTCAATGGGATGAGACAGAGATTGTCCACAGTAAACTGGGCAAATCTGTTAATGGGTTAAACGACTGATGATCAGTGGGAAATGTTTAAAGAAACATTTAACGAGATACAGAATCGGTTTATATCCCTGAGGGGCAAGGACTCTACTTGCCAAAAAAAACAGCCATGGACAATTAAAGAGGTAAGGGACAGTATAAGACATAAGGAAAGGACATACAAAAAGGCAAAAAATGGCACAGATCCTGGCGAATGGGAAAGATGCAAAGATCAACAAAGGGTCACAAAACAGATAGTAAGAGCGACAAAAAGAGAGTATGAAAAGAAACTTGCAAGGGATATTAAAACCAATAGGAAGAACTTTTATATTTATATTAGGAAAAAGAGGGTGGTCAGGAGCAGTGTTGGCCCCTTAAAAACTGAAAGTGGGGATATTGTCATTGACAATGGGGAAATGGCGGACATGTTGAACAATTACTTTGCGTCAGTATTTACAGTCGAAAAAGAGGATAGCATGCCGGAAATCTCAAAAAAACTAATATTGAATCGGGGACAGGGACTTGATAAAATTAATATAAGTAAAGCAACAGTAATGAAGAAAATAATAGCACTAAAGAGTGACAAATCCCCAGGACCAGATGGATTCCATCCCAGGGTTTTAAAGGAAGTAGGTGAGCACATTGCAGATGCCCTAACTATAATCTTTCAAAGTTCTCTAGATACAGGAACTGTACCTCAAGATTGGAAAATTGCACATGTCACTCCGCTTTTTAAGAAAGGAGAGAGAGGGAAACCAGGGAATTATGGGCCGGTTGGCCTAACATCTGTTGTGGAGAAAATGCTGGAGTCTATAATTAAGGATAGGGTGACTGAACACCTCGAGAATTTTCAGTTGATCAGAGAGAGCCAGCATGGATTTGTGAAAGGTAGGTTGTGCCTGACAAACCTGATTGAATTTTTTGAAGAGGTGACTAAAGTAGTGGACAAGGGAATGTCAATGGATGTTATTTTTATGGACTTCCAGAAGGCATTTGATAAGGTCCCACATAAGAGAATGTTAGCTAAGATAGAAGCCCATGGAATCGAGTGAAAAGTACGGACTTGGTTAGGAAGTTGGCTGAGTGAAAGGCAACAGAGAGTAGGGATAATGGGTAGGTACTCACATTGGCAGGATGTGACGAGTGGAGTCCCGCAGGGATCTGTCTTGGGGCCTCAATTATTCACAATATTTATTAACGACTTAGATGAAGGCATAGAAAGTATCATATCTAAGTTTGCTGATGACACAAAGATTGGTAGCATTGTGAGCAGTGTAGATGAAAACATAAAATTACAAAGTGATATTGATAGATTAGGTGAATGGGCAAAACTGTGGCAAATGGAATTCAATATAGACAAATGTGAGGTCATCCACTTTGGATCAAAAAAGGATAGAACAGGGTACTTTCTAAATGGTAAAAAGTTAAAAACAGTGGATGTCCAAAGGGACCTAGGGGTTCAGGTGCACAGATCATTGAAGTGTCATGAACAGGTGCAGAAAATAATCAATAAAGCTAATGGAATGCTGGCCTTCATATCTGGAGGACGAGAGTACAAGGGGGCAGAAGTTATGCTGCAGCTATACAAAACCCTGGTTAGAACGCACCTGGAGTACTGTGAGCAGTTCTGGGAACAGCACCTTCGGAAGGACATATTGGCCTTGGAGGCAGTGCAGCGTAGGTTTACTAGAATGATACCCGGATTTGAAGGGTTAAGTTACGAGGAGAGATTACACAAATTGGGGTTGTATTCTCTGGAGTTTCGAAGGTTAAGCGGTGGTCTGATTGAAGTTTATAAGATATTAAGAGGAACGGATAGGGTGGATAGAGAGAAACTATTGCGGAACCACAAGAGATGGGTGAGATCCTAAATGAATATTTCACGTCGGTATTTACAGTTGAGAAAGGCATGGATGGTAGGGAAATTGGGGAAATATATAGTGATGTCTTGAGGAGTGTACATATTACAGAGAGGGAGGTGCTGGAAGTCTTAACGCGCATCAAGGTAGATAAATCTCCGGGACCTGATGAAATGTATCCCAGGACGTTATGGGAGGTTAGGGAGGAAATTGCGGGTCCCCTAGCAGAGATATTTGAATCATTGACAGCTACAGGTGAGGTGCCTGAAGATTGGAGGGTAGCAAATGTTGTGCCTTTGTTTAAGGAGGGAGGCAGGGAAAAGCCTGGGAACTACAGACCGGTGAGCCTGACATCTGTAGTGGGTAAGTTGTTAGAGGGTATTCTGAGAGACAGGATCTACAGGCATTTGGAGAGGCGGGGACTGATTTGGAACAGTCAGCATGGTTTTGTGAGAGGAAAATCATGTCTCACGAATTTGATTGAGTTTTTTGAAGGGATAACCAAGAAGATAGATGAGGGCTGTGCAGCAGACATGGTCTACATGGACTTTAGCAAAGCCTTTGACAAGGTACCGCATGGTAGGTTGTTACATAAGGTTAAATCTCACGGGATCCAAGGTGAGGTAGCCAATTGGATACAAAATTGGATTGACGACAGAAGACAGAGGGTGGTTGTAGAGGGTTGTGTTTCAAACTGGAGGCCTGTGACCAGCGGTGTGCCTCTGGGATCGGTGCTGGGTCCGCTGTTATTTGTTATTTATATTAATGATATGGATGAGAATTTAGGAGGCATGGTTCGTAAGTTTGCAGATGACACCAAGATTGGTGGCATTGTGGACAGTGAAGAAGGTTATCTAGGATTGCAACGGGATCTTGATAAATTGGGCCAGTGGGCCGATGAATGGCAGATGGAGTTTAATTTAGATAAATGTGAGGTGATGCATTTTGGTAGATCGAATCGGGCCAGGACCTACTCCGTTAATGGTAGGGCGTTGGGGAGAGTTATAGAACAAAGAGATCTCGGAGTACAGGTTCATAGCTCCTTGAAAGTGGAGTCACAGGTGGATAGGGTGGTGAAGAAGGCATTCAGCATGCTTGGTTTCATTGGTCAGAACATTGAATACAGGAGTTGGGATGTCTTGTTGAAGTTGTACAAGACATTAGTAAGGCCACACTTGGAATACTGTGTACAGTTCTGGTCACCCTATTATAGAAAAGATATTATTAAACTAGAAAGAGTGCAGAAAAGATTTACTAGGCTGCTACCGGGACTTGATGGTTTGACTTATAGGGAGAGGTTGGATAGACTGAGACTTTTTTCCCTGGAGAGTAGGAGGTTTAGGGGTGATCTTATAGAAGTCTATAAAATAATGAGGGGCATAGATAAGGTAGATCGTCAAAATCGTTTCCCAAAGGTAGGGGAGTCTATAACGAGGGGGCATAGATTTAAGGTGAGAGGGGAGAGATACAAAAGGGTCCAGAGGGGCAATTTTTTCACTCAAAGGGTGGTGAGTGTCTGGAACGAGCTGCCAGAGGCAGTAGTAGAGGCGGGTACAATTTTGTCTTTTAAAAAGTATTTGGACAGTTACATGGGTAAGATGGGTTTAGAGGGATATGGGCCAAGTGCAGGCAATTGGGTCTAGCTTAGTGGTATAAACTGGGCGACATGGACATGTTGGGCCGAAGGGCCTGTTTCCATGTTGTAAACTTCTATGATTCTATGATTCTATTTCCGCTGGTTGGGGATTCTAGGAGTAGGGGGCACAGTCTAAAAATTAGAGCCAGACCTTTCAGGAGCGAGATTAGAAACCATTTCTACACACAAAAGGTGGTAGAAGTTTGGAACTCTCTTCCACAAACGGCAATCGATACTAGCTCAATTGCTAAATTTAAATCTGAGATAGATAGGTTTTTGGCAATCAAAGGTATTAAGGGATATGGGCCAAAGGCAGGTATATGGAGTTAGATCACAGATCAGCCATGATCTTATCAAATGGCGGAGCAGGCACGAGGGGCTGAATGGCCTACTTCTGTTCCTATGTTCCTATGTTCCTATTCGGCCCCTCGAGTCTGCTCCGCCATTCAATGACATCATGGTTGATCTGATTTTTACCTCAACTCCACTTTCCCACCTTTTCCCCATATCCTTTGACTCTCTTGCTGATCAAAAATGTGTTTAACTCAGCCTTGAATGTATTCAATGACTCAGCCTCCACAGCTTTTTGGGGTAAAGAATTCCAATGATTCACGACCCTCTGGGAGAAGAAATTCCTCCTCATTTCCGTCTTAAACGGGCGACCCCTTATTCTGAGACTATGCCCTCTAGTTTTAGATTGCCCCATGAGGGGTAACATCCTCTCAGCATCTACCCTATCGAGTCCCCTCAGAATCTTGTATGTTTCAATAATATCTCCTCTCATTCTTCTTAACTCCAATGAGTATAGACCCAACCTGTTCAATCTTTCCTCATAAGACAACCCTTCCACACCTGGAATCAACCTCGTGAACCTTCTCTGAACTGCCTCCAATACAAGTATGTCCTTCCTTATATAAGGGCACCAGAACTGTATGCAGTACTCCAGGTGTGGTCTCACCAGCACCCTGTACAGTTGTAGCATGACTTCCCCGCTTTTATACTCCATCCCCCTATAATTAAAGGCCAATATTCCGTTTGCCTTCTGGATTACCTGCTGCACCTGTATGTTGACTTTTTGTGTTTCATGTACAAGGACACCCAGATCCCACTGTACCGCAGCATTTTGTAGTATTTCCCTATTCAAATAATATTTTGCTTTTTTATTTTTCCTCCCAAAGTGGATGACTTCACATTTTCCCACATTATATTCCATCTGCCAAATTTTCGCTTAACTTGTCAATATCCCTTAGCAGACACTTTGTGTCCTCATTGCAACTTGCTTTTCCAACCTTCTTTGTATCATCAGCAAATTTGGCCACAAGGCGCTCTGTTCCTTCATCCAAGTCATTGATATATATTGTAAATAGTTGAGGTCCCAGCACTGATCCCTGCGGCACCCTACTAGTTACAGAGTGTCATTTTGAAAATGACCCTTTTATCCCGATTCTTTGTTTTCTGTTCATTAGCCAATCCTCTATCCATGCTAGTATATTACCTCCAACACCATGAGCTCTTATCTTGTGCAGTAATCTTTTATGTGGCACCTTATCGAATGCCTTTTGGAAATCCAAATATACAGCATCCATTGGTTCCCCTTTATCCACCCTGCCCGTTACTTCCTCAAAGAACTCTAATAAATTTGTCAAACATGATTTCCCCTTCAGAAAACTATGTTGACTCTCCTTGATTGTATTATGAGTCTCCAAATGTCCTGCTACTACTTCCTCGATAATGGATTCTAGCATTTTCACAATGACAGATTTTAGGCTAACTAGTCTATAGTTACCTGTCTCACTCCCATCTTGAATAGGGGTGTTACATTTGCGGTTCTCCAATCCGCTGTGACCTTTCCAGAATCTAGTGAATACTGGAAGATTACAACCAATGCATCCACTATCTCTGTAGCCACTTCCTTTAAGACCCTTGGATGCAAGCCATCAGGTCCAGGGGACTTGTCAGCCTTTAGACCCATTAGTTTACCTAGTACTTTTTCTCTCGTGATAGTGATTGTTTTTAGTTCCTCCCTCCCCTTTGCCCCTTGATTTTCTATTATTATTAATAGTATATTATTAGTGTCTTCTACTGTGAAGACAGATACAAAAAATCTGTTCAATTCCTCTGCCATTTCTTTGTTTTCCATTATTATTTCCCCAGTCTCATCCTCTAAGGGACCAATGTTTACTCTCGCTACCCTCTTCCTTTTTATATACTTGTAGATGCTTTTACTGTCAGTTTTTATATTTCTTGCTAGTTTACTCTCATAATTTATTTTGTCTCTCTTTATTATTCTTTTAGTCATCCTTTGTTGGTTTTTAAAGTTTCCCGAATCTTCGGGCTTACCAGTAATCTTTGCCATGTTGTAAGCTTTTTCTTTCAACCTGATACCATCCTTTACTTCCTTAGTTCGCCATGGTTGGTTCACCCTTTTTGTGGAGTCTTTCCTCCTCACAGGGATATATTTTTGTTGCGAGTCATAAAATATCTTTTTAAATGTTTGCCACTGCTTATCCACCATCATTGTTGTTCATTTGTACTCCAGAATGAGAATCTTTATTTCATCTGGCTTTGATCACTATCTCACCATCAGATCCATTCTATTCTCTCTGTCAACAGCAATTTCAGTTAACATATTCCACAAGCCGATTCCCAGTGGGTGAGAATTTCTGTTTATCACAGCAGATTCATGTGATTTGCTTGATAAATGCCTCTTCATATAATCTAACTTCCATTCGTATGCCCATTTCTTACCTGTGGAGAAAACACCTGATATTTTTGCTCCAGCACACAATTTGCAGATCAAGCCCACATCTGCACTATATTGGAATATCTCCCTCAGTTATACATGGGTCTTGCTTCTTGATTCATGAGATTCTGCCTCTACAATTTCATCTAGCCACTGTTCTTTGAATGTAAGACAGGATTTCTTCTTAGTACTGGCTCCATTGTTGGCTGATGCTATTGCCTTCCGCTTAAACATGGGTATGATGGTGTGGTGTTGCAGTGACTTATGGGCTTGTCTGAGCCCTTATCAGCTAGCACATCTACAGGCCCCAAATGACCTTGACTTGCATGTGACATGTTCTTGTCTGACACACTGTTCAGTTGACTGCCAATCATAACTCAGTAAATGATGATGATGATTCCCCTTGCCTTAACAATTACTCTGATTGGTCTAACCGATGCAATGCAGACTACCTATAAACGTGCATGCCTAGATTCTGTATCATGGTCTCATACACCTAACAAATTAGAATAACCATTTGAATATTAAACAACAGAACACACCACAGTTAATATAATTATGCATTTATTCAGCTGAACTTTTTACCACATGCACGGACAGAATGCTGCTCAGCCGCGCATGCACACAGTTTAGAGGGGAACAGTAGTTGTTCTCCTTAGAACAGAGAAGGCTAAGGAGAGATTTGATAGAGGTGTTCAAGATCATGAACGGTTTTAATAGAGTAAATAAGGAGAAACTGTTTCCAGTGGCAGAAGGGTCGTTAATCAGAGGACACAGATTCAAGGTGATCGGCAAAAGAACCAGAGGTAACATGAGGAAACATTTTTTTACGCATTGGGTTTTAATGATCTTGAATGCACTGCCTGAAAGGGTGGTGGAAGCAGATTCAACAATAACTTTCAAAAGGGAATTAAATAAATACTTGAAGGGAAAACATTTACAGGACTATGGGGAAAGAACAGGGGAATGGGACTAATTGGATAGCTCTTTCAAAGAGCTGGCACAGGCACAATGGGTCAAATGGCCTCCTCCTGTTCTGTAGCTACTATGATAAAATAGTGCAAGTTCTGTCAGCATGCAGCAAATGAGAATGATTCGAGGGACTTTGGCTGGATTGCACTAAAGCGCTCCCCATCTGCCCTGAATGTTGTCAAGTTGTAAGTACTCCATCACACTCCTTACTTGAGCCTTGGAGATTCTTTGAGGGGTCGGGGGCGGCCACCCATCACTGAGTACCCTGTCCCCTGTTTTGGAAGTGTTGATATGGCTGATCCAGTCAATGGTGATGCCCAAGATGCTGGTAATGATGGCGCAGTTGAAGGTCAGTGCTTGGGTTTCTTCTTGATCTTTCTTTCTGGTTGACCTGGGACAGGTTGAATGGTCTTCCTCATTCAGATCTATCTTATGATCTTGTGAACTTCTCATCCTTTGTGTAAGATATGCTTTGTTTTTGCTTAGTGTTTTGTACTTCTGCTGAACTACCTACACGTATGCAAAATAGAAGAGAGTAGCAAAAGTAAACGTGGGTCACTTAGAGGCTGAGACAGGAGAAATTATAATAGGGAATAAGGAAATGGCAGAGACGTTAAACAAATATTTTGTATCTGTCTTTACAGAAGAAGATGCAAAAAATGTATAAGAAATAGTCGGGAACCAAGGGTCTAACAAGAGTGAGGAACATAAAATAGTTAATATTAGTAAAGAAAAAGTACTGGAGAAATTAATGGGACTAAAAGCCAACAAATCCCCTGGACCTGCTGGCCCACATCGTAGGGTTCTAAAAGAGGTGGCTGCAGAGATAGGGAACGCATTGAATCATAGAATCATAGAATCATAGAAATTTACAACATGGAAACAGGCCCTTCGGCCCAACATGTCCATGTCGCCCAGTTTATACCACTAAGCTAGTCCCAATTGCCTGCACTTGGCCCATATCCCTCCATACCCATCTTACCCATGTAACTGTTGGTTGTGATCTTCCAAAATTCCCTAGATTCTAGAACAGTCCCAGTGGATTGGAACATAGCAAATGTAACCCCACTACTCAAGAAAGGAGGGAGAGAGAAAACAGGGAACTTCAGGCCAATTAGCCTAACATCAGAAGTCTGGGAAATGCTGAAATCTATTTTTAAGGACATAGTAACGGGCACTGAGGATTAAGCATAGTGAAGATGGCTTTATGAAAGGGAAATCATGTTTGACAAATCTACTGGAGTTTTTTGAGGATGAAATTAGCAAGGTAGATAAAGGGGAATGAGTGGATGTGGTATATTTGGATTTTCAGAAAGTATTCAATAAGGTGCCACACAAAAGGATGTTACACAAGATAAGGGCTCATGGCGTTGGGGGTGATATATTAGCATGGATAGAGGATTTGTTCAAGGACAGAAAACAGAGAGTAGGAATAAACGGCTCATTTTAAGGTTGGCAGGCTGTAACTAGTGGGGTGCCGCAAGGATCGATGCTTGGGCCTCAGCTATTTACAATCTGCATTAATGACCTAGATGAACGGACTAAGTGTAATGTATCCAAGTTTGCTGATGATACAAAGCTAGGTGGGAAAGTGAGCTGTGAAGAGGACAGAAAGAGTCGGCAAATGGATATAGACGGGTTAAGTGAGTGGGCAAGAAGGTGGCAGATGGAGTATAATGTGGGGAAATGTGAGTTTATTCGCTTTGGAAGGAAGAATAGAAAAACGAACTATTTTTTAAAATGGTGAGAAACTATTAAATGTTGGTGTTCAGAGGGATTTGGGTGTCCTTGTACAAGAAACACAGAAAGTTAGCGTGCAGGCACAGCAAGCAATTACGAAGGCAAATGGCATGTTGGCCTTTATTGCAAGGTGGTTGGAGTACAAGAGAAAGGAAGTCTTGCTGCAATTGTGCAGGGCTTTAGTGAGACCACACCTGGAGTACTGTGTACAATTTTGGTCTCCTCATCTAAGGAAGGATATACTTGCCTTAGAGGCGGTGCAACAAAGGTTCACTAGATTGATTCCTGGAATGAGATTTGTCCTATGAGGAGGGATTGAGTAGAATGGGCCTGTACTCTCTGGAGTTTAGAAGAATGAGAGGTGAGGACTCATGAGGTTGGGGGTGATATATTAGCATTAATAGAGGATTGGTTAACAGACAATCCTCATTGAAACATATAAGATTCTGAGAGGGTTTGACAGGGTAGAAGCTGAGAGGCTGTTTCCCCTGGATGGAAAGTCTAAAAGAAGGGGCACAGTCTCAAGATAAAGGGTTGGACATTCAGGACTGAAACGAGAAGGAATTTCTTCACTCAGAGGGTTGTGAATCTTCGGAATTCTCTACCCCAGAGGACTGTGGATGCTCATTCGTTGAGTTTATTAAAGACTGAGATCGATAATTTTTTGGATTTTAAGGGAATCAAAGGATATGGGGATCGGGCAGGAAAATGGAGTTGACATCAAAGATCAGCCATGATTTTATTGAATAGCGAAGCAGACTCGAGGGGCTGTATGGCCTACTCCTGCTCCTATTTCTTATGTAACATTTGTGTTCAAATTATCAGGATAGGAGTAGCATAATTTTTCATAAATCAACAGCTTTCATTCCATTTTATATTCCATTCACTTTGACATTTTTCATCTGGATTCTTTGAAAGAATTTAAATGCATTTTTATCTGTTTTCCTGCACTTTGTATACTATCATCAGATCGATAGGGCACAGGCTCAAGGTTGTGAAGGGAAACTTTAGGATAGAGACAGGTGAGCAACAGCTCAAATGGGTTGCCATGAAGAATTGAAGACAGAACACTGAACTCATTTAAAAACAACTAGATGCTGCAATGGGAAGTGTAGGGGGTGGTGGTGTGTGTCAGCTTCGCCTCTGACTTCTGAGCGGTTCGAATCGCTCCCACTCCCTGGGTTCTAGACCTTGGACTTATTTGGGGGTTGTGACAAAGTGCAGCAGACAACTGGTTTTGGTGCAAGAAACTTTGACCTTTATTCAAGAGAGGAAATACAACACAACAATCTTAACACACTAATAAAATGGGGAACACTTCAGTACACGCGAGGGAAATTACAGTAGAAAGATACCTCACCCCTCCCAATCCCACTGTACTAGTTAAGTTGGACTCTAAAGGGCCAGAGATAATGCTCACCAAACGAATCCTTGACAGTAATTCACCCAGAGGTAAGTCAGAAATAGATTGTAGAGTGGAAACTTTGTGGATCTTCGGTTTTCTCCCGAGTTGGCTTTCTTTGGTCGCGGTGGCCCAATATTACCCGGTTGGTTGGTGGCAATATTCGGTTGGTTGTTTTGTAAGGCCCTTGTTGCCGCGAGGTATCTGATGGTCACTGGGGCTGTTGCTCTGGTTTCTTCTTGTGTGTCGGCCTGCTTCTAGAGCTGCTGACCTTCCCTGTCGAACTGCTTTGCTGTTGCCCCCTTGCCTTGTTGTTAGCTGGAAGCTGCTCTTCCTTCCAGAGACAGGCAGAACAAGAGAAGCAGAACACCAGCGCAAGCAAGAGCCAGAGAGAGAGAGCAAGAGAGGTTTTGAGTTTCCACTTCTATATCCCTCTCTTACAATGGTCTTCGTCACTTTAAAAAACACTTCATGTCTGTTTAAACAGTTCTTACAAAGTCCTTAAGAATCTTTGATGGCTTTTTGATGGTCCCTCATCATGCTGCAATTGCTTCTCCCGATGGGTCATTGTTAATTCCGATTTTTAGAACTTGTCACACAAGGCTTCCTTTTGTATCCAATGTCCTAGGTGTTGATCGGTTTTGCTTTAAAACAAAGACATGGCCCCACCAAGTCTGGAGCAGTTGCCTCTTTCAATGGCCTACTGCCTTTCGAATTAGTACTGAGTGTTGACTACCTGCTGTAGGTTTTGCATTAAAACAGAGACATGTCTGAAGTAGTAATTCTCCCACATTCCACTGTGTGTGTGTTGTTGATTCGTCTGGTGACCTCTCACCTATCCTTCCATCTTAGGATTTTAGCCAATGGCCAAAGTTTTCCATACTCAGGGAAAAGGTGAATTTCTTTAGGGTTTTTCTCCGAGTTTTGGGGGATCTGTGAATTTTGAGAATCTTGCGAATCAGTATTCTGACAAAATGGGCTGAAGTGCCTTCTTCATCTAAACCTATCTTGTGATATATTTTCTTCCACAGCCTCTCAATACATTCCCTGGTAAGTCTGCTTGAAAGCACCACAAAACTAAGTAAAAGTTCATTTAAACAGTCTTAAAAGTTTTTTTTTCAATGACAAAGTCTTATATGAATGGAACCTACATCAGAGATAGGTGGTCTATGAAAAATAAAGTACTCATTACAGGAATGTTACTTGTGCCTTTGGCACTTAAAAGTTACTTGGTATTTATCCACTCTGTCGATTATTTCACAAAATCCTGCTTTCCAGCTAATATCTTCTGCTTATACGATTTGCTATGTTCATTCAAAACAGAATCAATAGATTTCTAGATATTAAAGGGATATGGGGATAGTGCAGGAAAATGGCATTGAGGTAGAAGATCAGCCATGATCTTGTTGAATGGTGGAGCAGGCTCGAGGGGCCAGATAGCATACTTCGACTCCTATTTCTTATGTTCCTATGTTTAGAGCAGAGTGACACCGCTTTTCCGTGGACTCCTTTCAATCATTGTGAGCTGCACTGTGTGAACAGGTTTCATTCTGTTGCCATCATGGTCTAGAGTCAAATTTTGGTCAAAGGAAAAAAAATGCAAGGGCTAATTTTAACTTTTAGCAGTGGCATAAAACGTGCGATAGTGGATCAGATGCCCACTATACACCCTGCCTGTTTTTCCTTACCGCCATCACCAAAAATTAAAATCAGCATTACAATCCCAATACTGAGGTACTTTAACAAAGTCAAACATATGGAAATAATATATAGAAATTCCTCAAAATAACAAAAACTAGTGGGGCAAAAAACGATACCTTTACATATCACATTCAAAGTTGCAATAACCCTTGTGGACATAATCAAACTTACTTATAATGGTCCAACAGACAAACATCCTGCAGACAAAGGCCTGTGGAACTATACCCTAGGATGAGTCATTCCTCCCAGGAGAAGTAAGAGGAAATGTGAAAGAAAATTGAGATGGGCAATTTTCTTTTGGTTAAAGGTCATTGACAGTTATTTTAGTTCTGGCTGGTGTGACCACTATTTTAATTTAATGTAGACCAAGTCATTATTGTTTGGATGTCCTTCTGTGATTTGTTTGCTAAGTGAACTGGACGTGACTATACTGGTGTAATGCCATCAACATACTTTAAACTTTAGCATAACAGCCTAAGTTAATTTATCATAACTAAATGTGAAAGTAGTCCCTTTCCTGCTTCTTGGTTTATGTTGCCACTAACCTTTCTCACTGTGAAACTGTGCTTCCTATGTTTACATTTTGTTGCTGTCAATTAAAAAGCCGCTTGACGGTCGTAGCCGTGAGGCACTTATGCATTAACTCAATAAGTGCTGGCCTTCTTTATGCAACCATAGTGATTTATGTCAAGATGTCCCTGTAGAAAAAAGTATCAGATAGGATACAGTACCTAAAAAAAGAACAAGCTTGAGGGAAAGGCTGAGCAACTGATATGTGTGTGTAAGAGATGACACATTAACTCTCTCAGCAGGGTGCCTCCTTTTATACTACTGAGTTATATTTCATTTTATATTATATTCACAATATAGGTCAAGCAGCAGTATCATTTTTATTATTTTAAGTTATACCGTTATTTCTGACTCCCATGAAATTATAATATAAAATGTGCCACGTTACCTATTAATATATCTACATATGTATTTGAATAGTACACAATTTATTAACTCAATGCTTGAAATAAGTTTGTATATATGAGGGTCTGAGAGTGTTGCATAACTCCAAAACAGAAATAAAGGTTGTTTTGTACCTTTTTTTTGTTTTAGCGATCTTGTTAAAAGATATTACCACATGAAGTACTAGCTAATGGCTCAGCTACATACCCACTTATACAATGGTTTCAATTATGCTATAGAGTCTGGCAAGAACTATTGGCAAGCTGACTTGTATATCATAGAATTACGTAGAATTACATAAAATCTACAGCACAGAAACAGGTCATTTGGCCCAACTGGTCTTTGCCGGCGTTTATACTCAACACAAGCCTCCTCCCACTCTAATTACCTCTTCCCACCCTGTCCCCAATATCCCTCTATTCCCTTCTCCCTCATGTATGCATCAAGCCTCCCCTTAAATGTATCAATATTATCTGCTTCAACCATTCCATGTGGCAGGAAGTTCCACATTTTCACCACTCTCTGTGTAAAGAAATTCCTCCTAAATTTATTTTATTTGTTAGTGGCTATTTTATATTTATGCCCCTTGTTCGGGACTCATCTACAAGTGGAAACAATTTTTCCACATCCATTTGAACTCCTTAATGATTTCAAGGACCTCTAAGGTCTCCACTTAGTCTTCTTTTTTGCAGAGGAAAGAACCCCAGCCTGCTCAATCTTCCCTGATAGCAGCATCTTCTCAATTCTGGTAACATCCTCATAAATCTTTTCTGCACTTTCCCCTTTGCAGAAGGCCTTCTGTAAGTTCATGTATGCCACATCCACTGCATTGCCCTTGTTTATTCTTTCTGTTACTTTTTCAAAGAATTCAATAGGATTGGTCAAACATGACCTTCCTTTTAGAAATTCATTCTGACTGTTCATGTTACATTTTCCATCTCTAGATGTTTTGTTATCCCCAGCTTTTTAGCAATGATCCTAGTATCTTTCCTATCACTGACAGTAAACTAACTATAATTTTCTGGATTAGTTCTATTACCTTTTTGAAATTACATTTGCTGTTCGCCAGTCCTCTAGCATTATTCTTTTCTCTGTTGAAGTTTTATATTTGAATAGTAGTGCTTCTGCTATCTCCTCCCTAGTTTCTTTGAGTATCCATTGGTGCAAACCATCTGGACATGGGGCCTTGTCTTCCTTAAGTTTGGCTAGTTTGTCTGGTATCGTAACTGGTTGTAATATCCTTCTACTATTGTGATTACCTCTTCGTTAGCCTCTACAGTCATTAATAATTAGACTAGTGTAAAGTAGTAGAAAGATTCGCAGGCTGATTAACATTCTGACAGAGGCCATGGCATGAACGTTCCTTCTATGACAGTAACTCAGCGATGTGCAACTGTGGTGATGAGCCGCAAGCGATGGACCATCTGCTCCGCTGCCAAGTCCTATAATGCTACTGACCTTGCCAAATACATTGATAATGCCAAGACATGTGTAGCCTTGTTGCAGAAAAGAAAGTGAAGTATGATACAACGAACCTCTTCAGTGAAAACTGAGGCAAAATATCTATTCAGTATCCCTGACATTTCAGTATCATCTCGTGTGAGCTTATCTTACTCATTCTTTAGTGGCCTTATCCCTATCTTAATTCTCCTTTTGTTGCTTATATGCTTATAGAATACTTCACTATTTCTTTTTATATTCTTATATTTTAATTTTATGTTTCCTCTTTGCCTTCTAATTGTTTTCTTTACCTCTTTCCTAAACTCATCATATTTTCTTTTGTCATCCTCTTCTTCATTTTATATGTGCTTTGTGTGCTCCTTTTTCTTTAGATTCAATTTTATCCTCACCTCTTTATTTATCTATGACATCTCATGCTTAGCTAGTTCGTTCTTATTTTTAATGGAATATATTTCTCCTGAACTCGATTGATCTCTCCTTTAAATACTGCCTACTGTTAATTCTCTTTGTCAATATTTTTCTCCAGTTTACTTTCCTTACCTCTATACTGTGACCGATCCCTTCCTATCTTGTTGAAGTTGTACAGGGCATTGGTGAGGCCACACTTGGAGTAGTGTACAGTTCTGGTCACCCTATTATAGAAAGGATAGTATTAAACTAGAAAGAGTGCAGAAAAGATTTACTAGGCTGCTACCGGGACTTGATGGTTTGACTTACAGGGAGAGGTTAGACAGACTGGGACTTTTTTCCCTGGAGAGTAGGAGGTTAAGGGGTGATCTTATAGAAGTCTATAAAATAATGAGGGGCATAGATAAGGTCGATAGTCAAAATCTTTTCCCAAAGGTAGGGGAGTCTATAACGAGGGGGCATAGATTTAAGGTGAGAGGGGAGAGATACAAAAGGGTCCAGAGGGGCAATTTTTTCACTCAAAGGGTGGTGAGTGTCTGGAACGAGCTGCCAAAGGCAGTAGTAGAGGCGGGTACAATTTTGTCTTTTAAAAAGCATTTGGACAGTTACATGGGTAAGATGGGTATAGAGGGATATGGGCCAAGTGCAGGCAATTGGGACTAGCTTAGTGGTATAAACTGGGCGACATGGACATGTTGGGCCGAAGGGCCTGTTTTCATGTTGTAACTTCTATGATTCTATGATTCTATGATTCTATCCGTTATCTCAGTCCATGTGGATTCTGTTTCTACCTCTTTGTTAGTTATGTCCTTACTTGCTAATGTCACTGGGGGTTAAATTCGATAACCCCTGAATTCGGGTGTGGGAGTTGTGGGGCGTGACTGCAGCTGCTGGAGGCACGAAGTCACAGCCAACAGGTAAGCGATTGGCTGGTGACTGGTAAGTAGTTTTTCTTTCCTTTTTTTTTTCTCTTGACATTGTAGTTGTGTTAAGCTAACTTAAGGGTTAAGTCATGGCAGGAGATCCCAGAGCCGTGTCATGTTCCTCTTGTGGGATGTGGGAATTCGGGGATCCTTCCTGTGTCCCTGGTTCCTTCACCTGCGGGAAGTGTGTCCAGCTGCAGCTACTGTTTGACCGCTTGACGGCTCTGGAGCTGCGGATAGACTCACTTTGGAGCATCCGCGATGCTGAGGAAGTCGTGGATAGCACGTTCAGTGAGTTGGTCACACCGCAGATAAAAATTACTGAGGGAGATAATGAATGGGTGACCAACAGACAGAGGAAGAGTAGGAAGGCAGTGCGGGGGTCCCCTGCAGTCATCTCCCTCCAAAACAGGTATACCGTTTTGGATACTGTTGTGGGAGATGGCTCACCAGGGGAAGGTGGCAGCGGCCAGGTTCATGGCACCGTGGCTGGCTCTGCTGCACAGGAGGGCAGGAAAAAGAGTGGCAGAGCTATAGTGATAGGGGACTCGATTGTAAGGGGAATAGACAGGCGTTTCTGCGGACGCAACCGAGACTCCAGGATGGTATATTGCCTCCCTGGTGCAAGGGTCAGGGATGTCTCGGAGCGGCTGCAGGACATTCTGGAGGGGGAGGGTGAACAGCCAGTTGTCGTGGTACATATAGGTACCAATGATATAGGTAAAAAACGGGATGAGGTCCTACAAGCTGAATTTAGGGAGTTAGGAGTTAAACTAAAAAGTAGGACCTCAAAGGTAGTAATCTCAGGATTGCTACCAGTGCCACGGGCTAGTCAGAGTAGGAATGACTGGATAGCTAGGATGAATACGTGGCTTGAGAGATGGTGCAAGAGGGAGGGATTCAAATTCCTGGGCCATTGGAACCGGTTCTGGGGGAGGTGGGACCAGTACAAATTGGACGATCTGCATCTGGGCAGGACTGGAACCAATGTCCGAGGGGGAGTGTTTGCTAGTGCTGTTGGGGAGGGTTTAAACTAATGTGGCAGGGGGATGGGAACCGATGCAGGAAGTCAGTGGGAAGTAAAGTGGTGACAGAAACAAAAGGCAGTAAGGGAGAGTGTACAAAACATGACCGGACAGATGGCCTGAGAAAGCAGGGCAAAGACCAAGGGAAGTCTAGATTAAACTGCATTTATTTCAATGCAAGAAGTCTGATGGGCAAGGCAGATTAACTCAGGGCATGGATGGGTACATGGGACTGGGATGTTATAGCTATTACTGAAACATGGCTAAGGGAGGGGCAGGACTGGCAGCTCAATGTTCCAGGGTACAGATGCTATAGGAAAGATAGAGCAGGAGGTAAGAGAGGAGGGGGAGTTGCGTTCTTGATTAGGGAGAACATCACGGCAGTAGTGAGAGGGGATATATCCGAGGGTTCGCCCACTGAATCTATATGGGTAGAACTGAAAAATAAGAAGGGAGAGATCACTTTGATAGGATTGTACTACAGACCCCCAAATAGTCAACGGGAAATTGAGGAGCAAATATGTAAGGAGATTACAGACAGCTGCAAGAAAAACAGGGTGGTAATAGTAGGGGACTTTAACTTTCCCAACATTGACTGGGACAGCCAAAGCATTAGGGGCTTGGATGGGGAGAAATTTGTTGAGTGCATTCAGGAGGAATTTCTCATTCAGTATGTGGATGGCCCGACTAGAGAGGGGGCAAACCTTCACCTCCTCTTGGGAAATAAGAAAGGGCAGGTGACAGAAGTGTTAGTGAGGGATCACTTTGGGACCAGTGATCATAATTCCATTAGTTTTAAGATAGCTATGGAGAATGATAGGTCTGGCCCAAAAGTTAAAATTCTAAATTGGGGAAAGGCCAATTTTGATGGTATTAGACAGGAACTTTCAGAAGTTGATTGGGAGAGTCTGTTGGCAGGCAAAGGGACGTCTGGTAAGTGGGAGGCTTTCAAAAGTGTGCTAACCAAGGTTCAGGGTAAGCACATTCCTTATAAAGTGAAGGGCAAGGCTGGTAGAAGTAGGGAACCTTGGATGACTCGGGAGATTGAGGCCCTAGTCAAAAAGAAGAAGGAGGCATATGACATGCATAGGCAGCTGGGATCAAGTGGATCCCTTGAAGAGTATAGAGATTGCCGGAGTAGAGTTAAGAGAGAAATCAGGAGGGCAAAAAGGGGACATGAGATTGCTTTGGCAGATAAGGCAAAGGAGAATCCAAAGAGCTTCTATAAATACATAAAGGGCAAAAGAGTAACTAGGGAGAGAGTAGGGCCTCTTAAGGATCAACAAGGTCATCTATTTGCGGAACCACAAGAGATGGGTGAGATCTTAAATGAATATTTCACATCGGTATTTACGGTTGAGAATGGCATGGATGTTAGGGAACTTGGGGAAATAAATAGTGATGTCTTGAGGAGTGTACATATTACAGAGAGGGAGGTGCTGGAAGGCTTAACGCGCATCGAGTTAGATAAATCTCCGGGACCTGATGAAATGTATCCCAGGACGTTATGGGAGGTTAGGGAGGAAATTGCGGGTCCCCTAGCAGAGATATTTGAATCATCGACAGCTACAGGTGAGGTGCCTGAAGATTGGAGGGTAGCAAATGTTGTGCCTTTGTTTAAGAAGGGCGGCAGGGAAAAGCCTGGGAACTACAGACCGGTGAGCCTGACATCTGTAGTGGGTAAGTTGTTAGAGGGTATTCTGAGAGACAGGATCTACAGGCATTTGGAGAGGCGGGGACTGATTAGGAACAGTCAGCATGGTTTTGTGAGAGGAAAATCAAGTCTCACGAATTTGATTGAGTTTTTTAAAGGCGTAACCAAGAAGATAGATGAGGGCTGTGCAGTAGACGTGGTCTAAATGGACTTTAGCAAAGCCTTTGACAAGGTACCGCATGGTAGGTTGTTGCATAAGATTAAATCTCACGGGATCCAAGGTGAGGTAGCCAATTGGATACAAAATTGGATTGACGACAGAAGACAGAGGGTGGTTGTAGAGGGTTGTTTTTCAAACTGGAGGCCTGTGACCAGCGGTGTGCCTCAGGGATCGGTGCTGGGTCCGCTGTTATTTGTTATTTATATTAATGATTTGGATGAGAATTTAGGAGGCATGGTTCGTAAGTTTGCAGATGACACCAAGATTGGTGGCATTGTGGACAGTGAAGAAGGTTATCTAGGATTGCAACGGGATCTTGATAAATTGGGCCAATGGGCCGATGAATGGCAGATGGAGTTTAATTTAGATAAATGTGAGGTGATGCATTTTGGTAGATCGAATCGGGCCAGGACCTACTCTGTTAATGGTAGGGCGTTGGGGAGAGTTATAGAACAAAGAGATCTAGGAGTACAGGTTCATAGCTCCTTGAAAGTGGAGTCACAGGTGGATAGGGTGGTGAAGAAGGCATTCAGCATGCTTGGTTTCATTGGTCAGAATGCAGGAGTTGGGATGTCTTATTGATGTTGTACAAGACATTAGTAAGGCCACATTTGGAATACTGTGTACAGTTCTGGTCACCCTATTATAGAAAGGATATTATTAAACTAGAAAGAGTGCAGAAAAGATTTACTAGGATGCTACCGGGACTTGATGGTTTGACTTATAGGGAGAGGTTGGATAGACTGAGACTTTTTTCCTTGGAGAGTAGGAGGTTTAGGGGTGATCTTATAGAAGTCTATAAAATAATGAGGTGCTTTCTTAAGGTAGATAGTCAAAATCTTTTCCCAAAGGTAGGGGAGTCTATAATGAGGGGGCATAGATTTAAGGTGAGAGGGGAGAGATACAAAAGGGTCCAGAGGGGCAATTTTTTCACTCAAAGGGTGGTGAGTGTCTGGAACGAGCTGCCAGAGGCAGTAGTAGAGGCGGGTACAATTTTGTCTTTTAAAAAGCATTTGGACAGTTACATGGGTAAGATGGGTATAGAGGGATATGGGCCAAGTGCAGGCAATTGGGACTAGCTTCGTGGTATAAACTGGGCGACATGGACATGTTGGGCCGAAGGGCCTGTTTCCATGTTGTAAACTTCTATGATTCTTTGATTCTAACCTGCGCCTGGTCGTTGAGATGCAGGCAGCACATGAGATTTGTGCTGCATGGTCATTTCCCTGATATCTGCAAGCAGCCACGCCTATCTACACCGTTGAGTGGCTGCTCACCAGCAAGGGGGGCCCCGATAACACACGAGTGGCTAGCACTATATAAAGGCAGCCTGCACCTCTTATTTGCAAAATATAAGATATGGGTTCGCATGGAGTCTGAACGGAGATCAGACATCGCGCACATAAATCACAGATGCAGCTCCCATCCCTATGTTTACAAATTGTTGAGTTATGTTAAAACATTGAATAAAGGTTGTGCACTACTAAATCCCACATCCTCCAATCTGCATGTCAGACCTCGCCAATCTGCTGATCCGTGTTTGTACCGGGCCTGCAAGAGAGCATGCATCAGGGTTTTCTGATGATGCACCAGAGATCTTGGTGCAAGAGGTGGACAGAAGGAGGGGCATCCTATATCTGCAGGGGGGCAAGAGGCCCTCCAGATATATGCTCCCGAGGCAGTGGGAGGCGGTAGGGGATGAAGTCAATGCCAGGCACCTAGCACTACGAACATGGATGCAATGCAGGAAGAAGTTCAATGCTTTGACACAAGTGGTCAAAGTGAGGGAGGTCAATTGTCAAGTGGCTTCTCCTACCAACTACACCACTAGCCGCATCCACTGCTCTATGCACTACACCCCCCATCACCCACCTACCAACAAACTCTTTCAATCAGTACTCAACTCTTCCAATCACATGCTTCCTCTCACCCTCACAGATTAAAACTGTTGCAAACCGCAGACCCACAACTCACAGGTCAAGCACACTGGCAGCTATTCAACCATGACAGGCATACCACCCAAACATCCTGCAGGACACTCACCGACACACGTCCCACTTTTTTGCAGGAGAAGGTGGTGCATAACAGGATGCAGCACGTGGCAGTGGCTCCATGGAACATGAACCTGTTGTCCTCTCTCAGGATGACAGCATTCCTGTCCCACCCCTGCCACTCCACCAGTGCCCTTGCTGTTTCCTGTCAGCTAGCCTGCCCACTCCCTGTGGAGTATTGAAACTTTATTATAGGAACATAGGAACAGGAGTAGGCCATTTACCCCCTCGAGCCTGTACCACCATTCAGTGAGATCGTGGTTGATTTGTGACCTAACTCCATATACCCACCTTAGCCCCATATCCCTTAAAATGTTTGGTTAACAAAAATCTATCAATCTCAGATTTAAAATTAACAATTGCGCTAGCATCGACTGCTGTTTGCAGTGGAGCGTTCCAAACTTCTACCACCCTTTGCGTGTCGAAGTATTTCCTAACCTCACTCCTGCAAGTCCTGGCTCTAATTTTTAGGCTATGTCCCCTAGTTCCGGTATTCAAGTGTAGGAGGCCGCCAAAAACAGGTACAAATGCATCAGCATTCAGAAGCAATAATCCAGCAGCTAAAGGCACAGATGGAGCTGCTGTGCATTTCCAGTATTTTCTATTTTTTATTTCAGATTTCCAGTATTTGCATTTTTAAAATTTTTAGTTATTCTTTTTATATTATTCATCAGTTTTCCTACTAGCAATATGAGGATAACTGGCCAATAGTCACCACCCTCATGTTTTTTGGTACAATTCCTGTTTCCAAAGAGTTTTGGAAAAGTTTAGTTCGCACCTTTATTGTTTCATAAATAAACCTTGCTCAGTATTTTGAAGTGGAGATGCCGGTGATGGACTGGGGTTGACAATTGTAAACAATTTTACAACACCAAGTTATAGTCCAGCAATTTTATTTTAAATTCACAAGCTTTCGGAGGCTTCCAGGAAGGAGGAAGCCTCCGAAAGCTTGTGAATTTAAAATAAAATTGCTGGACTATAACTTGGTGTTGTAAAATTGTTTACAGTATTTTGAATTGTAGATTATCCAGGCCTGTTGACTTTTCAACTTGTAGGATTATCATTTTGAATCCAAGATTTTATCCGCCAGGGGGAAACCCCAGTTTTGGAAAAATGGCTGTGAAAAGGACCCTGCTTAAAACACAGTTCCCAGACCAGAAAGGACAAGCTTTTGAACTAAAACCCACCCCGCCCAACAGAGACATTGCCTTACATCATCACCGGCTCCAAGTTGGCTAAGGAGACAATGAAATCCCTCGATTGATATAATTAAGTCAGTCGGTCGGCACAACAGAACCCATCTGAAAACAGTTCACACCTCATATAGTCAACTGTTCCCATTGTCCTCCAATACCAGCTAGATGAGATGCGGGAAAATAATACACATTCAAACAAAGCTTTCTCTACGGGGACCAATCGTAGCATTTTGCACCGTCTGACTAGATCAGCCAGAAAAAACAGTATAACTGTTGCAGCCTCAGGAAGGAGGGTGTCGAACAATGGATGTCAAACGGACACCAGACACACGGCTCTACAACATCAGAAGAGCAGAGCAGGCCGCTCTCTCTACTACCAGGACTGAAGGAAGTTGGTATAATAACTATGTTGCCTCTGTTTTTACAAAGAAAGGAACGGGTATGGCCCCAAGGACTTCGACCCGGCAGCCAAAGTCAGCAGGGTGAGCATTTCAACCGCAGCCTGCAGAATACTCAACTCACAGCCGTGTGGAGAGGTACCTCTACATGTCCCAACCAAACCTTAGCAGTGTGGTGTTGGGAGTTAACAGCCGTGAGTAAGGGAACACAGAGGGGTTTAGTTTAAGAAGTCCAAGGGGAAGTAATCTATTTGTTCGTAGTCATATAGGAACGTTAGCATCGGTTTTGCCACATTGATATTTGCTGCCCATATTAAACATACTTTTACTATTCAAAATCTGAAACCTGTGTTGATTGCATTATTCATCATCCCTCAGTGTGATTCATGAGGGTAAGCCCAGACCTTCGACCGTAAATAAGTGAGTTCGGTTGTGACCAGCAAGGCTGAACAACCCTCACACGATCAGAAACACCTACAAACTGTAAATTGAAAGAACCTTTTTATTACCATTTCTATCCATTAGTAGTTCCTCTTTGTCTGCCTCTGGTACTTCCTTCTCCTTTCTTTGTAAAAACAGAGGCAACATAGATATCAAGCATCGCTGGTATTCTTTATATCTTTGTGTTCACCAGACTATCCAAGCTGTTCCAGTGCAGCTATGACACTGACATCTACCCAACAATGTGAAAAATTGCCCAGGTATGTCCTGTCCATAAAAAGATCAAATCTAATCCAACAATTACCACCCTATCAGCCCCTTCCCAATCATCAGCTAATTGATGAAAGGAATCATTAAAATGCCATCCATTGACACCTACCTGCTTACTGATACTCAATTTGTTTTCCAACAGAACCACTTAAGAACATAAGAACATAAGAAATTGGAGCAGGAGTAGGCCAATCGGCCCCTCGAGCCTGCTCCGCCATTCAATAAGATCATGGCTGATCTGATCCCAACCACAAATCTAAAGAACACAAGAAGTCGGAGCAGGACCCGGCCACATAGCCCCTGGGCCCTCTCCGCCACCCACAGGGCATTGACCGATCCGAACTCAGCTTCATGTCCAATTTCCTGCCCGCTCCCCATAACCCCTAATTCCCTTTACTTCTAGGAAACTGTCTATTTCTGTTTTAAATTTATCTAATGATGTAGCTTCCACAGCTTCCTGGGGCAGCAAATTCCACAGACCTACCACCCTCTGAGTGAAGAAGTTTCTCCTCATCTCAGTTTTGAAAGAGCAGCCCCTTATTCTAAGATTATGCCCCCTAGTTCTAGTTTCACCCATCTTTGGGAACATCCTTACTGCATCCACCCGATCAAGACCCTTCACAATCTTATATGTTTCAATAAGATCGCCTCTCATTCTTCTGAACTCCAATGAGTAGAGTCCCAATCTACTCAACCTCTCCTCATATGTCCGCCCCCTCATCCCCGGGATTAACCGAGTGAACCTTCTTTGTACTGCCTCGAGAGCAAGTATGTCTTTTCTTAAGTATGGAGACCAAAACTGTATGCAGTATTCCAGGTGCGGTCTCACCAATACCTTATATAACTGCAGCAATACCTCCTTGTTTTTATATTCTATCCCCCTAGCAATAAAAGCCAACATTCCGTTGGCTTTCTTGATCACCTGCTGCACCTGCATACCAACTTTTTGATTTTCTTGCACTAGGACCCCCAGATCCCTTTGTACTGCAGTACTTTCCAGTCTCTCGCCATTAAGAAAATAACTTGCTCTCTGATTTTTCCTGCCAAAGTGCATAACCTCACATTTTCCAATATTATATTGCATCTGCCAAATCTCCGCCCACTCACCCAGCCTGTCTATATCCCCTTGCAGGTTTTTTATGTCCTCCTCACTCTCTACTTTCCCTCCCATCTTTGTATCATCTGCAAATTTTGATATGTTGCACTCGGTCCCCTCCTCCAAATCGTTAATATAGATTGTAAAGAGTTGGGGACCCAGCACCGACCCCTGTGGAACACCACTGGTTACTGGTTGCCAGTCCGAAAATGAACCATTTATCCCAACTCTCTGCTTCCTGTTTGATAACCAATCCTCCACCCATGCCAGAATATTACCCCCAATCCCGTGATTTTTTATCTTAAGTAATAATCTTTTATGTGGCACCTTGTCGAATGCCTTCTGGAAGTCTAAATACACTACGTCCACTGGTTCCCCTTTATCCACCCTATACGTTATATCCTCGAAGAACTCAAGCAAATTTGTCAGACATGACTTCCCCTTCATAAAGCCATGCTGACTTTGTCCTATTAAATTATGCTTATCTAAATGTTCCGTTACTGTCTCCTTAATAATAGACTCCAAAATTTTACCCACCACAGATGTTAAGCTAACTGGCCTATAATTTCCAGCCTTCTGCCTACTACCCTTTTTAAATAACGGTGTTACATTAGCAGTTTTCCAATCTGCCGGGACCTCTCCTGAGTCCAGGGAATTTTGGAAAACTATCACCAAAGCATCCACAATCCCTACTGCCACTTCCCTCAAGACCCTAGGATGGAAGCCATCAGGTCCAGGGGATTTATCCGCCTTGAGTCCCATTATTTTACTGAGTACCATCTCCTGAGTGATTTTAATCGTATTTAGCTCCTCCCCCCCCCGAGAGTCCCCTGTTTGTCCAGTGTTGGGATATTCTTAGTGTCCTCTACTGTAAAGACTGAAACAAAATATTTGTTCAGCATTTTTGCCATCTCCATGTTTCCCACCATTAATTTCCTGGTCTCATCCTCTAAGGGACCTATGTTTGCCTTAGCCACCCTTTTTCTTTTTATATAACTATAGAAACTCTTGCTATCTGTTTTTATATTTTTTGCTAATTTCTTTTCATAATCTAACTTCCCTTTCTTAATCAATCCTTTAGTTACTTTTTGCTGTCTTTTGAAGAATTCCCAATCTTCTATCCTCCCACTAAGTTTGGCTACCTTATATGTCCTTGTTTTTAGTCGGATACTATCCTTGATTTCTTTACTTAGCCACGGATGGCTGTCATTTCTTTTACACCCTTTTTTCCTCAGTGGAATATATTTATTTTGAAAGTTGTAAAATAACTCCCTAAATGAACACCACTGCTCATGTACCGTCTTACCCTTTAATCTATTTTCCCAGTCCACTTTAATCAATTCCGCTCTCATACCATCATAGTCTCCTTTATTCAAGCTCAGTACACTTGTTTGAGAATCAACCTTCTCACCCTCTAATTGGATATGGAATTCAACCATGTTGTGGTCGCTCGTTCCAAGGGGATCCTTAACTAGGACATTATTAATTAATCCTGACTCATTACACAGGACCAGGTCCAAGGTTGCCTGCCCCCTTGTAGGATCAGTTACATACTGCTCAAGAAATCCATCCCTGATGCACTCAATGAACTCGTCCTCAAGGCTGCTCTGCCCAATTTGATTTGTCCAGTTAATAAGATAATTAAAATCCCCCATAATTATGGCTGTTCCCTTATTACATGCCCCGACTATCTCCTGATTAATACTTCTTCCAGCAGAGTTGCAACTATTAGGAGGCCTATATACTACGCCCACTAATGTTTTTTTTCCCTTATTATTCCTTATCTCCACCCAAACTGTTTCATTATCTTGATGCTTTGTCCCAATATCATTTCTCTGTATTACAGTGATTCCTTCCTTTATTAACATAGCCACCCCACCTCCCCTTCCTTCCTGCCTGTCCTTCCTGATTGTTAAATACCCTGGCATATTTAATTCCCAGTCGTTGTCACCCTGCAGCCATGTTTCTGTAATGGCCACAAGACATACCCATACGTAGTTATTTGTGCCGTTAACTCGTCCATTTTATTACGAATGCTACGTGCATTCAGATAAAGAACTTTCAAATCTGTTTTGTGACGCTTAGTTCCTGCTTTTTCCTTTTTTAACACTTTACCTATTACTCCATACCTTCTGTCCCTTCCTGTTACGCTTTCCTCTCTCTCCCTGCTCAGGTTCCCAACCCCCTGCCACTTTAGTTTAAACCCTCCCCAACAGCACTAGCAAACACTCCTCCTAGGACAGCGGTCCCGGCCCTGCCCAGGTGCAGACCATCCGGTTTGTACTGGTCCCACCTCCCCCAGAACCGTTTCCAGTGTCCCAGGAATTTGAATCCCTCCCCCTTGCACCATTCCTCTAGCCACGTATTCATTTGAAATATCCTCCTATTTCTACTCTGACTAGCACGTGGCACTGGCAGCAATCCTGAGATTACTACCTTTGAGGTCCTATTTTTTAATTTACCTCCTAACTCCCTATATTCTGCTTTTAGGACCTCATCCCCTTTTTTACCTATATCGTTGGTGCCTATGTGCACCACGACAGCTGGCTGTTCGCCCTCCCCCTCCAAAATGTTCTGTAGCTGCTCCGAGACATCCTTGATCCTTGCACCAGGGAGGCAACACACCATCCTGGAGTCTCGGTTGCGGCCGCAGAAACGCCTGTCTATTCCCCTTACAATTGAGTCCCCTATCACTATAGCTCTGCCACTCTTTTTCCTCCCAGCCTGTGCAGCAGAGCTACCCGTGGTGCCAGGAAGTTGGCTGCTGCTGCCTTCCCCTGATAAGTCATCCCCCCCAACAGCATCCAAAGTGGCATATCTGTTTGAGAGGGGGATGGCCACAGGGGACCCCTGCACTACCTGCCTGCATCTCTTACTCTTCCTGGTGGTCACCCATTCACTTCCTGCCTGTATACCCTTTACCTGCGGTGTGACCAACTCGCTAAACGTGCTATCCACGAGTTTCTCTGCATCGCGGATGCTCCACAGTGAGTCCACCCGCAGCTCCAGCTCCGAGATACGATCGGTCAGTAGCTGCAGGTGGACACACTTCCCGCACACATGGTCGGCAGGGACACTGGTAGTGTCCATGACTTCCCACATCTTGCAGGAGGGGCATATCACGGGTGCGAGGTCTGCTGCCATGACTTGCCTTAGCTTAGTTACCCCTTTTAAATTACGTTGAAATTAGAAAATGTTAACTATACTAGGGACCTAGGTTCACTAAAAAAAACACTATCTGCTATAAAACCTGCAGATCTTCCCTTTCTTATTACTTTACTTACAGTAAAATGGTAGAAATACTCACCTGAACCTACTCACCAATCAGCTGCCTCCCCTGTGCCGCATCACTTTCTGACTGGTGACGTCACCCCGAACTCTGCCGCTGGTCTCAGAGTCTCGCTCTCAGAGTAAGCTCTGGTCTCGCTCTCTCCACGCTGTTTATATCCCCGCTCTGGTCTCGCTCTCTCCCGCCGCTCACCGACTGGATTCTCGCTCTCTCCGCGCTGTTTTTATCCCCGCTCTGGTCTCGCTCTCTCCCGCCGCTCACCGCTCTCAGGTCCACTACCGCTCTGCAGGAAAAGCAAGGCAAAGCAGCACCTCCTTCCCCCACTTTACCAAACTCCCACACGTACCGAACTCTCAGCACACTGTGTTGTCCTCACACCAGATCTCATCACAGCCTTGATCCAGATATGTGTAAGCAATCTTACAACACCAGGTCCAACAGTTTTATTTGAAAATCACAAGCTTTCAGAGCTTATTTCCTTCGTCAGTATCGGTTTATGAAGGGGAAATCATGCTTAGCAAATCTACTGGAGTTTTTTTGAGGATGTAACTAGTAGAATAGACAGGAGAAAACCAGTGGATGTGGTGTATTTGGATTTTCAGAAGGCTTTTGATAAGGCCCCACAAAAGAGGTTAGTGTGCAAAATTAAAGCACATGGGATTGGGGGGAATATACTGGCATGGATTGAGAATTGGTTGACAGACAGGAAACAGAGAGTAGGAATAAGCGAGTCTTTTTCCGGGTGGCAGGCAGTGACTAGTGGGGTACCGCAGGGATCAGTGCTTGGGCCCCGGCTATTCACAATATATATCAATGATTTGGATGGGGAACTAAATGGAACATTTCCAAGTTTGCAGATGACACAAAGCTGGGGTGGAATGTGAGCTGTGAGGAGGATGCAAAGAGGCTCCTATGTGATTTTGGGTGAGTGGGCAAGAACATGGCAGATGCAGTATAACGTGGACAAGTGTGAAGTTATCCACTTTGGTTGTAAAAACAGAAAGGCAGATTATCATCTGAATGGTGATAGATTGGGAAAAGGGAAGGTGCAACGAGACTTGGGTGTCCTTGTACATCAGTCATTGAAAGCGAGCATTCAGGTGCAACAAGCAGTTAGGAAGGCGAATGGTATGTTGGCGTTCATTGCAAGAGGATTTGAGTACAGGAGCAGGGATGTCTTACTGCAGTTGTACAGGGCCTTGGTGAGACCACATCTGGAGTATTATGTGCAGTTTTGGTCTCCTTATCTGAGGAAGGATGTCCTTGCCATGGAGGGAGTGCAACAAAGGTTTACCAGACTGATTCCTGGGATGGCAGGACTGACGTATGAGGAGAGATTAGAGTCATAGAGTCAGAGTTGTACAGCACGGATAGAGGCCCTTCGGCCCATCGTGTCCGCGCCGGCCATCAGCCCTGTCTACTCTAATCCCATATTCCAGCATTTGGTCCGTAGCCTTGTATGCTATGGCATTTCAAGTGCTCATCCAAATGCTTCTTGAATGTTGTGAGGGTTCCTGCCTCCACAACCCTTTCAGGCAGTGAGTTCCAGACTCCAACCACCCTCTGGGTGAAAAAGTTCTTTCTCAAATCCCCTCTAAACCTCCCACCTTTTACCTTGAATCTATGTTCCCTTGTTATAGAACCCTCAACGAAGGGAAAAAGCTCCTTAGTATCCATCCTATCTGTGCCCCTCATAATTTTGTACACCTCAATCATGTCCCCCCTCAGCCTCCTCTGCTCCAAGGAAAACAAACCCAATCTTCCCAGTCTCTCTTCATAGCTGAAGCGCTCCAGCCCTGGTAACATCCTGGTGAATCTCCTCTGCACCCTCTCCAAAGCGATCACATCCTTCCTGTAGTGTGGCGACCAGAACTGCACACAGTACTCCAGCTGTGGCCTAACCAGTGTTTTATACAGCTCCATCATAACCTCCTTGCGCTTATATTCTATGCCTCGGCTAATAAAGGCAAGTATCCCATATGCCTTCTTTACCACCTTATCTACCTGTTCCGCCGCCTTCAGGGATCTGTGAACTTGCACACCAAGATCCCTCTGACCCTCTGTCTTGCCTAGGGTCCTCCCATTCATTGTGTATTCCCTTGCCTTGTTAGTCCCTCCAAAGTGCATCACCTCGCACTTTTCCGGGTTAAATTTCATTTGCCACTGTTCCGCCCATCTGACCAACCCATCTATATCGTCCTGCAGACTGAGGCTATCCTCCTCGCTATTTACCACCCTACCAATTTTTGTATCATCAGCGAACTTACTGATCATACCTTTTACATTCATATCCAAGTCATTAATGTAGACCACAAACAGCAAGGGACCCAGCACCGATCCCTGTGGTACCCCACTGGCCACAGGCTTCCAGTCACAAAAACAACCTTCGACCATCACCCTCTACCTTCTGCCACGAAGCCAGTTTTGTATCCAAAGTGCCAAGGCACCCTGGATTCCATGGGCTCGTACCTTCTTGACCAGTCTCCTGTGGGGGACTTTATCGAAGGCCTTACTGAAATCCATGTATACCACATCCACTGCGTTATCCTCATCCACACGCCTAGTCACCCCCTCAAAAAATTCAATCAAATTAGTCAGACATGATCTTCCCTTGACAAAGCCATGTTGACTATCCCTGATTAATCCTTGCTTCTCCTAGTGGAGACTAATTTTGTCCTTCAGAATTTTTTCCAATAATTTTCCTACCACTGATGTTAGGCTCACTGGCCTGTAGTTCCCCGGTTTTTCCCTACTCCCCTTCTTGAATAATGGTATTACATTAGCGGTTCTCCAGTCTTCTGGCACATCCCCTGTGGCCAGAGAGGTTCTGAATATATGTGTCAGAGCCCCCGCAATCTCCTCCTTTGCCTCACACAGTAGCCTGGGATACATTTCGTCCGGGCCTGGGGATTTATCCATTTTTAGGCCTGCTAAAACCGCCAATACCTCCTCCCGCTCGATGTTAATATTTTCGAGTATATCACAGTCCCCCTGCCGTATTTCTATGTCTACATCGTCCTTCTCCATAGTGAAAACAGATGCAAAAAATTCATTTAGAACCCCTCCTACATCTGCCGGCTCCACACACAGATTGCCATTTTTGTCCCTAATGGGCCCTATTTTTTCCCTAGTCATCCTCTTACCCTTAATATACTTATAAAACATCTTAGGATTTTCCTTTATTTTGCTCGCCAGTGTTATTTCATGGCCCCTCCTTGATCTCCTAATTTCTTTTTTAAGTATCCCCCTGCACTTTTTGTACTCCTCTAGGGCTTCCTCTGTCTTTAGCCTTTTGTATCTGCCGAAAGCCCTCTTTTTTTCCTAATCCATTCTCGTATATCCCCTGACATCCAAGGTTCCCTGGAGTTCTTGGAACCACCCTTGACCTTTACAGGAACATGTTGCCATTGTATGGTCTCAATCTCCCTTCTGAAAGACTCCCATTGCTCCGATGCGGATTTTCCTACAAGCTGCTGATCCCAGTCCATTTTGGCCAGATCCTGCCTTATCCTATTAAAATCGGCCTTCCCCCAATTTAGAACCTTTATTTCCGGCCCCTCCCTGTCCTTTTCCATGACCACCTTAAATCTCACCAAATTATGGTCACTGTCACCAAAGTGCTCACCTACTAGCACTTCTTCCACTTGGCCGGCCACATTCCCTAGAATTAGGTCCAGTACCGCCCCCTCTCTTGTAGGACTTTCTACATGCTGGCTCAAAAAGCTCTCCTGGATGCACGTTAAGAATTTTGTACCCTCTAAGCCTTTTACACTCTGAGTATCCCAGTTAATATTGGGGAAGTTGAAATCCCCCACTATTATTACCCTATTATTTGCACAATTTTCTGAGATTTGCCTGCATATCTGTTCCTCGATCTCCCCCTGACTGTTTGGGGGCCTATAGTACACTCCCATCAAAGTGCTTGCCCCCTTTTTGTTTTTAAGCTCCACCCATATGGCCTCATTAGAGGAACCTGCTAATATATCATCCCTCCTTATGGCAGTAATTGATTCTTTAATTAATATTGCGACCCCCCCTCCTCTTATACCTCCCCCTCTGTCTCGCCTGAAGATTCTGTACCCCGGAATATTGAGCTGCCAGTCTTGCCCCTCCCTCAACCATGTCTCTGTGACAGCAACAATATCATACTCCCATGTGTTTATCAACACCTTCAGTTCATCCACCTTATTCGCAAGACTCCTTGCATTAAAATAGATGCCATCCAGCCTTGCCCTCACATATTTGCCCTGTCTTCCAAGCTGACTTGTTTTTTTCTCTATATTTGGCTGCACATCACCCCCTATTGTAGCTCCACTCTGTATCCCATCCCCCTGCCAAGTTAGTTTAAACCCCCCCCAACAGTGCTTGCAAACCTCCCCGCAAGGATATTTGTCCCGCTCTGGTTCAGGTGCAACTCGTCCGACTTGTACAAGTCCCACCTTCCCCAGAAGCAGGCCCAGTGATCCAGGAAACTGAAACCCTCCCTCCTGCACCAACTCTTTAGCCACACATTCATCTGTTCTATCCTCCTATTTCTATACTCACTAGCCCGTGGCACTGGGAGTAATCCAGAGATTACAACTTTTGAGGTCCTGCTCTTTAATCTGCTACCTAGCTCCCTAAATTCTTGATGCAGGACCTCATCTCCCTTCCTACCTATGTCGTTGGTCCCAATGTGGACCACGACCTCTGCCTGCTCACCCTCCCCCTTGAGAATGCCCTGTAGCCGCTCAGTGACATCCATGACCCTGGCACCAGGGAGGCAACAAACCATCCTGGAGTCACGTTTACGGCCACAGAAACACCTGTCTGTTCCCCTTACGATAGAATCCCCTACCACTATAGCTCTTCCACTCCTTTTCCTCCCAGCCTGTGCAGCAGAGCTACCCCTGGTGCCAGGAAGTTGGCTGCTGCTGCCTTCCCCTGATAAGTCATCCCCCTCAACAATATCCAAAGCGGTATATTTGTTTGAGAGGGGGACGGCCACAGGGGACCCCTGCACTGCCTGCCTGCTCTTCTTACTCTGCCTGGTGGTCACCCAATTACTTCCTGCCTGTACAACCTTTACCTGCGGTGTGACCATCTCACTAAACGTGCTAACCACGACGTTCTCAGCATCGCGAATGCTCCTTAATGAATCCATCCGCAGCTCCAGTGCCGCAATGCGGTTTGTCAGTAGCTGCAGCTGGATGCATTTCCCGCACACATGGTCGTCAGGGACACCGGAAGGGTCCCTGATTTCCCACATAGAGCAGGAAGAGCATAACACAGGGCTGGGCTGTCCTGACATGACTTACCCTTTAACTAATTAATTCAAATTAAATGAATCCCACCAATTTCACTTCAATTAAAAAGGTATACTCAAGGGCCCTTGCTGAACAGCAGTCCCCCACTACACAACAGAGACCAGAGAATCCACAAACTCTAACCTTAGACAAATTCAGCAGGAAAATACTCACCAGCCAATCACTTACCTCTTCCTTGGTGACGTCCCACTTGGATTACTTTTTGCTTCTTATTTATCTTAGGTCCAGGAGTTAAGTCCCTGTGATGTCGCACAGTAGTTGTCTCTTGGTGCAGGTCTGCTGCTGCTTTTATTCCACAATCTCAGTCTTCTACTCTCAGGTCCACTACCGCTCTGCAGGAAAAGCAAGGCAAAGCAGCACCTCCTTCCCCCACTTCACCAAACTCCCACACTTACCGAACTCTCAGCACACTGTGTAATATCCGCACACCATGTAGTCCGCACTGACAGGCCCCTGTATTTCTACAGTTGAGACTCAGATGAGTCAGGCCTGCCCCACCTTCAGGTACCAATTGAATCTAGCTAACCAATTAACTTGCTACAGCAGCTCTGCTGAAGCCTGACAGAAACTTAGAAATTTAAACTTTTAAATTGACCTTAAACAGTTGAAGCAATATGCACTAGATTTAAAGAGATTAACCCTTCAACTCCCACACTTACCGAACTCTCAGCACACTGGCCTATAGTCACTAGAGTTTAGAAGAATGAGAGGTGATCTCATCGAAACATATAAAATTCTAACAGGACTAGACAGACTAGATGCAGGGAGGATGTTCCCGATGGCGGGGGAGTCTAGAACCAGGGGTCACAGTCTCAGGATACGGGGTATGCCATTTAGAACCGAGATGAGGAGAAATTTCTTCACTCAGAGGGTGGTGAACCTGTGGAATTCTCTACCATAGAAGGCAGTGGGGGCCAAGTCATTAGATGTATTCAAGAAGGAGATAGATATATTTCTTAATACTAAAGGGATCAAGGGATATGAGGAAAAAGCGGGAACAGGGTACTGAGTTAGACGATCAGCCATGATCCTTTTGAATGGCGGAGCAGGCCTGAAGGGCCGAATGGCCTACTCTTGCTCCTATTTTCGATGTTTCTATGATTCTACCTCTACCAAAAAAAAAGCCCTGCCATCTCCCCAGACCTTCAATGGCATCACCATTACTAAATTCTTCACCATCAACTTCCTTGAGGTTATCGTTGACCAGAAGCTTGATTGGACCAGTCACATTTCCATTGTGGCTACAACAGCAGGGCAGAGGTTTGGGAACTCTGTGCTGAGTGGCTTACCTCCTGACCTTTCAAAGCCTCTCCGTGGCTCAAGTGTGATGGTATTACTCACCAGTTACCTGGATGCCAGCGGCTGCAATAAAACTCAATAAGCTCAACACCTTCCAGGATAGAGGAGTCCACTTGATCGGTGCCCTGACTCTGGATTCAATATCCACCCTTTCCACTACTGGCATGCTATGGCTGCAATGTGTACTATCTCAAAGAATCATTGAAAATTTACGGCACAGAAGAAGGCCATTCTGCCCATTGTGTCTGCGCCGGCTGAGAAATGAGCCACCTCGCCTAATCCTATCTACAGGATGTACTACAGCAGCTCACCAAGGTTACTTCAACAGTATCTCCTAGCCCGCAATCTCTATCACTGAGAAGGATAAGAGCAGCAATGGCATGGGAACACAATCATCTCCAGGTTCTGCTCCAAAGCACATACCCATCCTGACTTGCTGTCACGCCTTCATCATTGCTGGGTCAGTATTCTGGAATTCCTTACCTAACACCACCACCTTCTCAGGGTAACTAGGGATGGGTAATAAATGCAGCACTGTCGAGTTACCCACATCCCAAGAACAAATAAAATAAAAATAATTGTTTGATTTTGATAAGTGCTATGCACTTAACAACAGTAAATGTTCGTTGGTTCATGCTTCCTTTGTAAGCAGTAAACTGCTTTGCTATTATTATATTTAATATCCTCCTTTGGCAAAAAATTCACATGTGCCTTTCTTTGCAGGCATATAACAAATTTTCTTTTCACAAATGTAAGTTAGTTCTCTTCCACAGGATAGTTGTCGTGAATAAATGAGAAGCAGAAGAAATACTGCTCTCCCATGATGTCACCCATGCAGGACTTGCCCTTTAATGTTGCTACATAAATCACTTTCACTTAGTGATGTGCTCATAGCAACTGGCTGAAAGCTCCTTAGGTAGCAGATGTCTGCTGTAGTGAAAACAAATTTCGAGCAAGTTCAGTTTCCTCAGCAGAACAGAACATAACAACATGCAGAAACATTACCATATAAACGGTATGTGACCTATCCTTCTTGAAATATATTTTTATTGTTTTTGGTGCAATTCACAAATGTAGCTCAAGGTTACATGAATAATAACAGCAATTGGCCTAGAAATATTGCAGAAGTAAATGCCTGAAGGTCTCAGTTATATAATAGTAACCCCTGCTATTAGTTCTGCCAAAGCAATATCTTACTTACATTGCCCTCAACTTCATAATTAATTTATGTTGTACAGAAAATCAGGCCTTATTGCAGAATCTTCACATTATTCATGGTCTCTTGCTCCTCATACAAGAACTAAGATATTGACTGCAGCAACAGAGCTATAACTTGTTTGATAAATGTTTTGTTCTCATATTCTCCAAATGAGATTATATTGTTCATATGCAAGTAAAATTATACTCGTGCAATATTTTACTATTTACCTGATTAGAAATGAACAAAGCAGCACCATTTTCACTGGTGAGTAAAAATCTTCTATTGCATGAAATCTTAGCCCATTCTACAAAGACCGGTTGCAGAAGCCCCAGTGCTTCCCTTTTCTATTTCAGTAGATCTTTGCTTTGGATAACAATGCACATTTTCCTGTCTGAGGGGGAGCATAATGAACTGTCTGAACAAAGGAGGAGAAAACATATATTTGACCAGGTGTATAAACTTGTAGGCAAAGGATGATTTTTTTTGTGCTTTATTTATAGACAGTGTTTGAGGAAGCTTTAATGAAGAGTCTTATCTAAAAGGTTAACTTATTTTTCTCTCTAATGTCATAGATATAGACTGTTCCATTGTGTACTCCCAGCATATTCTGAATTTCACAATATTTATGAAGAGAATTGCTGTTCCCATATTCCGGCACAGACACGATGGACCGAATGGCCCCCTTCTACACTGTATCATTCCATGATATTAAAGCTCAACACAAAATAAACTGCCCACCAGGATAAATGTATTTTAGTTGCCCCCCCCCGCCCAATAACTATATGCCATCTCAAAATAAATCTCCCAGTGCATCAGAGAAGCTATGAGAGACAGCACACCTTTTAACCTGATAATGGCAGGTGGCCCAGATAAAATGCAGGGAATTTTTTTTTTATTCATTCATGGGCGTTGCTGGCGAGGCCAGCATTTAATGCCTATCCCTAATTGCCCATCCCTAATTGCCCTTGAGAAGGTGGCGGTGAGCTGCCTTCTTGAACCACTGCAGTCCGTGTGGTGAAGGTTCTCCCACAGTGCTGTTAGGAAGGGAGTTCCAGGATTTTGACCCAGCGACGATGAAGGAACGGCGATATATTTCCAAGTCGGGATGGTGTGTGACTTGGAGGGGAACGTGCAGGTGGTGTTGTACCCATGTGCCTGCTGCTCTTGTCCTTCTAGGTGGTAGAGATTGCGGGTTTGGGAGGTGCTGTCGAAGAAGCCTTGGCGAGTTGCTGCAGTGCATCCTGTGGATGGTACACACTGCAGACACAGTGCACTGGTGTTGAAGGAAGTGAACGTTTAGGGTGATGGATGGGGTGCCAATCAAGCGGGCTGCTTTGACCTGGATGGTGTCGAGCTTCTTGAGTGTTGTTGGAGCTGCACTCATCCAGGCAAGTGCAGAGTATTCCATCACATTCCAGACTTGTGCCTTGTAGATGGTGGAAAGGCTTTGGGGAGTCAGAAGGTGTGTCACTCACCACAGAATACCCAGCCTCTGACCTGCTTTTGTAGCCACAGTATTTATATGGCTGGTCCAGTTAAGTTTCTGGTCAATGGTGACCCCCAGGATGTTGATGGTGGGGGATTCGGCAATGGTAATGCCGTTGAATGTCAAGGGCAGGTGATTAGACTCTCTCTTTTTGGAGATGGTCATTGCCTGGCACTTGTCTGGCGCGAATGTTACTTGCCACTTATCAGCCCAAGCCTGGATGTTGTCCAGGTCTTGCTGCATGCGGGCACGGACTGCTTTATTATCTGAGGGGTTGCGAATGGAACTGAATACTGTGCAATCATCAGCGAACATCCCCATTTCTGACCATACGATGGAGGGAAGGTCATTGATGAAGCAGTTGAAGATGGTTGGGCATAGGACACTGCCCTGAGGAATTCCTGCAGCAATGTCCTGGGGCTGAGATGATTGGCCTCCAACAACCACTGCCATCTTCCTTTATGCTGGATATGACTCCAGCCACTGGAGAGTTTTCCCCCTGATTCCCGTTGACTTCAATTTTACTAGGGCTCCTTGGTGCCACACTTGGTCAAATGCTGCCTTGATGTCAAGGGCAGTCACTCTCACCTCACCTCTGGAATTCAGTTCTTTTGTCCATGTTTGGACCAAGGCTGTAATGAGGTCTGGAGCCGAGTGGTCCTGGCGGAACCCAAACTGAGCATTAGTGAGCAGGTTATTGGTGAGTAAGTGCCGTTTGATAGCACTGACGACGACACCTTCCATCACTTTGCTGATGATTGAGAGTAGACTGATGGGGCGGTAATTGGCCGGATTGGATTTGTCCTGCTTTTTGTGGACAGGACATACCTGGGCAATTTTCCACATTGTCAGTTCGATGCCAGTGTTGTAGCTGTACTGGACAGCTTGGCTAGAGGCGCAGCTAGTTCTGGAGCACAAGTCTTCAGCACTACAGCGGGGATGTTGTCGGGCCCATATCCTTTGCTGTATCCAGTGCACTGAGCCGTTTCTTGATATCACGTGGAGTGAATCGAATTGGCTGAAGACTGGCTTCTGTTATGGTGGGGATATTGGGAGGAGGCCAAGATGGATCATCCACTCGGCACTTCTGGCTGAAGATGGTTGCAAACGCTTCAGCCTTGTCTTTTGCACTCACGTGCTGGACTCCACCATCATTGAGGATGGGGATGTTTACAGAGCCTCCTCCTCCCGTTAGTTGTTTAATTGTCCACCACCATTCTCGACTGGATGTTGGAGAACTGCAGAGCTTTGATCTGATCTGTTGGTTGTGGAATTGCTTAGCTCTGTCTATAGCATTTTGCTTCCGCTGTTTAGCATGCATGTAGTCCTGAGTTGTAGCTTCACCAGGTTGGCACCTCATTTTTAGGTACGCCCGGTGCTGCTCCTGGCATGCTTTTCTACACTCCTCATTGAACTAGGTTTGATCCCCTGGCTTGTTGGTAATGGTAGATTGAGGAATATGCCAGGACATGAGGTTACAGATTGTGCTGGAATACAATTCTGCTGTTGCCGATGGCCCACAGCGCCTCATGGATGCCCAGTTTTGAGCTTCTAGATCTGTTCTGAATCTATCCCATTTAGCACGGTAGTGGTGCAACACAACACGTTGGATGGTGTCCTCAGTGTGAAGACGGGACTTCGTCTCCATGAGGACTGTGCGGTGGTCACTCCTACCAATACTCTCATGGACAGATGCATTTGCGACAGGTAGATTGGTGAGGACGAGGTCAAGTAAGTTTTTCCGTCGTGTTTGTTCGCTCACCACCTGCCGCAGGCCCAGTCTTGCAGTTATGTCCTTCAGGACTCGGCCAGCTCGGTCTGTAATGGTGCTACCGAGCCACTCTTGGTGATGGACATTGAAGTCCCCCACCCAGAGTACAGTCTGTGCCCTTGCTACCCTCAGTGCTTCCTCCAAGTGGTGTTCAACATAGAGGAGGACTGATTCATCAGCTGAGGGAGGGCGGTAGATGGTAATCAGCAGGAGGTTTCTTTGCCCATGTTTCACCTGATGCCATGAGATTTCATGGTTGTCATGGTATCCTTAGGTGATAAAAATCATGGAATTATTAAGTTTGACATGATCTGGGTTCAATATTATCACACACCAATGGAAATAAAAATCGGGAGAGATCTATAACGAGCGGCTGAATTGATATTAACCATTTTACACTATCACCCACAGTCAAATCAGTTGAGGATAAGTGGAATATCTTTACAGGCATACTGCAGAGTACACAGGATAAATACATACCGACGATTACTAAGTCTACACAGCAGCAATCGCCATCTATGCAGTGCCTTTAACACAATTAAATATCTCAAAAGTGCATCACAGCCATGAAAACAGACACTGAACAGTGAAAGGAGTTGGTGGGGGGTGCAGTGGGGAGGGTTGAAACCACAGTCAAAGAGGTAAGTTTTAAGGAGATTTTTGAAGCAGACAAGAGAGGTAGCAAGGTAGAGGGGTTTAGGGAGAACATTCCAGAATGTTGGGCCAAGATTGTTGAAGACCCTTCGACAAAAGATGGAGCAGAGAGAGGAGGGAATGAAAAGGAGGCGAGAGTTGGAAGAGCAGAGGGTGAGCATTAGAAGTTTGGGTGCAGCGGAGAGCAGGCTGCAGAGTTGGGAGAGGCGAGACCATAGAGGAACTGATAGATGAGGATAAGAATTTGAATTTGTTGTCTCTCTCCCTCAGCCACCTCTAGATTCAGTAGAATAAGTATGGTATAAATGTATCTAATTCACACAGTACAAAAGGAGAATGATTCTAAGTTACACCAGAAAAAATCTACACATCTCTGGGGTGAATGGCAGATGAGTAATTCACAGGTACTGGCCAACTGAAGAAAACAATTTACTCATTAGCTGCATAAAGAGTTTAACAGTCCATACAAGGTAATCATGCTGTTGCTGTAGTAGTAAAGTAACAGCTGTTTTATCTTCCTGCATCATGATTGCTTATCAATAGCCTCTTAATGATATTTCAGGAATTAGTCAAGCAGTAAATTCTAAATGTATTAAAGTGCTGAAGCTCACAACCATTAAGAGAAAAGGAAACGGCATAAAATCACCTGCAGCCACTCAAGAGATTTTCGTTTCACAGGATTCACTTATGGCACTAACTGAAATTTGACATATGACAGAATTTAATTTTTCTATGAAAACTGTTTGTGACAGGTTATGATCCACAATTTCTTTCTGTGTGCAAGTCTCTGTACAAAGTACAGCCTAAGGCAGTGCTGGGGTTTAGTATCTGGGAGAGGTGAGAATAGCATCATTAATATTTTTGTGCGATGTCAGGTATTGCCAGCACCATTTTATTCAAACATCATGTGAGATTTGGCCAGACAGCATAGATTGAATCACCTTGGTGATGGCACAGTGTCACCGACTGTTGTATTCTTGTGTGAATTGTGTGTGCTTCATTGGCTGTAAATGCTTTGGGATGTCCTGAGGTCATGAAAGGCACTATATAAATACAACTCTTCCTTTTTTATTTTTTGTAGAAGAAAGAAAAATTTGTCAAAAAAGATATGTACCCAAGCTAAAGAGAGTCAGGAGTCATCATTTCAGGAATATTTTCCTTAACTGACATTTGAGCTCCATTTCCAGCAAGGCACTGACTAAATTCAGATTACCAATAGTCTTGTGTGAAACTATTCAGGGAAATGCAGCTTCAAATTACAACCTCCTTGGATAGGTATTTTCACCAATGAAAGATAATTAGCATTGTTAGTTATATATAACAATGTAAAGTAACTGAGAGGATATACTTATCAGGAAAGGCTGAACAAGCTGGGACTCTTTTCTCGAAAAAAGAAAAGGCTGAGGGGTGACCTAATATAAGTCTTTAAATTTATGAAGGGGTTTGATATGGTAGATGGAGAGAAGATGCGGGGAAAATTTGATAAGGGCAGGTTTACGGGCGGGGGTAGTGTGATGCGCTCATACCCCGCGCCCGATGGCCCCTACGCAGGCAGCACGTGAACTTCGTGCTGCCTGCTACTTACCATATCTCCCTGCAGCCAGCGCTACCCGCGCTGCTGAGAGACTGCACGGAGAATGAGGAAGTTGGAAATGGGGCGTGCACAACGCACGTCATCAACAGCTTGCATCTCTTAAAGGTGCAGGTGCACATTTCAAATGGCAGGTGCATAGCTTACTAGGAGAAGGGAAAGATGGCCACGAGTATGGCATGACCGGCACGAGAGAGGTCTCCATGCTTCTCCGATGATGCACTGGAGGTTCTGGTGGAAGGGGTGGAGTACGGGAGGGCCAACATGTATCTGCAGGGTGGCAGGAGACCCTCCAGTCTGCAGCTCCGCAGGCATTGGCAGGCTGTGGCGCAGGAAGTCAACGCCAGAAGCATTGCACCACACACGTGGGTGTAATGCCGAAAGAAGTTCAATGATTTGACGCGAGTGGTCAAGGTGAGTGAATGCAAGTGTCAAGTGGCACATCCTACCAACTGCACCACTGCTCCACGCATCACAGTCCCTGTCACCCACCCACCACCAACACTGCCCATCCAAACGCAATGCTACACCCGGCACGCTGCATCTCACCCGCATAGTACCACAGTTGCAGGCCACACAACCACCACTCACGGGTCACACAAACTGGCAGCTATTCAACCATGACAGGCACATCAACCACACACCTTGCAGGATACCCACTGACACACTGTCCTCTGTCTTGCAGGAGAAGGTGGAGCATAACAGCCGGCAGCAGGAGAGACCTGAGGGTGGATGGGCACGCTTACACATCCTCACCCCCCTAGAGGAGTCAGTGCTTCGGATCATTGGGCGGGCCGTTGATGGAGCCATGACAACATGCCGTGCTGGAGGTCCTGATGAAGGAGGTCTCTGCATATCCGATGCTCCTTCTCCTTTCACACATCTCCCTCCTCCCATAATATTTTTTGACTCACATACTGCACATGCGGTCAGCACACACCTGTTACTTGCTCCTCTCCCCACTCCACAACTCAACCTGTTTCCCTTTGTCATTGCAGATACCCAAGAACACGTGGCAGCACTGTCCGAGGAGGAGGAGGAAGAGGGGGTCACTGAAGCCACACCATCACTCGATCTGACACTTGCTTCCACCAGTTCGGAGACTGACACTGTGCGTCCTTTAGAGGTTAGGTTAGAGGCCGGATCTTCACGTGATGAGACACCGAGCACAAGTGTGCAGGAGCCGGGGCGGGGGTAACAGATACCACAGGTGCCAGCTCACCGGAGGGCAAGGTCGCTCATTAGTTCTGCTACAGAGGAGTCAGATGAGGACTTCGATGGACCAGGCCACAGAAGACAGCTGATGGGCGTACACCAACAAATGCTTGGGGCACTGGAAAGCCTGCCAGAAAGCCTGCGCATAATGAGAAGGGGCATGGAGGAGTCCATCTCCAACTTGACACAGGGCTTTGCGCAGAGCTTGGAGCCCATCCTTTCCAACATGGAACAGGTGGTCACCCCCATCAGTGCACCTGTGGAACCCACCATGAAGCAATGTCTGATGATGTCACAGCTTCCATTGCAGCACAAACATCTGCCATCCAAGGTCTGATTGCTGCATTTGAAGCTTAAACTCTGCCTTGGAAGCTCAGACTGTTGCTATCGTGGGTCTGGGGACCACTGTGGAACGAGGCTTCCAGGGGGTCACAACACTCCAGCAATTCGTTCTCCAGCTGATCACCAGGAGTGCTGAGGCGCCACCCTGTGCGAGTTGCAATGGCGCCACGGCAGTCTCCGAGCTGGTGGAAGCAAGTGTCAGATCGAGTGATGGTGTGTCTTCAATGTCCTCCTCCTCCTCCTTCTTCTCGGACGGTGCCGCCACGTGTTTTTGGGTATCTGCAATGACAAAGGGAAACAGGTTGAGTTGTGGAGTGGGGAGAGGAGCAAGTAACAGGTGTGTGCTGACCGCATGTGCAGTATGTGAGTCAGAAAATATTATGGGAGGAGGGAGATGTGTGAAAGGAGAAGGAGCATTAGATATGCAGAGACCCCATTCATCAGGACCTCCACGACAGCATTCCTGTTCCCACCTCTGCCACTTCGACAGTGCCCCTATTGTTGCCTATCGGCCAGCCAGGCCAGACTGCTGCAGTCCATGCTAAGATGGTGCAGTCTGAAGCCGGGCTCTCCCGGCCCAGAGCTGCTCGAGGTCATCTGCACTCTCCTCCATTGAAGGCCAGCAGCCTCCCATACCCATGCTCCAGCCACTGGGGAAGCACCTCGTAGGCAAACTAGGATAGGTAAAGGCACACGAACAAAAGGCACTAAGGGACTGCACAAGGGGGAATAGTTCTGTTATGTTCGCATAATTTCATTTATTCATTGATAAATGAGAGTTTGATTTTGCAATTGGAATGCTGTCGTGGAGGTCCTGATGAATGGGGTCTCTGCATATCTAATGCTCCTTCTCCTTTCACACATCTCCCTCCTCCCATAATATTTTCTGACTCACATACTGCACATGCGGTGGTTTATATTTATGCAATGAGCTGAGAGGGAAATCAATGTGTAATCAGATGGAGGGTGATTTGATTGTCTTGTGGGAGCAGAAAGATGGGGACTGTAGGACTGTCGGTGAGTTGGGGGATATGGTTCACATTATTGATAGCGGGCACGGATCAGGTGAGCACGCAGAGCCCTTGCAGACAAAGCTTGTGGTTCCTGTTGCACCCTTGCATCTTCCTGCACTTCCTCTCCCGGCTTCACCCCCTCCTCTTTCTCCTCCTCAGCCTCTTCCTCCTCCTGCTCCTCAACCTCATCTTCCTCAGCCTCCTCCTCCTCCACCTTTGGCTCAGGATCTTCTCCAATCATTGGTGGCAAAGGCTGGTTTCTCAGGATGGCGAGGTTGTGCAGCATGCCACATACCACCACGAATCTGCCCACCCACTCAGGGGAGTACTGCAGGGCTCCTCCAGACTGGTCCAGGCAGCGGAAGTGTGGTTTGAGGAGGCCTATTGTGTGCTCCACGATGTTGCGTGTGGCAGCATGGCTCTCATTATAGGTCTGCTGTGTGCATGTGCGTAGGTTCCTGCCGGGCGTCATGAGCCATGGTGTGAGGGGATACCCCTTGTCGCCCAGTAGCCAGCCTTTGACTTGCCAAGTTGGGTGAAAGACAGCTGGCACGTTGGACTGCTGCATGACGAAGGTGTCGTGACTGCTCCCAGGGTAACGGGCATCGATCTCCATGATTCGATGCATGTGGTTGCATACCAACTGCACGTGGAAGCCCTTTTGGTTGATGAAGACGGCTGAGTTGATATGCGGGGCACGCAGGGCAATATGCGTGCAGTCAATGGCACCCTGCAACATGGGGAAGCCAGCAACGCAAGCAAACCCCCGTGCTCACTCGTTCTGCTTGTCTCTGTGGAGAGGGAAGGTGATGAACCTGTTCCTCATCTTGTACTGTGGGTCTGTGGTCTCCCTTATGCAGCAGTGCACTGCATACTGAGAGATGTTGCACATGTCGCCAGCAGAGGCCTGAAATGCTCCTGAGCTGTAGAAATTCAGCGCCATGGTGACCTTCACAGCCACAGGCAATGCTGTCCTCGGCTCTGCTCTGAGGCTGCAGTTGTGGCTGCACCAGTTGACAGACCTCAGTCACGGCTTCCTTGTTGAACCTCAGGCATCGGATGCAATCCTCCTCGGTCATGTTGAGGTAAGAGAATTGGTCCCGGAAGGCCCTCATTGGGTAGGGCCTCCTGCTCAGTGCCCTGCGCATCCTTGTCCTCCGTCTCCTCGCAGCTTGACCTGCTAAGCGTGGCCTCTCTGCACGCTCCCAGTCATGCTCAATGTCCAGCAGGAGCCCTAGCAGACCGCCCATGGTTGCCAGGAATGTTGTTCAACCACGATTGTAACTTTCCGACCCGTAAGGCAGTATCTGCCAAAGCACGCTCAAATGTACTGTAGGAACTCTCAGTAAGAACAGGGAGCTTCAAAAAACACTTCCTGCTCCACCAATAGCCAGAAGCAATAATCCAGCAACTAACCTGCAACACCTGCATGGCCCCTTTAAATAGCGCTGGTGAGAGGTCCTCCAGGCACTCTAAGACACGTTCAGATGGTCGGGGTTAAGACTGTGCATTGAGTTGAGCGTTAAGGTCAAAAATGGTTTCTATCACTTTAAATCAGCGTTGCACACTGATTGCACGCATTTTCTCCCTACTTTACATGCTTCCAGCATTCGGTATTTGCACACGGTTAACTCCTATACGAAGATGGCGTTCGGCGCACGTGATGCTGGAAATGTGCGTGCGCATCCAAGGCACCATCTTGAATGTCAGAGAGGCCGTGTAGCGCCGAAACAACGGGCGCTACATGGCCCAATTTAGCGCCCAATGTTTCCAGTTGTTGGGGAGACCAAAACTAGAGGCCATAAATATAAGATAGTCACCAATAAATCCAATAGGGAATTCAGGAGAAACTTCTTCACACAAAGAGTGGTAAGAATGTGGAACAACCAAAGGAGTAGTTGAGGTGAATAGCACAGATGCATTTAAGGGGAAGCTGGACAAACACATTAGGGAGAAAGGAATAGAATGATATGCTGATAGATTTAGATGAAGAGGGGTGGAAGGAGGCTCATGTGGAGCATAAACACTGGCACAGACCAGTTGGGCCGAATGGCCTGTTTCTGAGCTGTACATTCTATGTAACTGACATCATGCCCATATGTGGCAATGTGAGCTAATTGAGAGTGAACCATTTTGCTTGCCTTGGCACTTTTCTCCAAATCTTCTTTCATACATCCTTTCGTGTATGGTGAACTGTTACTCATCTCCTGCATTATTGCCTTTCTGCTAAATCCTCAATTTAGTTGTGAGTTGCTCTTCTGACCAGTAGCAGGCATTTCTCTGTCCCTCGTTCCATACACAATGATTTTAAGGGCCCTATCTGCTATAAGTTCCCGAGAAGTCAAACAGAAAAACCTGCATTGCAATTTGCACATCCCACAGCTGGACTGAACCACTGAGTGTCACCTGTAGCAACTAACCTGCAAGAGTGGCTAATGGTTGGTTCCACATGAATGAGAGGTGATCTCATTGAAATGTATAAAATTCTTAGAGGGCTTGACAGGGTAGAAGCTGACAGGCTGTTTCCCCTGGCTTAGGACTAGGGGGCATAGTCTCAGGATAAGGGGTGGGCGATTTAGGACTGTGGTGAGGAGGAATTTCTTCACTCAGAGGGTGGTGAATCTTTGGAACTACCCCAGAGGGCTGTGGATGCTCAGTCGTTGAGTATATTCAAGACTGAGATCGATAGATTTTTGGACTTTAAGGGAATCAAGGGATATGGGGATCGGGTTGGAAAGTGGAGTTGAGGTCAAAGATCAACCATGATCTTATTGCATGGTAGAGTATGCTCGAGGGGCCATATGGCTTACTCCTGCTCTTATGTTCTTATGTTCTTATTACTGCAGGTTTTTCTGTTTGACTTCTCAGTTGTGCATTAATGTGCATTAATATCTCCAAGATTGTGTCATACGGTTGATTCCACAATCTGAATGGAAAAACATCAGTTGTGAGCTTGCGATTTCCTGAGTTACACTCCCTGTGAGTGCTGTTCCCCCTGGAAATGCCAGATCACAGAATCAGGACTTATAAATAAACTTACAAGGGTGCTAAATAATGGGAAAATAAGTTATGCAATTTAGAAAGGAACATGGAACTGTGTAAAATCAGTTTCTGAGGGGGTTATAAATTCACAGCAGGCAAGAATGGTCTCTTCCAGTGCTAAAAATGTCTTTGTTTCTATATCATTAGAACTGATCGGGGTAGATGAAGTAGGGTGGGAGGAGGCTCATGTGGAGCATAAACACAAGCATAGACCAGATGGGCCAAATGGCCTGTTTCTGTGCTGTAGTTTCTATGTAATTCTATGATACCTGTATGATCAATAACACCATTCTAAAATAGAACTTAAATTTTGTTAATTATATTAGGCCCTGTTTGCCGTTCATGTGTTAATGTTTTAATACCACCATAGGCAGAAGCACTAAGTCCATGTATATAGAGAATGAGATTTAAAAAAAACTGTGAATGCTGGAAGTCTGAAATTTAAAACAAATATTGGAAATGCACAGTAAGTCAATCAGCTGCTAAAAGAGAAAGGTTAATGTTTTGAAAAATAGCTAATAAGGATGAGCTATTTCTACGATTTACTGTTATCATTTTACATAATGAAATGTTTACAATACTTTGCTATTACTTTCCTCTCCACAAAAATGCCACCCTCTACACAACAGGGTATATATCATTTTTGCCACAATCATATATTTTTATTAATGTCATAACAAAATAATATGGTCAAAATACAGTAGCCACTGCTGAATTAGTTTTAAGAGTGGCACTGTCCCACATGGATTATGTTGCTGACACATCTTCAAAAGAATTACATAAAATGCAAATCATTTTTTAAAACATTCCACAAACCTAACAGGATCTTAACACTCGACTGATTGAGAAGCAATCAGTCATGCCGCTGAATAAGCAGTTTATTATCTCTAATGCATTTGTCCGAAATTATCCTCTACAGGAGACGAGTACACATACTGTTGGAATTACAATGGAACAGAGACGACTAATAGAATGCAAACAGTAAATCAAAATAATGTGTTCAAATGAGAAGGGTCAGCAACTACTATTGTTCTACTTACCACTGCAAAAAAAGTACAGACTATAAAATGCAAACGATATTTGAGTTTGAAAGGATCACGGCTTTTCTTTCAATTTCATTTGGCATAATTTTTTCTTGCAGCCACCGATAAGGTGATGACATTTGTGACATTGCTAAAAGGGAGAACGTGGGTCAAGTCATTCCCATGTTCGGTTACTTTATCAAGTAGGGCCTATTAAAGACCAAAAAGGTAACCTATGTGTGCAAGCGGAAGATGTTGGTATGGTTCTTAATTAATACTTTGTGTCTGTTTTCGCAGAAGAGAGGAATGATGTAGGCATTGCAGTTAAGTAGGAGTGTGAAATATTGAATTGGATAAACATAGTGAGAGAGGAAGTATTAAGCGGATTAGCAGAGGCTCCCACTATCATTTTCCAAACCTCACTGGATATAGGCATGGTGCCAGAGGATTGGAGAACTGGTAACATTGTACTATTGTTTAAAAGAGACCGAGGTTTAGACCGAATAATTACAGGCCAGTCAGTCCAACATCAGTGGTGGGCAAATTATTGGAATTAATTCAGAGGGACAGGATAAACCGTCACTTCGAAAGGCATGGAGTAATCAAGGACAGTCAGCATGGATTTGTTAAGGGAAGGTCGTGTCTGACTAACTTGATTGAATTTTGTGAGGAGGTAACAAGGAGGGTCAATGAGGGAAGTGCGTTTGATGTAGTCTACATGGATTTTAGCAAGGCTTTTGACAAGGTCCAACATGGCAGACTGATCAAAAAAGTACATGCCCATGAGATTCAAGGGGAAATGGCAAGTTGGATCCAAAATTGGCTCAGTGGTAGGAAGCAAGGGTTAATGGTTGACGGGTGTTTTTGTGACTGGAAGGCTGTTTCCAGTGGGGTTCCCCAGGGCTCAGTGCTAGGTCCCTTGCTTTTTGTGGTATATATTAATGATTTGGACTTAAATGTAGGGGGCATGATTAAGAAGTTTGCAGATGATACAAAAATTGGCCATGTGGTTGATAGTGAGGAGGAAAGCTGTAGAATGTAGGACAATATCAGTGGACTGGTCAGGTGAGCAGAAAAGTGGCAAATGAAATTCAATCCAGAGAAGTGTGAGGTAATGCATTTGGGGAGGGCAAACAAGGCAAGGGAGTACACAATAAATGGGAGGATACTGAGAGGTGTAGAGGAAGTGAGGGACCTTGGATTGCATGTCCACAGATCCCTGAAGGTAGCAGGACTGGTAGATAAGGTGGTTAAAAAGGCATATGGGATACTTTCCTTTATTAGCCGGGGCATAGAATATAAGAGCGGGAGGTTATGCTAGAACTGTATAAAACACTAGTTAGGCCACAGCTTGAGTACTGCATTTGGTTCTGGTCACCACATTAAAGGAAGGATGCAATCAGAGGGTACAGAGGAGATTTACGAGGATATTGCCAGGACTGGAGAATTTTAGCTATGAGGAAAGATTGGATAGGCTGGGGTTGTTTTCCTTTGAACAGAGGAGGCTGAGGGGTGATTTAATTGAGGTGTACAAAATTATGAGGGACCTAGATAGAGTGGTTGGAAGGACCAATTTCCTTTAGCAGAGAGGTCAATAACCAGGGGGCATAGATTTAAAGTGATTGGTAGAAGGATTAGAGGGGAGCTGAGGAAAGGTTTTTTCACCCAGAGGGTGGCGGGGGTCTGGAACTCATTGCCTGAAAGGGTGGTAGAGGCAGAAACCCTCAACTCATTTAAAAAGTACCTGGATGTGCACCTGAAGTGCCATAACCTACAAGGCTATGGACCAGGTGCTCGAAAGTGGGATTTGGCTGGGTGGCTCATTTTCGGCCGGCACGGACACGATGGGCTGAATGGCCTTCTTCTGTGCCGTAAATTTTCTATGATTCTATGATAAGTAACTGCAATTGCAATACATACTTTAAAGAGAAATCATATTCTACAGAATTGTTTCAAGCGTGGCTGATCCAGTTGAGTTTCTGTGACACCTCACTCTAAGTTCCTTCAATACAGCCTCTTCCATTTCCTTATCCTTCTCTTCTTCATAACACAGGAAGAGAGGGATTTACATTACGAAATCCATTGCTCCAGTCCGAAAACGAACTTTCACCAGCATTCACAATAAACAGCAGGATAAGTCTCGAGAGAAGCTACAGAGCAGCAAAAAGTAAAAATTAATATCCAGGCAAAATTTCACAAGACTTCAGATACGTCAACTAAAATGGCCCCTGCAGTGCAATATCTGCTTCAGAGATATTGCTATGCTAGTCACAACACCGCCTATATAACAGTGGTGTTCCTAGAGGTCCAGTTTGGGACAGTAATTGGGGAAAATATTGCGCAGACCTTTGCTATACCTACCTGCTTCCATTTACATGAAGCAGGGTTGGCTCTGGGCGGGCAGTACTGAAAACTGGAGGCTTTAATTGAGGATAATGTTGGTGCCTGTTTTTTGGGGCAGTATTGCAGTGGTAGGCCATATTGCCCCATTTTACTGATTTCAGTGCCTCAGAACCATCCAAGTTTAGTCAGCAAAATAAAAAAGAAAATCTGACCTGGAGAATTGTATCAAAGAACTAAGATGTGCTGAAGTTGCCAATATTGTCAGCTGATATTGAGCAAATCAATGGATCATATCTTTAGTCTCTGAAAATCTAATATATGACATGTAATGCATTGTAAATTGCATCATATTACCCAATATTTTCACTCTAATGCATTGCAAACCTTTCTATGTCAAATGAACTCAATACACCAAGAAAAGCTGCACATTTGAAATAAACACAAGTATTAAAAACCTACAATTATCCCATGTACCTTGATTTTCCCCTATATAAAATTAGGAGCATTGGAATTGCGAGACGAAAAAATACCACGGTGCATTTAGTTCACCTTCTACCATCCTGGTAGTCGCATGATACAAGTTGATGACTAATCATAGCAATCAATCTCTAAACACACAGTCCTTCACATTTTTCTTACACACTTTTCCAGTAGGTTTGTATTTTGTGCTATTTTCATTCAGTTGATTAAGATAGTGTGACACTGAGCATCACAGACCTGGAAGGTATTTGGTTTGATACCTGGTTTTTGCTGAGTTACCTGATCTCGTGGCTCTGACCCTACAATAAGTTACGGGATCAGACAATTTATATACGGAGAGGCAAGCAGACTGCATAAATACTTGCTGGGAGAGGGGGTTGATCAGAAAATGGTGAAGAATTGAGAGTTAAACCCCAAATTAGCACTGACTGCCTGCTTGGAGTGGGAGGGTTGAAGGGGCAGAGAATACCACAGAGGGCAAGAATACCTAAGGGGCTGACCCAGCCTAACACGTGGAATGAATGGCAAGGGGCTTGCTCGCCGGTCTGCCTCTCCAAACTAGCAAGTAATTTCTTCTACATCAGTTGCTATTTGAATACAGCATTATGGACCTGTACAGCAAGTACGCCTGTTTCATGCAGGTGTACGGTCCCACCCCTAAAAGTGACGTCACGATGGAGGGATGTACATATCTCCCTTCCATGAGAATTTGTGAATGAGGTGAGAAAGTGGTGGAAATCTGGCAGAAATGGGATTTACCCCAAATTCCTGCTCCTTCACACTCCCACTGCGCAAAAATTATGCAGTGCAAAAGCCTGAATTCAGGGCTTGGATTTCTAACTTCAACTAGTACATCTTCCATACCATCTTGATATGTATACTCGGCTTTAAAACTGGTAAGGGATAAAAATGAAATACATAGGTAAAGGAATATATTTATATATATATATATATATATAAAGGTGACTTATTTACTTTTTTACTGTTTTCACAGAATGGTGGACAGATTTGTGGAATTTAATGTTCAAAGCACCAGCAAAAATCTCAGAACACCATTTAGTAAAAATAGCATTTGATTTATTCAGTGGCCCTGATGTTATATCCTATGTGGCATAAACACCCCTGTTATTATAAAACAGCATATACTCCAACTCAAGTAGATATAAGATTAAATGTAAGAGATTTAGGACATGAAGCAAAAGGAACGTTTTTTTTATCCAGGGCTATGAGGCTGTGGAATGCAATGCGAGAGTTAGTGATTGAAGCTGAGACCATGTCAACATTTGAATAGGTTAGCTAGGTGGTTGAAGGAATGGGGGATAAAGGGATATGGGAACAGGGTGGGCACACTGGATTAAGACTACTGCTCGTGTGAATGGTAAACACCAATGAGGACTGGTTAGGCTGAATGGCCCATTTTTGCGTTGTAATTTCTATAAAATTCTATGTGAACAATGCCATAGGAGAGCTGCTTGTGTGTATGTATATGTGAGTGTGAGTGTAATTGTGTGTGTGTGTGTGTGTGTGTGTGTGTGTGAGTGCACATAATGATAAAATGTTACACCTTTGCACTGCAGATGTTAATGAGTTTGATGGATTGCCTCTATACTGTCATTTTTTTTGAGGGGAAGGGTATATTGTTGTGCCTATAAAGGTGAAAGAAGTCAGTGCTGGTGAATGGATACTTTCCCAATGTCAGCATCAAGAATTCCTGGGTCAGGTATATAATAGCCAGGGACAGAGGAGCTTAACAATGAACATTAACCTTAACATAAGAAGGCCAAACTCTGCTAGACAAGTGTGACGTTTTATGTTTTTAACTAGCATTGTCAATTAATGCAGTGAATTTCTGCAATTAAGTCATTAAATTTTTTGGCCATTAATGTTTTTAACGCATTAATCATGGTAGTTATGGTTTCAAAAAAAAGGAGCTCCACTGTTCACAACTTTTGTTTTCAAACATCACCCAACCTTCCTCTTGTGTTTTCAAATTAAAAATATAAAATTATTTCAGTTAACCTGACAATGAATCCTCTGGTGCCTGCCCTTATCGCCACTGCTTACCAGCCATCCGACTCCAAGTGGCGTGAAGTATAGGAACAGGTGATAAAGTCAGGGAGCAATAGCGGCTGCCACTTGGTGTTGGAGTGGGGTATCTTTTTGGGTTGGGTGGTCAGACAGAAAGACACCAGGTTGGGTTAGGTGGGGCAGAGAGCCCGAATGTGGCAGAGAAGGGAAGGGAGCCATCCTTACCTAAAGATAAGGGAGCTAAAAATAAAAGTAGAAAATAGGGCTGTCAAAAAAAATGAATCGCAGTTAACATAGACTGATATTCAACAGAAAGCAATGGACAGAAGAGAAAGTAAAGGTAAATTAAAGCATAATGAAGCGAAGCACTAAAAGTGAAGGATTTGGGAATTCGAAGCTTATTTAAAAAAAAATCTTTCTGACAGTTCACTGGATAGAAAGGCTACTTGTATCTATTGTCAAACAGTATCACAGAAGTACTTTTCACAATGAACAATTCAGTTTATGAGACTTTTTAATGTAATTCCATGTAAATAATAATAGCTTCAGTAATTAAATAAACTTGAATGAGACGAATGCAGTAATTGTATCAATTAAATATACAATTAAAACAAAGATTAACAGATTAAGATTTTTAATCGAGTGTTTAATTGCAATTACTTTTTGAATCATTTGACAACATCACTTTAACAACAAGCCTTTCAGAGTTAGAGGGGCCAATTTTCGGGCGAAGGAGCGGGTGCCTTGGGGGCGGGGGGGCTCCGAAAATCGCTGAAATGCCGAGTGGGTTCGGAGCCCGGCTCCAACCCGCTGACTTTCGGGTTCCCCAGTGATGCGTCCGGGTGCGCGCGCCTCTCCTGAATGTGGAATTCCCACCGGCAATTAAAGCCAACAGGATGATAATTTGCATAGTTTGTCCGATAGTTGAGGTACTTAAACTACTTGATTGACTAGACATTTTGGCAGGGGTGCGATTTTGAAGCATCCTCAGTGTGTTTCCCGTGCTGTGGGAAACACTCCCTGTTGAAGCAGACGTGTTTCAGTCAGCAGCCAGTGGGAGATGCAAAGGATTATTTGACAGGTGGGGAGAAAACGTCATTTATTGCAGCAGGGCACTCTGTCACTTCAGACAAAGTTTTGGCTGCAAGACCTTTGTGTTTTCACTCAAAATTCTCACTTTCCACTCAAAACTCTGCTGTTCAAACATATTTAGCTACTTTGCGGACCCCCTCAAACTCACACCGTCAGGATGGGGGGGCATCATGGCTGCATTCACCACTACATCCGAGGATGAGCAACATCACCAGCCTTGGCAGGCACGGCGTCCATCTCCGCCATTGGAGCTCCACAACACAGTGCTGCACCACAGGCACCTGCACAGGAGCACGGAGGGCAACAACAGAGAGAGCACCGTCGCAAGAGGCACTACCCTCACCACAGGGTCTACAGACTGAGGCTCAGCTTCCTGGACCTCTCTGAGGAGCAGTGCATACGGAGGCTCAGAGTCAGTCGCTAGGAAGTCGCAGAGATCTGCAGCCTCCTTCATGCCGAGCTGCTCCCGGCTGGGCCGAGCAGCATCTTCTTACCTGTCGCTGTAAAAGTCACCACTGTCTTCAACTTCTTCGCCTCTGGATCATTCCAGGTGCCACCGGGGACATCGCCGGGGTTTCTCAGTCGTCTGCACATAAGAGCATAAGGCAGGTCACCGAAGGCTTGTTTCGCAGGGCCTCGCAGTACGTCAACTTCCACATGGATGACCTCAGCCAGACAGAGAGGTCAGTGGGAATCTACGCTGTGGTTGGCTTCCCATGAGTGCATATAGCAAGACGAGCACCTCCACATAAGCCAGGACTGTTCATCAACAGGAAGGGCTATCACTCCATCAACACTCAGCTCGTTTGTGACCACCGCAAGAGATGCCTTCACGTGTCCGCCAGATACCCTGGCAGCTGCCACGATTCTTCCATCCTCCAGGAATCCAACATCCCGCCCCTCTTCCATGCACCGAACAACCATAAGGGCTGGCTCCTCGGGGACAAAGCAAATCCCCTGCACATGTGGCTCATGACACCTCTGAGGAACCCCATCATCGAGCAAAAGCGTTGTTATATCCACAGCCACATCGCCACCAGGTCCACAATTGAGCATTGCTATTGGGGTGCTCAAGATGTGCTTCAGGTGACTTGATCATCCTGGGGGAGCACTTCCATACGCACCAGTCAGAATAGGATGCATTATAGTCGGACATGGCACAACAGAGAAGGGTGCCGATTGAGGAGGCCCCATCTCACATCTGCCACCCACATTGAGGAGGAGGAGGCGGAAGAGGAGGAAGAGGAGGAGGAGGTGGAGGAGCAGGAGGAGCAGGAGCAATGCATGGGTGGAACAGCAGCTCACCTGACTGCTTGTGAGGCCACTGATTTGTGAACGGTTCTCCTAACATCAGACAGTGTGAAGAGTCCAGTCCTCATACCATCTGGATAGAGAGGAGCCCATACCAGCCCCCTCACCTCCCTGCACAAAACAGTCCTGCAACCACACATACACCCACTGTAGAGTGACCCAATGGGTGGCATCAAGTGTTGACGTTCATGGTGAACCTCATGAAAGGGCCTTATTACACAAGCCAGTCAAGAATGGCCAAGACGTGGCAGTAGTGGTGACAATAATAATATTTGATGTGAGTTTAACGAAAAGCAAATATAAATAAAAAACATGACCAACCGTGAAACACCCTTGTGCATCCCTTTTGTGCTTACAAAACCTTCGCCTTTCACTTCCGACTACTTCTACATGGTGCATCCCCTGTGGCTGCAGCAGAGGTTGTGGCAGGTTGCTCTTGTTCATGCCCTGACTTATTAGATGTTTTGGGCCTATGCCCTCTGGGTTTCAGTGCCCGTGAGTGCCCCTCCAAAGACTGCTCCACGTGTACCTGTGCAGAGGCAGACTCGGCCACCTGGAGAGGAGGCAGCATTGCGGGTACTGGTTGATAGGGGGGCAACGGGTGAGACGTGGGGGCGGTTTGAGTGGCGTCCCCACTTCCATGTCTCCAGTTGCCATCATTCCTCCCCTGGGCCAGGGCCACATCACTCCTACTGCTCTGTTGGACGACAGTTTGGAGGACAAATGTGAAGCCTTGTAAGGCCAGTGCTAGTGTATCTGCATGCCTGTTTAAGGCGGCAAAATGTTGTTCACCCTGAGTCCGAACAGCCATTGTCAGGGCCTGAATGAACTCATTTGTGAGCCGTGCTTGAAGCTCGATGGAGGCTAGCCTTCCCTCCATCACAGACATTCCCGCACTTACCCACGACACTATCTCAGAGATGCCCTCATGCCCTTGTGACAGTATCTCAGAGATGCCCTCACGTCCCTGCGACACTATCTCAGAGATTTCCTCCTGTACCTGTGCCATGCAGGAGTTGGACTCCTCCATTCTCTGCGCGATTGTGGAGAGTGCGCGTGGCACTTATTCCAGCACCTCGCAAATGTGCTGCTGCCCCTCCATCATTCTCCTTTTAAAGGATGGCCCCCAGGGTTCAGCATCTGTGTCCAGCTGAGCAAAGCCTAGAGAGGAGTGCGCCCACCGCCCCGGACTCTCCATAGCTGCCACCACTGTCTGCTCATGCTCACGTGTGTGGTAACTCACCATGTGCAAACCCAACTAACTGCGGACTGGGACCCACCAAGGTGTGAGTATCTGCGCTGGTGGATGGCTCGCTGAGGAATTGCCCTCTGCCGTCACAGCAGCCGCTGAAGGCAATATTAAGCATGATCACAGATGTGTCATGTTGCGATGAGCATACTGAGGTGCTGAAGATGGCAAGGCATGTTAACATCAATTCATATTGTGTGTGCTGAATGTTAAAGTTCTGTCACCAGACGTCACCAGTCGGGTGCCAGTCACAGTGTCCCCGACGGACAGGTACTTGAGGGTGTGGCTCAGCTCCAGCGCCTCCTGCTCCGCGTCTGTGAAGATGACGATCTGTTGTGGCCCCCTTCGGTCCTCTCTTCTCCTATAAGGGGAGAAAGTACAGACGCGTGAGTGAGTGTTTGTGACGTGGCCAACTGATGAATGCATTGGCTTGGGTACCGCTGACTGTGAAAGAGATGCATCATAGGGTGAGTATGAGACAGAGCCATGACATTGTATGAGGATTGGGTTGAGTGGTAGTGGTGGGATGAGTAATGGGGAGGTGATAAAGTGCAGGTGAGTTGAGGATGAGCTTTATGTGGGTGTGAGGAGTGATGTGATAGAGTAGTGTTGGCAGTGCAGAATGAGTTGGGGGGTGGGGGCGGTGATGTGGAAATACGGAATGTAGGAGAATGAGCAGCAACATCTCCACTGCAGGATTTGTTGCTGCTGCTGGTGACCTCCTCTGCCATCTTGAGCCAGGCCTTCTTGGTGGCAGAGGCAGACCATTTCCTCCCGTCCACCAGGTAGAAGACAACCCTCCTCCTCCTCACCCCATCCAGTAATACCTGGAGTGAGGCATTGCTAAATCTTGGAGCAGCCTTTCCCCTCTTCTGCTCCATTGTGGTGTATGGGTGTTTGTTCCAGGAGCAGCCATTGGAGGACTGCCCTTTTAAATAGAGCTCCTCCAGCTGACAGCCTGTGATGCGGGTGCGCAGTCTGCCCGCTGCACAGCTTTCGGACGGCAAACCCAGAAGCCATGTTAAGTGGCTCCAATTGACGCGCGATCTCATGGGAAACGGACAGATTTTATTGGGCGGGTTACCCACATGCACAATCGCCCCCTGGCTGCCATCTTGCCTCCCCGCTAATATCGGGGCCAGAATGTCAATTTACTGCCAATTTGTATTGAACAGTGGGCAATTCGGTGAGCTTGTAACCACTAGAAACCAGACTGAGGCTGGTAAATCTCATCATGATACAGCAGAAGAGAGAGATTATTTTCATCCCATCACTTTCGACTAGGTTCAATCATAGGTCCAGGGGTGGAAGTTCTAACTCAGCATGCCACCCAATCCCTCAGTGTACTAACTAATATTCACAATTAACAACTCTGAACTGAGCTGCAAACACACAGGATCTATCAGATGTATGAACCACTCCAAAATGAAGCATTCATACACCTCAGCAGGAAACCCCCCTTGACAAAGGAAAAATACAGCAATTTTACATCAAATTAGCATTTAGAAATAGACTTAATGATGATCTTAAGCACACAAAGAAAATAATTATTAAGAACATAAACAATAAAATTCAAGCCCACAAGACATATTGAGATTTTAGATATACTTTGAAAAATGACAATGTATGTGTACTTCCACAAAGCACTGTAATTAATAGCTAAACTTATATTGCAAAACTGCTTCTCGTAGATTTGCTGACCTTTCTCATTGGAACACATTATTTTGATATATTGCTTGCATTTTATTAAACACTTCTGTTCCATTGTAATTGTGACAATGAGGTAGACTCTTGTCTTCACCACTTGTGTGGTAATCTGACAGAGTTTATCGGCCACCCATTATAGAACCCACCTCATTCTCAATAGAATGAAAATTAGCCAGGTTTTATAACGATGGACGATTTGCTCCACCAGATTACTGCCCAGGCGGTGATGACAAAAATCCACCTGACTGCAGACCTCCCCTGTTGTTAGAGGAAGAGCTCTACCATCCAGTAACGCGAAACCTGCACTGCAGATCTGTATTAATGGACTGATCATGTTAACTTAGAGAAAACCCTTTCCAGAGGTTGAACCTCATGCCATCAGAGGCACAAATGCCATTTCATTTATATTATAGTGCTGCCAACAAAATGGAGGGGGGTATAGACTGACATGACCAATTAATTCATGTGACAGGATGGTTTCATAGGAACAGGAGTAGGCCATTCAGCCCCTCAAGCCTGCTCTGCCATTTGATAAGATCATGGCTGATCTGTGATCTAACTCCATATACCTGCCTTTGGCCCATATCCCTTAATGTACTAGTTGAGCCATGGAATGGGAGAGGAAGACTTTGGAGGAAATGTAGGGATGAGTAAATAGGCAGGAATTCTGATGATTAACTTAATGCACTATTTATGCTGAATTTTCCCTGGAGAGATTAAATAAATGGGCTCCATAATAAGTTAAATTGAACATGATCGAATGTAATGGTCTCGATGGATGAATGGCCTTTTCTTACTCCATGTTTTCTTCACATAGCACCTTTAATTAAAAAATGTCCCAAGGGTTTTCACAGGTAAGGAATAAAAGGACACAAGTTAAAGATATGGCTTTGATGACATTTTTAAAAGAGGAAAAGTGGAATGGCAGGAGGTGTAGGAAATGAATTCCAAAGGGCAGGGTCAAGGCACCTGAAAGCTTTGCCACCACTGATGGGTGAAAAGTGGAGAAAGGGAGGGAAGATGCATAAAAGACTAGAATCAGAGGAATGTAGGGGAAAAATTCGATAGGGCCTATTATTGGCCATAGGTAGCGTGATTCGCTATTAACCCGTGCCCAGTGGCCCCTGCGCAGGCAGGATGAGAACTTCGTCCTGCCTCAGTACTCACCTCCAAACTGCGTTCAAATCCAGGCCTTGCATGTCGATTCAATGCAATTCACACTTTCCACCAGCAGGGGGAAGCCCCAATCTCTTAAAGGGAGATTGTCTCTTAAAATCTGGTAAAGGTACCTGTTATTTGCTGAAAATAACAGTCTGCTATCTGCACGGAGTGTAATGGAGATCAGACATTACACACGTAATGCAAGTCCCGTCCCTATGTTTACACACTGTTGCGTTATGTTAAAACATTGAATCAAGGTTGCGCAGTACTAAATCCCACATCTTCCAATCTGCATGCCAGACCTCACCAACCTGCCGACCTGAGTTTGCACCAGGCCTGCGAGAGTGCGTGCACCAAGGTTCTCTGCTTTTACACTAGAGGCCTTGGTGCAAGTGGTGGTCAGAAAGAGGGACATCCTATATCTGCAGGTGGGAGGAGGGGGCTGGTAAGAGGCCCTCCAGACATATGCCCAAAAGGCAATGGGAGACAGCGGGGGACGAAGTCAATGCCAGGCACACAGCATCATGAGTGTAGATGTAGTGCAGGAAGAAGTTCAATGCTTTGACACAAGTGGTCAAGGTGAGTGAGGTCATCTCCTACCAACTACACCACTAGCCATATCCACTGCTCCATGCACTACACCCCCCATCACCCACATACCAACAAACTCTTTCCATCAGTACTCAACTCTTCCAATCAGATGCTTTCTCTCACCCTCACACATTATCACTGTTGTATGCCGCGCACCCACAACTCACAGGTCACACACGTTGGCAGCTATTCAACCATGACAGGCACATCGTCCAGACACACGTCCTGCTTTCTTGCAGGAGAAGGTGGCGCATATCAGAAGGCAGTGAGTGGGAGTGGCATTTAGCCCCTTGAGCCTGTTCCAACATTCAATGAAATCATGGCGCACCCGCCTTAGCCCCATATCCCTTAATATCCTTGGGTCACAGAAATCTATCAATCTCAGATTTAGAATTCACAATTGAGCTTGCATCAACTGCACTTTGCAGAAGAGCGTTCCAAACTTCTACCACCCTTTGCATGTAGAAGCATTCCCTAAATTCACTGCTGCACGTTCTGGCTCTAAACGTTAAGCTATGTCCCCACGTCCTAGTATCTAAAAACAGGTACAAATGTCTCGGCAGCCAGAAACAATAATCCAGCCACCAACCTGTAAATCCTGCATGGCCCCTTTAGATAGTGCTGATGGGCGATCCTCCAGGCATTCTACGACACGTTCAAATGGTCGGGGTTAAGACTGTACGTTGAGTTGACCGTTAAGTGCCAAAATGATGTTTATCACTTTAAATCATCGTTGCACATTGATTGTATCCATTTTCTCCTTACTTTACATGCAGCCGGCATTTGGTATTTGCGCCTGCGCTAACTCCTATACCAATACGGCTTCCGGCGCACGTCAAGGTGGAAACGTGCGTGCGCAGCCAAGACACCATCTTGGAAGTTTGAAAGGCCGTGTAGCACTGAATCAACGGGTGCTACACGGCCCAATTTAGTGCCCAAAGTTTTTAAGCAAGCAAGAAGCCAGGGAAAGGAGGGGTGGGGTGGAGGTAGAAGAGGGGAGGAAAGAACAAAAGGGAAGGTCTGTGCTAGGGTGGAGGGCAGGAGTGATTAATTAAAAGGGATGATTGTGCAAGGCAAGGGGGACAGGTAATGGGACAGGTTAAGAAACAAAAGATTGGTCAGGAGTAGCTGGAAATGGCAACATCAGAACCATTACCAGCACCTGCTGTCCGAAAAAATGGGCGCAGTGGTTATGATCTGAAGTTATTGAAATCAGTGTTGAGTCCGGAAGGTTTTAAAGTGGCAGGAGGTGTAGGAAATGATGAATTCAGTAACAGTAATAAGTTTCCATGGGAGAGGTGCTGGTGTGTTGGCAGAGAATAGCAATGTCACAGAGGTGGAAGTAAGCAGTCCCAGTGATGGATAGAATGTGGGGTTCAAAGCTGAGCTCTGGGTTGAACAGGACGCCAAGTTCATGAATGGTCAGGTTCAGTCTAATGGAATGACTGCGAGGGGAATGGAATCAGCTGCAAGCAAGTGCAGGGACTGAAGGCGATGATTTTGGTCTTCCTGGTATTGAATTGGAAAAAGCCGTGACTCAACTAAGACTCGATGTTGTACAAGCAGTCTGACGACATAGAGACAATTAAGGGATTGAGAGAAGTGATGGCGAGATAGAGTTCATTATTATCACTGTATATGTTAAAGTTGCCCCTGTGCCTGCTGATGATGTCACTAAGGCAGCTGTCACAAATTCAGAGCTACCATCGGCATCTTCTCAGATTCAGTGGCATCAGTCACTCCCATAAGCAATCTTGGAGACAATGGAGGAAGCATGAAGATGACGGTTTTGAATGGTGTGGAGATGCCAGTGATGGACTGAGGTGGACAAATGTAAGGACTTGCACAACACCAGGTTATAGTCCAACAGTTTTATTTTAAATCACAAGCTTTCGGAGCTTACCTCCTTCGTCACCTGACGAAGGAGGTAAGCTCTGAAAGCTTGTGATTTAAAATAAAACTGTTGGACTATAACCTGGTGTTGTGCAAGTCCTTACATTAGTCTTGAATGGGAATGGGATGGCGAAAGGGAATTACTGAATATGTCAACTAACATGGGAATCATGAAAGATGTAACAGATTCGGAGGTGACACCAATTGGTAATCAATGTTTCATTTATTAATAGTCAAATCAAACATGTAAAGGTATCAAATATTTAGACAACAAAGATCAAAACAATATTACCGTGTTTGATCTCTGGGCAATGGTTGTAATTAAGTTGTTGCCGTGGTCGTTTCGAGTTTTCCCACAGTGAGGCAGTTTTCTGGCAGTCGGGTGTCCTTCTGACTGCGGTGTCGTCTTCAGACAGCTAAGTGTTCTTTCGACAGCTGGTGGTCGTTATGATTCCTCTGCCCTGAGCTCAAAAGAAATTGGGTTTTTATCCCCCCCTTGGCAGGAAGCTCACACCATATATGGAACAACATCCATAAGACCCTTGTAGATTAACAAAGTTGTTTTTCAAAGAATTCCAGATGGTCAGCTTGTTTTACCATTACTCATTTATCCATGATACCCCTTTACAAGGCTGTTTTTCAAAGATATCCCCAACCATCACAGAAGCCAGTCTTCTGCCAATTCGATTCACTCCACATGATATCAAGAAACGGCTGAGTGCATTGGATACAACAAAGGCTATGGGCCCCGACGACATCCCAGCTGTAGTGCTGAAGGCTTGTGCTCCAGAACTAGCTGTGCCTCTAGCCAATCTGTTCCAGTACAGCTACAACACTGGCATCTACCCGACAATGTGGAAAATTGCCCAGGTATGTCCTGTCCACAAGAAGCAAGACAAATCCAATCCGGCCAATTACCACCCCATCAGCCAACTCTCAATCATCAGTAAAGTGATGGAAGGAGTCGTCGACAGTGCTATCAAGCGGCACTTACTCACCAATAACTTGCTCACCGATGCTCAGTTTGGGTTCCGCCAGGACCACTCAGCTCCAGACCTCATTACAGCATTGGTCCAAACATGGACAAAAGAGCTGAATTCCAGAGGTGAGGTGAGAGTGACTGCCCTTAATATCAAGGCAGCATTTGACCGAATGTGGCACCAAGGAGCCCTCATAAAATTGAAGTCAATGGGAATCAGGGGGAAAACTCTCCAGTGGCTGGAGTCATACCTAGCACAAAGGAAGATGGTAGTGATTGTTGGAGGCCAATCATCTCAGCCCCAGGACATTGCTGCAGGAGTTCCTCAGGGCAGTGTCCTAGACCCAACCATCTTCAGCTGCTTCATCAATGACCTTCCCTCCATCATAAGGTCAGAAATGGGGATGTTCACTGATGATTGCACAGTGTTCAGTTCCATTCGCAACTCCTCAGATAATGAAGCAGTCCGAGCCCGCATGCAGCAAGACCTGGACAACATCCAGGCTTGGGCTGATAAGTGGCAAGTAACATTCGCACCAGACAGGTGCCAGGCAATGACCATCTCCAATAACAGAGAGTCTAACCACCTCCCCTTGACATTCAACGGCATTACCACCGCCGAATTCCCCACAATTAACATCCTGGGGATCACTATTAACCAGAAACTTAACTGGACCAGCCACATAAATACTGTGGCTACAAGAGCAGGTCAGAGGCTGGGTATTCTACTGCGAGTGACTCACTTTCTGACTCCCCAAAGCCTTTCCACCATCTACAAGGCACAAGTCAGGAGTGTGATGGAATACTCTCCACTTGCCTGGATGAGTGCAGCTCCAACAACATTCAAGAAACTCGACACCATCCAGGACAAAGCAGCCCGCTTGATTGGCACCCCATCCACCCCCTTAAACATTCACTCCCTTCACCACTGGCGCACAGTGGCTGCAGTGTGTCCCATCCACAGGATGCACCTCCCAAACCCGCGACCTCTACCACCTAGAAGGAGAAGGGCAGTAGGCACATGGGAACAACACCACCTGTATGTTCCCCTCCAAGTCACACACCATCCCGACTTGGAAATATATCGCCGTTCCTTCATCGTTGCTGGGTCAAAATCCTGGAACTCTCTTCCTAACAGCACTGTGGGAGAACCTTCACCACACGGACTGCAGTGGTTCAAGAAGGCGGCTCACCACCACCTTCTCAAGGGCAATTAGGGATGGGCAATAAATGCTGGCCTCACCAGCGACGTCCACATCCCGTGACCGAATATAAAAAAAGGATTCAAAATGGTCTGTTTGCTTTAAAGTTTCTCATTTAACCACAAGATCCTTTGCAAGGTAACACTGTCCAGCTATCTCGTCAAGGTCCTGGTCTTGTTGCTAATATTGTTCCGCTTTTTTGGTCATTGTTCCTCTTTTATCATATAGCTGTTCTTTCAACAAGGAGGGTGACGCGGGTCAATTACTAGTCAAAGGTTAACAGTTTGCAATTCAGCAAAATAAGCCGCATATTTGGCAAAATGCACAGCACAGCCTGCAGAGCATGATGGTTAGTAGTTTTAAGAGAAAGATGTCAATTTTTCCCTATTTCCAATATTCTTACAAAGTGGGGGTTGAGTGGTCAAAAATTGAGTGGAGAGGGCATGGAGGGAGAAGGAAGGTAGGTCTTATGGATAAGATGACCTTGGAGAGGGCAGGGGAGGATATAGGTGAGAAACTACAAAAAGATGGGAAACTGGGGGAAGGTCGTGGAGGTGGGTAGAAGGTGGGGGAGAGGCAGCTGCATGGATGGTATTGATCTTGGAGAGAAAGAAATCATTGAGCTCCTTGCATTTAATATTTGTAGTGAGGGTAGAAGGGCGAGATTTGAGGAGTTGATAAGTCATGGAAAAAAGGAACCTGGGATTGTTGTTGCCTTTCAGGATGGTTCTGAAGTAATAGGCGGTTTTAGTTGATAAGAGTGAAGCACAGTAGTACTTCATGTATAAAGCTGACGATCCGGATTCTTTCCCCTCAGTCTGGTTCAGTAATAACTGAAGTCGAATACATTTTAAAGTCCAACACATCTTTAATAGCAGGGTTCTTAGTCTGCAGCATTGATTTGGACTCCTGATAGAGTCCCTCTATGCTGGCAGAGCAAGAACAAGAACATACAGAAATCCACACGTTTTTATACAAATCAATAGGGTTGGAACATACTTAACGAGGGTCAACACCAATCATAAGCCGGGCATAGGTTGCCATGCGAGGTTACATTATTTCCGGCCAATCATAAATCGTCCATGTGCTGATCATGCTGCTGTTAGACATCAAAGGGGATAACTTCCTCACTTTCCAACTTGGAATGTTCTTCCCTGTTCCTTCTGTTCCTTATCTCCCAACCTGGAATGTCTTTCAACTTTGGCTAAGCTCGTTCCCTATATTGATCTGCCATAAACATGGAGACATTCAGACCAGTCCTTGACTCACATCAAAGACCTATCATTGATAAGACAATGCAGGCCTGCTGACTGAGCAAACATATGGCCCAGCAGGAGGGCCAGGCCACTTGTATCAATCTCAGTTACTAACTAATTAACCCTTTCTAACCATTTTGCATTCTGCTTCTTTGCCACGTAGGCATTTTAATATTTTACCGAAAACTGACCACGTAGGGATTCTCATTCCCCCCTTTTATCATTTTATGATAACCAATTATTACGGTGCTCACTGGTTCTGCAGGTTCTGCAGTGCAGCAACATTTAAGTAAGCAATAAACTATAAGAATTATAACAATGAATATAACTAGCCCTTGAACTAGAGAAGTCCCAATAGAACACAGACATGTTTCATCAATACGCCTTTGTACTCTTATCTGTTCTCAGGAACAGACTCCTTCTAAACATCTCTCAAATAAGCTGCGAATGTCCTTGGTCAGCTAAACCTATTCATGTTAGTTTGAAAAGGCTATCATAGTCAAATATCCCATGGTGCTTTATATTTTGTTTCCAGCCTAACTAGACTGAATGGTACCTTTCAGACCATTTTACACCTGTGAATTGGTGCCCTCCCCATTATATCCCTTAAGCCAAATTCTCCCTACAATATCCCGTTAGATGCTGTACCTCATCTTAACCAGGTTCCCTTCGTGTTGGCCACCAGTCCGGGTGGAAGAGAGGCAGAGCATCTGATAATCCTATCGAACTATAATTGTCTTCCCTTTTACATGCACCTTACCCCAGCGGGTGCTACTCCCAGTACCATTAAGATGTGTTCTTAGTTGAAACCACAGAGACAATGGGGACATTCTCACCCAGGCTCTGTTTTACTATCTTTGCCAAACCCTTCATCCTCTGCTTACATTTATTACATGCAATGAAAACCAAGAAGCACATTACAACAAACTGCACTACGACTAATACATATGAAACTAATCTAATCCAAAGATGGATCTGTATATTCAGTCCCAAATTCCAGAGGTCATTTCACCAGGTGGTGACTTTAATTTGGTCAATGTCATGCTTAATGTTGTTATTGTCCTGTTGTAGGTTATAATAAACCTTCTGGGAGAGGCGTATCTCCATTCGCAATGCTTCCAAGTATTTAGACAACAGGGGTGTCAGATACCCAAATGTGTCCTGATATGCTTTGAAGTCCTTTCTGACATTCTCAGAAACTTGTACGGTGGTGAGGTTATGCCGATGTATCTCTACCAGTTCCTCAGGTCCAATCCAAACCAGGACTTCAGAAATGGAGTAGAATTCTGGACTTAAAATATCACAAGTTAGATTGGCATATTTAAACGTTTTCAAATTAGTTGTAACACAGTATTCGCCCTCTCCGGCATATACCAATTAAGTGGGTTTTAGATCCGCCTCTAGGGCCTCCATGGTACAGTTAATATCCCGATTGGTACCAGTATTATTAAACCCACACTGTGCTTCTAGGCTGTGTCCAACACTATGTGGACACACAGTGACAGCATGTCTAGTAACACATCCCTTTAATTTTGTTCCAGCCAATCAGCTTAAATCTACGTCCTCTAGTTCTTGAACCCTCTGCGAGGGGAAACAGGTACTTCCTGTCTACTTTATCTGGGCCCCTCATAATCTTGTAATTTTGTATCCATCGTGCGGATATCTTCTAAATATTGTTTCTCCCAATTTTATTGTTAACTGATGGGAACCTAACCCTGAATTTTGGAAATCCAAATTACTGTGTCCCTCTTTACTTTAATTTCAGTCCTTTTGATTGATACCAGTGTTTCCTGACTGTCTCATTAATTAGTTGGTTTCTCTATGGACCATGTGTCAGTGCCTCGTTTAAAAGGATTTCTCACTCGCCTGGACCACATTAACCATTTTCCTGTTGTGCTGTTGTCAAGTAACTGAGCCTGTCTGAGACTCATTCTTCAATGTATCTTCTTCATGTATCTCCGCATACGAGCAGCATCCCATAGGAATGAGCTTAGTGTTCTTGGATATTAACTTTCTGCTGGCCAGTCTCTTCTTCCTCATGGTATTTCCGAACATTTTCCATGGCACACATCATATGTCCTGTAGGATGCAGTCCTGTAAAAGCAACTGGTTTGTTTAAAGAGTGGTTGCAATAGCTCACCAGGCCATAGGCCTTTGTAATCATGTTCTTCATCCTGATCTCCATTTCAGATGATGGCAACATATATTTGTATCTTTTATGTCCACTGTAGCCATTCTTAGGTTTTCAGGTTATCTTATCAAGAAGATCAGGGGTGTCTAGAGTGCTTATCTCCCCCTGCATGGTCCCGATGTCAGGGTAGTGGCCAGGCTATTGAGTGTAGTTTTCTCATTATTCATTATAGGCAAGGACACAAATATCTCCACGAGAAAGCTATCAATTTACTATTCTCAACTACACTTTCCTGACTTCCACTAGATTGTATATTTATGCCAGATTGATTTTTTTATCATGCCCAATTCAATGACTTTAGAGAAATTCCCATATCTCCCCACCTCGAGCATTCTGTCTCGGAAGACAACAAATAGGCTAAAACAAAACAAATAAAAATGTTTTCAAAAGAAGAGAATCAGGTTGATATCACCACGCTGTGACATTTGGTGTCCGCTGATGTCTGCAGCTAAAGTCTTAAATCTTTAACACCACTGGATCGTTTCCTGCACCAAATTTCTCCAGCAAAGGTTGCACCGTAACTTTGTAACTACTCTTGGTAATCCTGCACCATCAACACTCACGTGGTCCCAAAAAAAAACCAGGGTCACCTGTTTTAAAAGAAACACAGAAAATCCATTGCGGCTCTTCTTGAGAGCCCAAGTGATTAATTTGTCAAATCTTCATTTATTATTTATTTATCCAAAGGAATAATCCCTATACCCAAAACAAATTCAGAAAACAAAACAGGAGAGAGAAATTGCCTAGTTCCACGCTCTCTGAAGCACGCAGCCTGTCTGAAATAAACACTGTCTCTCCCACATACAGATGTACGCAGGGCTGCAGACTGGAATTTCTAACTCCAAGTCCTAATCTCTGTGTTTTCAAGATGTAACCACATTAAGCAGATATCATTAGTAGCCGCCTACTAAGATACGTTATATTCCTCTTTCATTAATTTATTAATGGTTTGGGCATGTGTGTTTCTAGCACTGTAGCTATCCTTTGCAAATATATGGTCAGCATTTGATCCTCAGACAATTCCTTATCTGTATTTTCATTTATCTTTTAATATATCTTTAATGCGAGACCCTAAATCTCTGACCTTTTGATCTAATGTTGTCAAATCAATGGTGTTAACAACGGAGGCAAAGGCAGTTGCTATATCACTTATCACAGATCTTTACGTCTCCATATTTGCCTATCTCTTTTTACGATGTCCACCTCCATTCCATGTGGCTCTTTGTTTTAACACTTGAGTTAGGAGCTGTTGATCTAATTGTTGAGTTTTCTTAGCAGTCTCAATGCGAGTTATATAATTTGTCAGGGAAGGTCTCCCCTCTTTGGTCAGATCTTGTATTCTACTATTAATTTCAAATAAAATTGAATAGCCCCAGAACTTGTCGAACTTCCTTATCATACTGTGGCAGGGTAAAACTGATAGGTGTTTAGTACCCTGTGTCAGTACATAGCTCAAGTAATGGACTTCCAATTGTCTAACCTATGCTTCCTTTTCATATGATTTGTTTTACATTCCTTTCTTATCAATTTTTCACTGTCGCGTGAAAACTTATATCTCAGTCAATTGTAGCCTTTGGCATTTCCGAGTGATTGGGACAATTTTACTAATATAACCTATACCAATTGTTACCTCATGTTCACCTGTGTAATGGGCAAGCCTCAGACAGTTCTCAACCGACTGGGTCATTTCTATCTGTTTGAACTGGTCTTGGCATGACAGTCTGGCTTCTTGGGATGGAAGGGGTTAATATTAACTTGCTCTTGTGGTAGGAGTAACTTGATCCTTCTCCCTTTTGAGATTAAGTTCCCACCTTCAAAATTTCACTTCACACAGGTTTGACTGATTTTTTTACTTCTCACATTTGTGGATTGCTTTATACTATATTTTTGCACACTATTTTTTCACATACTTTTAGTGGATGTGATTATAATCAACGCTCCGAGCTGTTCCAGCTTTCCGACTTTTCCTATCACAGTGATACCAGATAGTTTTTTAATGTATCCCGTTAATTTTTAACCTCTTTTTAAACCACAGCCAATCACAAAATAAACATTCAAAATGCCAATTTTTTTAAGATCCCATGTCTGGAATTTAACATGCCCACACTTTATAAGAACCAGAATTTAATAGGTCACTTAACCTCAATAACTCCAATTTTAATTCAGCAGTATCAGAATTAAACACACGACAAGACAGATACATTACACAAAGGAAGAAAACACACAAGACACAGTAAGAAGGGGGCGTAGCCCACAACACCGACAAAAAAATACTGATCAAAGACAGGCTTTTTAAAGGGACAGTACACTTAAACAACACAACCTTTCTTTTTCGGGTCTCTGTCTTTTAAACATTTGTCTAGTCACTTAATTCTATCCATTTTTTTTTAACAGTACTGTCTCCATAAAGCAATTAGTTCTTTGGCTGTGGTACCTCTGTTATTTTTCCAAATTAATTCCTGAGCCTTTTTTTCGGCATCTAAGTTTTATCAATAGTTCCTGTTTATATCCAATCATCAGGAACTTAAACCCTGACTACCCTCAGTGATATTAACCACTGACCTACCGCTTACAAGTTATTCCCTCAGTACGTACGCTGACCCTCAGCCGGAGCTGACCCTCAGTGATATTCGACCACTGACCTCTTCCTGCTATTTCTGTGTATTCGCCAGACTGACCTGAATCTTGCAAGGCCACCACGCGAGTGTTAGCGATTGGACGATTCATCGTCAGACTGACGGATTGGAGGAAAACCGACATAGTAAATTAAGACTACTTACATCGGGGCGCCATTTCCTTCCTCCGTGTCTGAGACAATCCGCCTCTTACTCCGCGAACTCTCTGTGAACGACCGTTAAGATCCCACCACTGCCACCAAATGACGATCCGGATTCTTTCCCCTCAGTCTGGTTCAGTAATAACTGAAGTCGAATACATTTTAAAGTCCAACACATCTTTAATAGCAGGGTTCTTAGTCTGCAGCATTGATTTGGACTCCTGATAGAGTCCCTCTATGCTGGCAGAGCAAGAACAAGAACATACAGAAATCCACACGTTTTTATACAAATCAATAGGGTTGGAACATACTTAACGAGGGTCAACACCAATCATAAGCCGGGCATAGGTTGCCATGCGAGGTTACATTATTTCCGGCCAATCATAAATCGTCCATGTGCTGATCATGCTGCTGTTAGACATCAAAGGGGATAACTTCCTCACTTTCCAACTTGGAATGTTCTTCCCTGTTCCTTCTGTTCCTTATCTCCCAACCTGGAATGTCTTTCAACTTTGGCTAAGCTCGTTCCCTATATTGATCTGCCATAAACATGGAGACATTCAGACCAGTCCTTGACTCACATCAAAGACCTATCATTGATAAGACAATGCAGGCCTGCTGACTGAGCAAACATATGGCCCAGCAGGAGGGCCAGGCCACTTGTATCAATCTCAGTTACTAACTAATTAACCCTTTCTAACCATTTTGCATTCTGCTTCTTTGCCACGTAGGCATTTTAATATTTTACCGAAAACTGACCACGTAGGGATTCTCAAAGCGAGATCTGGCGTTTTATGACTGGGCCAGTTGTGTACCAGGTACTTTTGTGTTTATCCCTCTATGACGTGAGGGATAGAAGATGGGAGCTGTGCTGGGAGAGAGACAGGAGTGGGAGATGGTGATTGATTTGCTGGGGACAAGGGTATCTAAGGCAGCGGTGAAGGAGTGATTAAGCAGGCCAAAAGGAGCAGTGGTGTGGTGATGGGTGGCTCATCAAAGAGAAATGAGTTGGTAATTTGTGAGAGAGCTGAAGTAGAGTATAATAGTGGGATTGGAGTGGGATAGAGAAATGTGGTAGATGGGAAGATGGTCTGAAATTGACTTGTCACTGATCAAAACCTTGGATGCAGAGAGGCCGTGAGAGATAGAGAGGTTGAGGGAGTGGGGGAGCTTATAGGGAGGGTGAGATTGAGGAGAAAAGGATGGTTGGTCAGAGCAGTGGGATCTGGGAAAACTAGGTTAAAATTAACGAGTTGCTCAGTGTAGAGGCTGGGAGAATATTTCAGCAACAAAGCTGAGGTGGAGGGTGAGGGAAGGAAGAGGTAATCAAATGAGGAGGAAGTGTCGAAGGTAATGGAAAAGGCCAAAGTGAGACTTGCTATTGAGGGCCACCCCACGCACCACAGTGGTTGAGATGAGACTGTTGGGAAAAAGCATGGCCAGGATGAGGAAAGATTATCATCTTTTTCTGATTTTTCATCTTAAGGAATATAAAGCTCTTTTTAATCCCAAGAAATTTCAAATTTCCTTTGGGCTAGATTATCAGTAGCTCAACTGTATTTTCAGCTTTTCTGACTAAAATTTAAAATATTAGTACTGGAAATGTCTGTGTAAGGTGCCGGAAAGACTTTAGACATGTTTAAAGGTTATTTATTGCTTGTAAAGTAGTTTGCTATGCATAGCAAATGGCTCCAAGCCCAGAATGATAAAGTCTGATTCTGGGAAAAGACCGGGACAGAGAAGAATGAATGGATACGTTTAATGCAGACAGGAAATTCATTTTGTTTCATTAATATGGCCTGTGATGCAACTATCCTCCAAAGGAGCCATGTTAACCATCCATGTCAGCACTTCTCTGGATGGACTTGCAGCTATTGTGCAGTACACTTCAGATAGCAAGCAATAATCTTTGATTTATTTCACTGAAAATCCCCACAGCGTTATTCAATGATTTAATTTGTTTTAAAATGCCATCAGCTTTATTTAAGAACTGAGATAAAAGAATGAATATTTCATGTACTTTTAATTCAGTAAAAAAAAATCCAACATGGTTAGACTGATTAACAGAATATTGATTAGCTGAAATGAAATGATTGTCAGGGTTGTGAGGACAGTGACAAGGCAGTGAAGAAGCTACAACGGTAAACAATATTCTTCACATGGCTAAAATAGGAATGTGTGAGTTTAAGTGCACAGATATCTGAGTTTTATTATTACTTTACAAAGATCTGTGGTGAGCATAAAATCACATTAATATCAGGCCAGGTACTATTGCCACTTGATAGCCCACTTTACTTGCAAATGTTTGAAATGTAGTAATTTAATATTTTAGTTTCAAATTTAAATTTGAGTGATGTCACATTATTATATGGACACAGGAACAATAACCCATCCAGCCTACCCCATCAACTTCCTGTTGAATCTGTCTAGAATACTCCAAAGAAGTACAAGTTCTGGATACAATCAATCTCACAGCCCTTGTGGGTTTGTATTAGGATACCTTCTTACTATCTGCAACTACTCTGAAATTATTCTCTGTGCATCAGTTTTAATAGATTAGTAAATATGTTCACTAATGCCTCATTTGTGGAATTATTAAAACTAACAGTGGAATGCATATGACTACCTACTAATAAGCCAGCAATTAAAGGCCATTGCCTGGAATTTCCGCAGGGGTTTCTCCTGATCTCCCCCTGGAACTTTAGCGGGAGCTCGAATGAAACCCTGGAGAAACGGTGAAAATGGCAGATGATTTGGAAAACTCTGCAGAAATTCTACTCCTATCTGAATTACCCCACCAGTATGATGGAACTGACTAATTTTAGTGACATTCTATTCTCTCCCTTTGAATAGAAAGGATCCAAAAATCAATCCACAAGATGAGGGGAAAGGAGAAAGTTTTGATGGAGAACATTAATTAAACATTCTTTGGGATTTTCAACCCAGGTTAAAAAAGATCAGATGCTGACCAATTGTTGTAAGCCAAATCTGAAAGGATGGTGGGGTAGAATTTCCACAGGGGTTCTCCGATCTCCCGCTGTAACTTCAGCGGGAGATCGACATAAACCCCAGTGAAATGGTATAAATGGCCATTTACAACATTTCTCCAAGATTTCCGCCAAAGTTACAGCGAGGGATCGGAGAAGCCCTGCCGAAATTACTGGCGAGTATCTCTTCACAACTTACTGCAAACTGCTGAGTACCTCTTGAATTTTTAAAAGCACCCTCAAAAGAAATAAAGATATGAGTACTATCTTACAAGACAGTTCATTTACTTGTTAAGAGTAGCTTCAAGGCTTGATTAAATATTAACAAGCAGGCCTTGATTCCAGCAAGATTGACCCGGAATTTGCTGGAGCTATGATAATTAGCTGTTCAACTTTTTCGGCGAGGGACTCTGTGGAGCAGCACAAATGTCCCAGTAAATTATGTCATGGCATACATAATGGCATAAGTCACTCACACCATGATTTCCTGGAATTTCGGCACGATAATAATGGCGTATGGTGTAGATGTGCCATTACTATGGTGTACGTTTTCAGCAAATTCAGACACAATATTTAATTAGAATATTGACGTTAAGGAGCACAAACTACAATTAAAAGAGGATATAAAGGATTGCCTGGGTGCAGTGCATAAAGATCGGGTGGAGAGGACCGCACGCCCATAATGGGGCTTACCCGGTTTTCCTCTAAGTGAGGTGGCCAGGGAATGCTTTATGCCCAAGTGCAATAGAAGGACAATTTGTCCCAATATGTTGAGTATGTATAGTATCTGTGTGAGTAGTCAGAGACTTAAATGAAAGGTATTGTGTTCGGGTAAAAGTGGACAATGAAGGTTTGTGTTCAGCATCAGATAATTTCATCGAGTACTGTTTTACCACAAAAAAGCGTTTTCCCAATTTTCTGTTAATCGAAGCAAAATATACAAATCTTCTGTTCCTGGATCTGGGTTCATAAAAATGATATTTTATTAATGTAAATCTGGAGGAGATGGATCACTTTTATGTATTCAATTAAACAGATGGATGGAATTTCTGTTGTATCTTCTTGCTAAGCTTGATGAATGCTAATTAGAGACAAATGCAGATATCTGGTTTGAGAAGCTTTCTGAAAAAAAATGTAATTTATAATTTTGTTACAAGAAACCAGGTAATGCCAGGATAATGAAAATGTGGTAATATATAAGAATTAAAGGTTTAAATAGCAATTTACTGGCAATGTATAATAGTGATTTTATTAAGAAGAAATTGAGTGTGAATATTTGATCACCGACGTGTATGCTACAGTGGATCAGTTAAACATTAAAGGATTAGACCATAAAGACCATAAGAGATAGGAGCAGGAGGAGGCCATTCGGCCCCTTGAGCCTGCTCTGCCATTCAATGAGATCATGGCTGATCTGATTTTTACCTCAACTCCACTTTCCCACATTTTCCCCATATCCTTTGACTCCCTTGCTGATCAAAAATTTGTCTAACTCAGCCTTGAATGTATTCAATGACTCAGCCTCCACAGCATTTTGGGGTAAAGAATTCCAAAGATTCACGACCCTTTGGGAGAAGAAATTCCTCTTCATTTCTGTCTTAAACGGACGACCCCTTATTCTGAGACTATGCCCCCTAGTTTTAGATTCCCCCATGAGGGGTAACATCCTCTCAGCATCTACCCTATCGAGTCCCCTCAGAATCTTGTATGTTTCAATAAGATTTCCTCTCATTCTTCTAAACTCCAATGACTATAGACCCAACCTGTTCAATGTTTCCTCATAAGACAACCCTTCCATACCCTGAATCAACCGAGTGAACCTTCTCTGAACTGCCTCCAATGCAAGTATGTCCTTCCTTAAATAAGGGCACCAGAACTGTCCACAGTACTCCAGGTGTGGTCTCACCAGCACCCTGTACAGTTGTAGCATGACTTCCCTGCTTTTATACTCCATCCCTGTAGAAAAAAAGGCCAATATTCCGTTTGCCTTCCGGATTACCTGCTGCACCTGTATGTTGACTTTTTGTGTTTCATGTATGAGGACACCCAGATCCCTCTGTACCACAGCATTTTGTAGTATTTCTCCATTCAAATATTATCTTGCTTTTTTATTTTTCCTCCCAAAGTGGATGACTTCACATTTTCCCACATTAAATTCCATCTGCCAAATTTTTGTCCATTCACTGAACCTGTCAATATCCCTTTGCAGACACTTTGGGCTCGAATTTAGCACCCGCAATGGGGTGCGTTCCTGGCGGGGGGGGCTATGAAAATCGGGGATTCCTGGGGCGGGTCGGGAGCCTGGCTCCAACCCGCCGCATTTCCTGGTTCCCCACTGACACGCTGATTTTGCAAACAACTGGGACTATTTCCCGTACTGGGGGAAACACTCCCAGTTCAAATGGACGTGTTGCAGCCATCAGCCTGTGGCAGCTGCAATGGTCCATTTGATAGGTGGGGGGGGGGAGACCATCACACATTGCAGGAGGCCAATCTGTCACCTTGGACAAAGTTTGGCCTCCACCACCCTCCTCCGAACAATAAAACTCACCAACTTGCACACTTACGCCGGAGTCCAGAGACATGTACCTACCTTGCGGACCCCCTCAGATGTACATCTTCTAGATGGGGGCCGCCGTAGCTGCAGTCATGACCTCCTTGGAGGGCGAACAGCATCACCAGCCTCGCCGGCCACGCCGTCCACCTCTGACACTTGGAGCTCCACAACACAATGCTGTGACACATCCACCTGAACAGCAGGAGGGAGGGCAACCGCAGAGAGAGATGGGTCGCAGAGGGCACTACCCTCGCCACAGGGTCCACAGACCGAGGCTCAGCTTCCTGGACCTCTCTGAGCAGCAGTGCACATGGAGGTTCAGAGTCACTCGACATGTAGTCATGGACATCTGCAGCCTCCTTCATGGCGAGCTGCTCCCGGCTGGCCCGAGCACCATCTTCTTACCTATCGCTGTCAAAGTCACCACTGCCCTCAACAACTTCTCCTCCGCATCCTTCCAGGGTGCCATCGGGGACATCGCCGACGTCTCTCAGTCATCTGCACAAAAGAGCCCTGCAAATACACCTACACCCACTCTGCAGTGACACAATGGGTGTCATCAGTTGTGGGTCTTCATTGTGATCCTCAGGAAAGGGCATTATTGCACAAACCAGACAAGATTCGCAAAGACGTGGCAGTAGTGATGCCAATATAATATGGGATGTGAGTTGATCAGAAATTAAATATAAGTAAAAACCATGACAAACCCTCAAACACCCTTGTGCATCCCCTTCATGCTCATGACACGTTTGCCTTACGCTTCCTACTGCACATATGTGATGCATGCCCTGTGGCTGCAGCACAGGTAATGGCAGGTTGAGTGAGGCTGACCGTGATAGAGATGCATCAGAGGGTGAGTATGAGATAGAGCCATGAGATTGTATGAGGATTGGGTTGAGTGGTAGTGGCGGGACGAGTACAGGCGAGGTGAGTAAGTGCAGGTAAGATGAGGATGAGCTTTGAGTGGGTATGAGGAGTGATGTGACAGAGTAGTGTTGGCAGTGCTGAAGGAGATGTGGGGTGGGGGCGGTGATGTGGCAGACGGAGTGTAGGGGAATGAGTAAGTGTACTCACTTTGGCTGACCTACTTAGGTCATTGGAGTGCCTCCTGCACTGTATGCAGGTGCGCGATATGTTGGTGGTGCAGGTGATCTCCTCTGCCACCTCGAGCCAGGCCTTCTTGGTGGCAGAGGCAGGCCGCTTCTTCCCGCCCGCCGGGGGGAAGATCTCTGTCCTCCCCCTCCTCCTGACCCCATCCAATAAGAGCTGGAGTGAGACATCATTAACCTGGGAGCAGCCTTCCCCCTGGGCTGCTCCATGCTGTAATTTTTCCTATTTCTTGCAGCATCAGTCAGTGGAGGACTGCCCCTTTAAATAGAGCTCCACCAGCTGACAGACCTTACTGCGCATGCGCAGTCCGCCCACCGTGCAGCTCAGCAGCGGGAAACCCGGAACAACAGGTAAGTGGATCCAATTAGCCTGCGGTTGCGCGCGGGGCAGACTGACTTCACTGGGCGCGTTACCCACGCACCCAATTGACCCCCCGCCGCGAACCCGCCGCCCTGGTAATATCGGGCTCTTTGTGTCCTCATCGCAACTTGCTTTTCCGCCTTTCTTTGTATCATCATTAGATTAGTTCACAACTACTCAACTTTTCTTATAAGATCTTGATTATACTTGTCTACAATTTTGTCTTCTGTCTGACTTGAGAAAGGAGCGTATATATGTGGATGGACCTCAGCATAGTTGTCTAACAGAATGTACAAAATTGATGGTATGTGGTGAATCAGCATTCACTGCATGAGCTGACAACTTGTTCCATAGGTGTACTATTCTCTGGGCAAAGAACCGCCTAACATCTAACCTAGTTCTGCCCTTGCATAACTTATACACATTACCGCTAATCCTCCCTAGGTTATCTAATTAAAACAACCTGTCAATGTGATCATAGTCTCGCCCTTTCATTATTTTAAACATCTCTATTAGATCGCCCCAGAGTCTATACATCTCAAAAGTAAATTGACCCATCTTTTTAAGCCTATCTGGGTAACGAAAGTGTTTTACACTGGATATCATTTTTGTCGGTCTCCTCTGAACCCTTTCCAAAGCCTGTATATTACCCATCAGTTGTAAACAATTTTACAACACCAAGTTATAGTCCAGCAATTTTATTTTAAATTCACAAGCTTTCGGAGGCTACCTCCTTCCTCAGGTGAACGATTTGGAAATGAAATCCTCGAAATGAAGTCGCATTTATAATTCACAGAACAATGTTTTGGTCCCCTCACCCATCAGGTGAGGGGACCAAAACTGAACACCATATTCTAAGAGAGTCCTAACCAAAGTCTTATACATGGACACAATGGTGTGTTTCATTTCATATTGAATTGTCTTGCCAATGCAGCCTAATTCCCTATTTGCTTTGGCTATCACTTCACGGCATAGGTTGTGCACCTTAATGAGAATCATGTACTATAATACCAAGATCTTTTTCTTTTTTCAAATGATTTCAGTTCTGTAGGGTGTAAGTATACTTACTTAATGTTGCTCCTGTGCACGTGCATAATACTGCATTTATCTAAGGTAAACACCAATAGCCAAAGCCTGACCCATTCCCCCATTGCATCAAGATCCGCTTGTAATAGTTTATTCTTGTCCACAATCCCAACACTCGCACAAATCTCCGTATCATCCACCATTCCCCCAATGCCTACATTCAGGTCATTAATGAAAATAGTAAATAGCAGCGGTTGTAATACTGATTCTTGCAGGACATTACTGGTAACCGGTTACCAAGCAGATCGACAACCATTAGAAACATAGAAAATAGGAGTAGGAGTAGACCATTCGGCCCTTCGAGCCTGCTCCGCCATTCAATATGATCATGGCTGATCCTCTATCTCAGTACCATATTCCTGCTCTCTCCCCATACCCCTTGATGCCTTCTGTGTCTAGAAATCTATCTAGCTCCTTCTTAAATATATTCAGTGACTTGGCCTCCACAGCCTTCTGTGGTAGAGAACTCCACAGGTTCACCACCCTCTGAGTGAAGAAATTTCTCCTCATCTCAGTCCTAAATGTCCTACCCCATATCCTGAGACTGTGACCCCTCATTCTCGACCCCCCAGCCAGGGGAAACATCCTCCCTGCATCCAGTCTGTCGAGCCCTGTCAGAATTTTATAGGTTTCAATGAGATCCCCTCTCATTCTTCTAAACTCGAGTGAATATCGACCCAATCTCTCCTCATACGACAGTCCTGCCATCCCAGGAATCAGTCTGATGAAACTTCGCTGCACTCCCTTCTATGGTAAATATATCCTTTCTTAGGTAAGGAGACCAAAACTGCACACAATACTCCAGATGTGGTCTCACCAAGGCCCTGTATAACTGCAGTAAGACATCCTTGCTCCTGTACTCAAATCCTCTTGCAATGAAGGCCAACATACCATTTGCCTTCCTAACTGCTTGCTGCACCTGCATGTTTGCTTTCAGTGACTGGTGTACAAGGACACCCAGGTCCCTTTGTACATCAACATTTCCCCATCTATCACCATTTAAATAATACTCTGCCTTTCTGTTTTTCCTTCCGAAGTGGATAACTTCACATTTATCCACATTATATTGCATCTGCCATGTATTTGCCCACTAGCTCAACTTGTCTAAGTCGCCTTGGAGCCTCTTTGCATCCTCCTCACAACTCACGATCCCACCTAGTTTTGTGTCATCAGCAACTTGGAAATATTACATTTGGTTCCCTCATCCAAACCATTGATATATATTGTGAATAGCTGGGGCCCAAGCACTGATCCCTGCGGTACCCCACTAGTCACTCCCTGGCACCCCGAAAAAGACCCATTTATTCCTACTCTCTGTTTCCTGTCTGTTAACCAATTTTCAGTCCATGCCAGTATATTACCCCCAATCCCATGTGCTTTAATTTTGCACACTAACCTCTTATGTGGGACTTTATCAAATGCCTTCTGGAAATCCAAATAAACCACATCCACTGGTTCTCCCTTATCTATTCTACCAGTTACATCCTCAAAAAACTCCAGTAGGTTTGTCAAACACGAATTCCCCTTCATAAATCCATGTTGACTTTGTCTAATCCTGTTGATATTTTCTAAGTGTCCTGTTATCACATCCTTTATAATAGATTCTAGCATTTTCCCTACGACTGATGTTAGGCTAACCGGTCTGTAGTTTCCTGTTTTCTCTCGCTCTCCTTTTGTAAATAGTGGGGTTACATTTCCCACCCTCCAATCTGCAGGAACTGTTCTGTAATCTATAGAATTTTGGAAGGTGACAACCAATGCATCCACTATTTCCATGGTTACCTCTTTTAGTACTCTGAGATGCTGATCATCAAGCCCTGGGGATTTATCGGCTTTCAGTCCAATTAATTTCTCCAGCACTATTTTTTTGCTAATACTAATTTCCTTTAATTCCTCCTTCTCACTAGACCCTCGGTTCCCTAGCATTTCTGGGAAGTTATTTGTGTCCTCTTCCGTAAAGACAGAACCAAAGTATTTGCTTAATTGCTCTACTATTTCCTTGTTCCCCATTATAAATTCTCCTGTGTCTGACTATAAGGGACCTACATTTGTCTTCACTAATCTTTTTCTTTTTACATACTTGAAGAAGCTTTTACAGTCCGCTTTTATGTTCCTTACAAGTTTACTCTCATACTCTATTTTTCCCCTCTTAATCAATCTCTCGGTCCTTTTTTGCTGAATTCTAAACTGCTCCCAATCCTCAGGCTTGCTACCTTTTCTGGCAACTTTATATGACTCCTCTTTGGATCTAATACTATCCTTAATTTCTTTTGTTAGCCATGGTTGGGCCGCTTTTCTTTTTGTGTTTTTGCGCCAGAAAGGAGTTTATAACTGTTGCAATTCATGCAATCATTCCTTATATGTTAGCCATTGCCTATCCACCATCATGCCTTTCAATGAAGCTCCCCGATCTATCATAGCCAACTCACTCCTCATACCTTCGAAGATCCTTTGTTTAGATTTAGGACCCTAGTTTCGGATTCGACTACTTCACTTTCCATCTTAATGAAGAATTCTATCATGTTATGATCACTCTTCCCTAAGGACCCTGCACAACAAGATTATTAATTAACCCTTTCTCATTGCAAAATAGCCAATCTGTGATAGCCTGTTCCCTAGTTGTCTCCTCAACATACTGCTCTAAAAAACCATGTCGTACACTCCAGGAATTCATCCTCCACAGTATTATTGGTAATTTGGTTTAGCCAGTCTATATGTAGATTAAAGTCACCCATGGTTACTGTAGTACCCTTGTTACATGCATCTCTAATTTCCTGTTTTATACCATCCCCTACATTACCACTACTGTTTGGAGGCCTATAGACAACTCCCACTAGTGTTTTCTACCCCTTGCTGCTTCTTAACTCCACCCAGACTGATTCTACATCTTGATTTTCTGAGCCAATATCCTTTCTCACTATTGCTCTGATTTCATCCTTTACTAACAACACCACCCCACCTCCTTTTCCTTTTTGCCTGTTCTTCCAAAATATCGAATACCCTTGGATAGTCAGCTCCCAGCCTTGGTCACCCTGCAGCCATTTCTCTGTAATGGCAATTATATCATATCCGTTTATATCTATTTGCGCTGTTAATTCCTCTACCTTATTACGAATGCTTCGTGCATTCAGATACAGTGCCTTTAGATTTGTCTTATTAACATTTTTGGACATCTTAATATTTTTTCATACTATGGCCCTATTTGTCTTATTACCATTTTTCCTTACCCGGACCCTATTTGTTAGTACACTCTTTTGTTTGTACGCTCTGTCCCTTCCTGACACAATCTGGTTATCCTTACCCCATTCACTTTCCTGCACTGCTTCCTTGTCTTTTCTCTTTAGCAGTCTAGGTTTCTCTCCACCGGGACCCTCCCCCCGCTTATTTAGTTTAAAGTCCTATCTACCTCCCTAATTATTCGATTCACCATAACTCTGGTCCCAGCATGGTTCAGGTGTAGTCCGTTCCAATGGAACAGTTCACTCTTTCCCTAGTACTGGTACCAGTGCCCCATGAATTGAAACCGACTTCTCCCACATCAATCTTTGAGCCACACATTCATCTCCCTGATCCTGTTGACCCTATGTGGCTCAGATAATAATCCAGAGATTATTACCTTTGTGGTTCTGCTTTTTAATTTAGTCCCTAGCTGCTCAAACTCTCTCAGCAGAACCTTTTTCTTAGTCCTACCTATGTCGTTGGTACCTACGTGGACCACAACAACTGGATCCTCCCCCTCCCACTCCAAGTTCTTCTCCAGCCCAGGGGAGATGTCCTTAACCCTGGCACCAGGTAGGCAACATAGCCTTCGGGACTCATGCTCCTGGATGTAGAGAACAGTGTCTATCTCCCTAACTATGCTGTCGCCTACTACAATCACCTTCCCTTTTATTCCCCCCACTTGAACGGCTTCCTGTACCATGGTGCTGTGGTCAGTTTGCTCATCCTCCCCGCAGTCCCTGCACTTGTCCACAAGGGTTGCAAGAGCCTCAGATCTATTGGACAAGTGCAAGGACTGAGGCTCCTGCCATATTACCTCCTGGATCCCCGTACCTGCCTCACTCGCAGTCATACCCTCCTGTCCCAGACCACGTGTCAATTCCAAAGTATTTAATCTAAGGGGTGTGGCTGCCTCCTGGAGCAAAAGGTCCAGGTAGCTTTCTCCCTCCCTGATGTCTCGCAATGTCCACAGCTCGGACTCCAGCTCCTCAACTCGGAGCTGAAGTTCCTCGAGCCGCAGACACTTACTGCAGATGTAGTCGCTCTGGACAAAAATGTCCACAAGCTCCCACATATTGCAGCAGCAACACATCTCCTGTTCTCCCATTATTTTATTTATTTAATTAATGAATTTTGTGTTAATCAAATTATTTACCTCGTTTAATTTATTAGATTAACTAAATTAAGTTTAGTTTTTAAAATTTAGTTATATGCTATATGTTAACTTAAAACTTAGCCCACAGTCACTACCAATCACTTACCTGTCTCACCTGTGACGTCACACTGCAGCTTTCTCTTGTTGCAGGTCTGCTGCTGCTTTTATCCCCGTTCTCGGTCTGCTGCTGCTCAGGGCCGCCGCCGCTCTGTGGCAAAAGTTAGGAAAAGCAAGACAAAGCAGCACCTCCTTCCCCCACTTCCCACACTTACCAAACTCTCAAGTTGTTCACTCTGTGCCCGCTGCACTCAGTGCCGGTTGCACTCACAGGCCCCTGTATTTCTACTGTTTGTGACTCAGATAAGTCAGCACTGCTCTGCTACAGGAACCAGTTTAATCCAGCTAACTGGTTAACTATCTGCAGCAGCTCTCAGTAGGGGAGCTTGCTTGTTTGTCTCTGACAGAAACTTAAAAATTTAAAGTTTAAAATGTAACTTAAACAGTTGATCTTACTTAAAAGCTAATAGCAATTACTACTAGATTTTAAAAGAGATTAACCCTTAAAACTCCCACACTTACCAACCTCTCAAGTTACTCACTTTGTGCCCGCTGCACTGTAGCAACTTCTCACCAATTCCACAAGATTCTATCTTATAGAATAACCTATTGGGAGGTACCTTATTAAAGGCTTTCTGAAAATTTAAGTATCTGTGGATCAGAACCCTACACAAGTTGGAAGAGGACTCCTCCACACTCTTAGACCAGGTTGAGGAAGCTTCCTACGAGGCAATGCAATGCATTGAGCAATTGGTGGTACACAGAAAGCATCTTTCTTTTAAAAGGCTGAGCCCCTTAATTCTGCATCTCTGTCCTCTTCAGCTAGGTGCAAACGTACTCTCTGGTGAGCTGTTTCCCGGGCCGTCCTTTCTATCTGTACTTGTTCCTGCTCACTTTGCTCAGTGAATCACCCAGTGCAGGCCCCTGTAACTCACCATCTATACCAAAGGGGTGTTGATTTCTGTGCTAGTGTTTGGAAGAGTGAGCGTGAGTGATAGTGTATCTTCAGGAGTGGATGCTTGCAAGGCCCGAGATGTCTGATGGACCTAGAAAAAAGAAAGGGATAAGGCTTAACACATAGCGATAAGGATAAGCAATAGCCAATGACTGGCAGGTTGTCACGCTGAGGGTATGAGTAAGAGAGTTAAATAGAGAAAAGAAAGGGATGTTTAAGGCAGCTAAACATAATGGGCTCGAATTTAGCAGGCCTGCGGGTTCCCAGCGGGTGGTCCTCCGGGAGCGTGGTCAACATGCTCGGCGAAATTAGTGGGTTGCCCACGCGATCGTAGCAGGCAACACACTAATCGGAATCAATTACCTGCTCCTCCGGGGTCCACGGCGCTGGCCTGCGCGTCGGGCGGGCTGCGCATGCGCAGTACGATCTGTCAGCTGGAGGCTCTCTAGTTAAAGGGGCAGTCCTCCACTGACAGATGCTGCAACCAATGGAACAAATTGCAGCATGGAGCAGCCCAGGGGGAAGGCTGCTCCCAGTTTAATGATGCCTCACCCCAGGTATCATCAGATGGGGTGAGGAGGAGGGGGAGGACACAGATCTTCCCCCCGGCGGGCGGGAGGAAGCGGCCTGCCTCTGCCACCAAGAAGGCCTGGCTCGAGGTGGCAGAGGGGGTCACCTGCGCCACCAACATATGGCCCACCTGCATACAGTGCAGGAGGCGCTGCAATGACCGCAGTAGGTCAGCCGCAGTGAGAACATGAAGTCTTTCCCCTGCACTCCGTCTGCCACAACACTGCCCCCACCCCACATCTCCTTCAGCACCGCCAACACTATTCTGTCACATCACCCTTCATACCCACTCAAACCCCATCCTCATCTTACCTCCACCTACTCACCTCGCCAGTACTCATCCTGCCACTAACACGCAACCCAATCCTCATACAATCCCATTGCTCCATCCCATACTCACCCTCCCGTGCATCTCCCTCACGGCCAGCCTCACTCAACCTGCCACCACCTGTGCTGCAGCCACAGGGCATGCATCACATATGTGCAGTAGGCAGCGTAAGGCAAACGTGTCGTCAGCATGAAGGGGGTGCACAAGGGTGTCTGAGGGTTTGTCATGGGTGTTACCTATATTGAATTTCAGAGCAACAAACAGCACACATTATATTGACACCACCACTGCCATGTCTCCGCGAATCCTGTCCGTTGTGTCCAATAATGGCCGCTCCTGGGTATCACTATGAGGACCCACCACTGATGCCACCCATCGTGTTACTGCAGAGTAGGTGCAGGTGTATTTGCAGGGCTCGTCCGCGCAGACGACTGAGAGACATCGGCTGTGTAGCCGGCTGCACCCTGGAAGGATGCGGAGGAGAAGGTGTGGAGGGCAGTGGTGACTTTGACAGCGACAGGTAAGCAGTTGGTGCTGGGGCCAGCCAGGAGCAGCTCGGCATGAAAGAGGCTGCAGATCTCCACGACTACATGTCGAGCGAATCTGCGCCTCCCTGTGCACTGCTGCTCGGAGAGGTCCGGGGAGCTGCGCCTCGGTCTGTGGACCCTGTGGCGAGGGTAGTGCCCTCTGCGATGCGTCTCTCTCTGCGGCAGCCCTCCCTCCTGCTGTGCAGGTGGGCATGCAACAACACCGTGTTGGGGGGATCCACGTCTCTGCGGCGGACGGCGTGGACTGCGAGGCTGCTGGGGCTGGTCATGCTCTTCGTCCTCCGAGGGTGTCCACACACCACCCATCTGGCAGGTGTTGGTCTGAGGGGTTGTGCAGGGTAGGTGGGTGGTTCCTCGGACTGGGGCTGCGGTTTCATGTCGGTCTGTCCTCTGGCTTGGCGGGGGGTGGTGGAGGGCAGGGGTTGCCCTATGTGACGCGGTGGCCTCCTGCGTGGGTGAGGGCTCTCCCCCGTGGAGCGCACCTTGGCACCTGCCACAGGCTGCTGGCTGCAACACGCCTGGTTGAGGAGGGACTGTTTCCCCCAGTGTGGGAAACTCACTGCCTTGAACCGAAAATCCCACACTTCCTCTTTTGACAGCTGCTTCAGCTCATTAACTGACCACAACGAGCAAGGTAAGTACTCTCAAGTGGAACCCCGCTGGCTTTAATTGCCTGCGGGATTCCCACCAGCGGGGCTTGCGCGCGCAGCCCCGCACGTCAGCGCGGTACCCGGAAGTGGCCGGGATTTCGTCGCGATCCGGTCACATGACCGGATATCGGGATTTTCGGGACCACCCCGCTGGGAACCCGCCGGAAACACGATCCCAAAATCGAGCCCAATGTGCATGATGAAAAGAAAAAGCACTCATTCTGATCATGAGGGGGAAGTAATTGTGAGGGCAGTAGCAAGGCTTGAAGGTGTGAATCAAACAGGAGGAGGCACAATGAAGCATTTAGTTGTTATTGGCAGTAATGACAGGAAACAGAGTAGTGGTGAACGGTTGTTTTTCGGTCTGGAGGGAGGTATATAGTGGTGTTCCCCAGGGGTCGGTACCAGGACTACTGCTTTTCTTGGTATATATTAATGACTTGGACCTGGGTGTACAGGGCACAATTTCAAAATTTGCAGATGATACAAAACTTGGAAGTGTAGTGAACAGTGAGAAGGATAGTGATAGACTTCAAGAGGACAGAGACAGGCTGGTAGAATGGGCGGACATGTGGCAGATGAAATTTAATGCAGAGAAGTGCAAAGTGATACATTTTGGTATGAAGAATGAGGAGAGGCAATATAACTAAAGGGTACAATTCCAAAAAGGGTGCAGGAACAGAGAGATCTGGGGGCATATGTGCACAAATCTTTGAAGGTGGCAGGGCAGGTTGAGAAAGTGGTTAAAAAAGCATATGGGATCCTGGGCTTTATAAATAGAGACTTGGAGTACAAAAGCAAGGAAATTATGATGAACCTTTATAAAACATTGGTTTGGCCACAACTGGAGTATTGTGTCCAATTCTGGGTACCGCACTTTAGGAAGGATATGAAGGCCTTGGAGAGGGTGCAGAAGAGGTTTACTAGAATGGTTCCAGGGATGAAGGACTTCAGTTCCGTGGATAGATTGGAGAAGCTGGGGTTGTTCTCCATAGAGCAGTAGAAGGTTGAGAGGAGATTTGATAGAGGTACTCAAAATCATCAAGGGTATAGACAGAGTAGATAGAGAGAAACTGTTCCCATTGGCGGAAGGGTCAGTAACCAGATGACATAGATTTAAGGTGATTGGCCAAAGAACCAAAGGCGACATGAGGAAAATCTTTTTTACACAGCGAGTGGTTATGATCTGGAATGCACTGCCTGAGGGGGTGGAGGAGGCAGATTTAATCATGGCTTTCAAAAGGGAATTGGATAAGTACTTGAAGGAAAAAAAATTGCTGGGCTACGGGGAAAGGGCGGCGAAGTGGGACTAGCTGGATTGCTCTTGCAGAGAGCTGGCATGGACTCGATGGGCCGAATGGCCTCCCTCCGTGCTGTAACCATTCTATGATTTGCCAAGAGGCATGGGAAGTAGTTGAAGTGGGAGAGGGAAGGATTGTTAATGTTGGGGCTAAAGTAGGGTGGTGCAGGGCTATGCAGAGACTAAGAACAATGTGGAGGGGAGTTTTCCCTTGGCTGGCTAGGTGAGGTCATTATTATTTTATTCCTGCACTGCAGCCAAGTCCTGGGGACTATGTTGGTAGCATTAACTTGCTCAGCCACCTCTGTCCATTGCTGATGACTAATTTTTCTTGGTACCCTTCGCCCATTGGAGGGGAAGAGAACCTTCTTCCTGCTGCTTTCTTGCTCTAAAAGCACCTCCAATATGGGAAACCAGACAGCAAAAGATCCTGTGATCCAGTGAGCTGCAGTTGAGTCCCCCCTTTTGTACTGCTTTGGGAGCGCTGAGACACCAATTCCCGTTAGGCTTTGCTGGCGGGTTCTAGACTGGGCGGGGCATCTGTCATTTGGAGTTAAAATGCAGTGGCGGCAGGAAAGACATCATTGGTGCATGATTTTGACCTTTTAATTAGGATCCCGCTTGCTAGGGACAGGTGCATGAAACAGCCAGAAACTGGTGAGTTAAAATGGTGCGGGACGGGAACGGTGTGGGAAGCCCTCAGATGTGACTTCGAAGCTCCTGCCCAGTTCCCATCGGTCAGCCCTAAATTTTCTAATTCGGAATAAACAGAAATCTCCACCAAATGCCTTTTTTTAGGATTTAGCAAATGTATCAGGTCAGGGTATTTTAAGTTATTTGCATAATTTATGATTCTTATCACTCTAATTGCCTTGCCAGTGGAGTGTCTAGCCTTAATATAGCAGTTTGATGAAAATGAAATGGGTTGGAAATTACTTTTTTTATTAGAAGAGTAATAATTTGGACTAAAACCTTTAAATCACATTTTAGTAATGGGACTGGGTGGTAAAATGCACAATTACTTAGGTAATGGATGCTTGTGAGTTTGTGCTTGACAGCCTACTTGTATCCATGAAGTAGATAAATACAGCTCCTTACAAGAATAGGGATAGTGTATGCCTGTTCCAGAATTCCACAAGTAAAACTAAAACACTCAAGGTTCATCCCTGTTCATTTTCCTAAAGTTTCATTTTCATTTACATCAAAGTTTATATTTTTGTGCTGTTCATTCCATATTATCATTTACGGAAAATACAAGTCATCTAAATAGTTTCAAATTTCTGAGTCCAAAAATGCTTGAAGAAAATAAAGATTGTGATAAAATTGCAATATTCTTGGAATGTCCTAGTGTGGAAACTATGAAGATAAGGAATCTGCATTTTTTTTCTTTGAGATATGCAACTGATAACTGTCAACCAGATTTTGTAGTGGCTAATGATCCATGTTTTTGTTTTTCCTACGTAAAAGCATTTTCGCCTGTACATTACCACCAATTGTAGTGGCGAGGCAAATTTCTGTTGGGTGCAACTGTTATAAAGAAATGTTTTTGACAAGAATCAGCTTTGCAATGTAGGCAGCAGCTCACTTTTGTAATAGGTTCTCCTTCAAGAAATGGACTACTAACTCACCCACAAGGTAGGGGTGGGGGGGGCGTGAGCTCCTGGCTTTTCACACTCATGGAATACATTGTGCGTACTTTTGGTTTTGTGGTGAGTCATGCTTGACATAAAAACAATTTTTTTTGCTCAATGGCTGTTGTATTTGTGTTTTGCTTCCAATAGCATTGGCCTGGAAATTGCTCATAAAATAACTGCGACGCTAAAGGGGCTCACCGTTATTTGAGGGCAAATGGAAGAGCAAGTTCCAGTGAGCGAACATGCAGAGTCAAATGCAGAGATCCAGAAATTGTCTCCTATTTTCTCTGATTGTTTGAAAGCTGTGCTGGAAGGACAGCTTGCCAGCTGAAATGAAAGGTTCAGCGCAAACTTGCTCTCCTGCCCAGGTGGAAACAAACTGATCTCTCCATAAAAAAGGTACGCTGGATTTTTTAGATCTAAACTAACTTTTAATATTGTAAATCTTAATGACTGCCAAACAAGCACCCTGGCACTGAAAAGTAACTTTTAAAAATATGGAGTCTCATTACTTCCAATTTAATTGTTGTTGGACGTTAATTTAAAAAATTTAAAGCATTTAAAACATTTTTAAAAACTTTTTCTGTCTGTCTCTTTTATCTGTTTTTTAATTCAATATTTCTTGCTCTCTCTTTATTTTGCTTTCTCTAACTGATTTTACATTGAATTTGCTGTTGTAGCTTTCACTTCCTGGTTCTGACTGCACGGCTTGTCAAGGATGCTTCAAGCTGATTGGTTGAAGGGACAGTTAGATCCTTTCCCCGATCTCACAGCTCAAAGAAGCCCGGGAAAGGATGCTCTACTTTTTGCATCTCACCATTAGAGGAAGTTCCTGCACGAAAGCCCGCAAATAGGTTGTGAGTGAGTTTATAACTAACGAGCAGCGGGCGATGTTCATTTGCCGCTCAGCACAATTTCTGGGCCATTATGTTCTGTTTATTCAAAATATTTAATTGTCCAGTGTTCATCAGCAAAGTGTGTTCCGTGAAGCTGATTTTATGAGATCTTGGTACTGGTGGGGACCCCTGTTTACCAGACTTGCATATTGAGAAATTGCAGGCTCATTGCCCATGATTTTCTGTTCTGATGGCTCAGTGAATTTATTCGGTGTGTAGCTGAGGATATAGAGCAGAAAGGTTCCAAGTTTGATCCTTGGTCTCTGCTGAGTTAGTTGATCTACAAGTAGGGGTGCAACAATTTACTGAATGGTCCTGCAGAAAATCAGGCAGAGTTATAACTTTCGCTTTTCATCCAGCACCCCTTTTCTGGAAGTTCACATATGTGGAAGGCAAGTCAGTAAAAGATTGCACTCAGTTGTGATGCCCCCATGGAAAATGGGCTGCTAAACATATTCAACATAAGAACATAAGAAATTGGAGCAGGAGTAGGCCATACGGCCCCTCGAGCCTGCTCCGCCATTCAATCAGATCATGGCTGATCTTTGATCTCAACTCCACTTTCCCACCCGATCCTCATATCCCTTGATTCCCCTACAGTCCAAAAATCTATCGATCTCAGCCTTGAATATAATCAACGACTCAGCATCCATAGCCCTTTGGGGTAGATAATTCCAAAGATTCACAACCCTCTTAGTAAAGAAATTCCTCCTCATCTCAGTCTTAAATGGCTGACCCCTTATCCTGAGACTACGCCCTCTATTTCTAGACGATCCAGCCAGGAGAAACCCTGTCAAGCCCAGTCAGAATCTTTTATGTTTCAACGAGATCACCTTCTAAACTCCAGAGAATATAGGGCCATTTTATTCAATCTCTCATCACAGGACAATCCTCTCATCCCAGGAATCAATCTAGCAAACCTTTGCTGCACCGCCTCTAAGGCAAGTATATCCTTCCTAAGATAAGGAGATCAAAACTGTACACAGTACTCCAGGTGAGGTCTCACCAAAGCTCTGTACAATTGTAGGAAGACTTCCTTACTCTTGTACTCCAACCCCCTTGCAATAAAGGGCAATATGCCATTTGCTTTCCTAATTGCTTGCTGTGCCTGTATGCTAATTTTTTGTGTTTCTTATACGAGGACACCCAAATCTCTCTGAACACCAATATTTAATAGTTTCTCACTATTTAAAAAAATATTCTGTTCTTCCATTCTTCCTACCAAAGTGAATAATCTCACATTTCCCCACATTATACTCCATCTGCCACCTTCTTGCCCATTCTCTTAATCTATCTATATCCTTTTCCACACTCTTTGTGTCCTCCTCACGGCTTACTTTCCAACCTAGCTTTGTATCATCAGCAAACTTGGATACATTACACTTGGTCCCTTCATCTAAGTCATTAATATAGATTGTAAATAGCTGAGGCCCAAGCACTGATCCTTTCAGCACTCCACAAGTTACAGCCTGCAAACCTGAAAGTGACCCATTTATCCCTACTCTCTGTTTTCTGTCCGTTAACCAATCCTCTATCCAAAAGGCATTCGATAAAGTGCCACATAAAAGGTTGTTAGATCTTCCTGATCTTCCTAGCCAAGATCCTTTCTCACTACTGTCCTTATGTCATCCTTTAATATCAGGGCTACCCACACCCCATGCCCCACCCTCCTTTTCCATTCTGCTTGTCTTTTTGAAACATCAAGTACCCTGGAATATTTAGTTTCCAACCTTGGTCACCTTGCAACCACGTCTCTGTAATGGCTATTAGATCAAACCCATTTATCTCTGCACCATTCATTCGTCTATCTTGTTACGAATGCTTTATGCATTCAGATATTAACATTCAGTGTCAATGCTCATACATTAGTAATGGTCACTTAGGTGAGGCACCTATAGAACTGAACCTCAGCAAGAGCAGGCATCTTCAGGAGAAGAGGAAAGAAGATAAATTTGGCAAGAAAAATATTTATAGACAAAATATGTTGGGGGAGAAATTGCAAAGCATCTCGCACGTTTTCGGGGTCCAAAACGGGCACCATGAAGTTGAAATCAGCAGTGCGACATTCATTGTCAGACGTGCGTGCAATGCCATATTGGTCTGGTTACTTAATATGCATCCACGGCGGCAGCCTGCAACAACAGCAGGCATCATTTAAATATGATAATAAGGGTCTTGCAGTTGAATCAAGGCCCTTTTATTAAATTGGTGTCCGTGCATGCCTGAAACTTCACTTCCTTAACCTGCCCAGCAAATCAATGGCGGGAGCAATTGACAAGCAGCTTTCACAAGCAGTACTTAAAAGGATCCTCACTTTCATTAGGGTAAGTCTCATGTTAGTCGCTATAGGCTTCTAGGGTGCTATCGGGCCAGGATTTTGGCTATTATGGCGCAAGTGTTTGTCTGTTTAATACTTTTGCAGTGTGAGTTTGTTGAGGGCAAGAACTGTTTCACAGAATTTGCTTGTTCTGAATCACTGAACATGGGCATATTGCTGGGCTCACCATTGAGTTTCCCAAATCAGGAGGAGGAGGAGGAACAAGTAAGAGGGCGAAGGAGGCAAGGGCACAGAAGGTCTTACAGGATGCAGATCTTCAGGAACAGAACATCATACCTGAAAAAGGAGGCTTATGACAAGTGTAAGGTTCTTAAAATAGTAGAGAACCAAGTTAAATACAGAAAGCACAGAGGAGATTTGAAAAAGGGAATAAGAAGGGCAAAGAGAGAGTATGTGACTAGATTAGCGGCTAACATAAAAGGGAACACAAAAGTCTTTTATAAACATATAATTAGTAAAAGGGCAGTCAAAGGAAGGGTGGGGGCGATTAGGGTCAAAAAGGAAATTTTCTTGTGGAGGCAGAAGGAATGGATGTGGTACTAAATGAATACTTTGCATCGGTCTTCGCTAGAGAAGAGGATGCTGCCAATGTAGTAGTAAAGAAGGAGGTAGTAGCAATATTGGATAGAATAAAAATAGGTAAAGAGAAGGTACTTAAAAGATTGGCAGTACTCACAGTAGGAAAGTCACCCGGTCCAGATGGGATGTAATCTAGGTTACTGTGGGAAATAAGGGTGGAAATTATGGAGGCTCTGGCCACAATCTTCCAATCCTCCTTAGATATGGGGGCGGTGCCAGAGGACTGGAGGATTGCAAATGTTACACCCCTGTTCAAAAAAGGGTGGAGGGATAAACCCGACAATTACAGGCCAGTCAGCCTAACATTGGTGGTGGGGAATCTTTTAGAGACAATAATCAGGGACAAAATTAATTGGCACTTGGAAAAATATGGGTTAAAAAATGAAAGTCAGCATGGATTTGTTAAAGGGAAATCATGTTTGACTAACTTGATTGAGTTCTTTGATGAAGTAACAGAGAGTTGATGAGGGTAGTGCGGTTGATGTTGTGTATATGGACTTTCAAAAGGCATTTGATACAGTACCACATAATGGACTTGTAAGCAAAATTGACACCCATGGGATTAAAGGAACAGTGACAGCATGGATACAAAATTGGCTAAGAGATAGAAAGCAGAGAGTGGTGGTGAACGGTTGTTTTTCAGACTGGAGGAAAGTATACAGTGGCGTTCCTTAGGATTTGGTATTAGGACCATTGCTCTTTTTGACATATATTAACGACCGGCATTTCGGTATACGGGGAATAATTTCAAAGTTTGCAGATGACACAAAACTCGGGAACGTAGTAAACAATGTGGAGGATTGTAACAGACTTCAGAAGGACGTAGACAGACTGGTGAAATGGGCAGCCACATGGCAGATGAAATTTAACGCAGAGAAGTATGAAGAGATACATTTTGGTAGGAAGAATGAGGAGAGGCAATATAAACTAAATGGTACAATTTTAAAGGAGTTCGGGAACAGAGAGACCTGGGGGTGTAGGTACATAAATCATTGAAGGTGGCAGGATCAATTGAGAAGGCTGTTAAAAAGCTTATGGGATCCAGGGCTTTATTAATAGAGGCATAGAGTACAAAAGCAAGGCAGTTATGCTAAAGCTTTATAAAACACTATAACTCAGCTAGAATATTGTGTTCAATTCTGGGCAGCACACTTTAGGAAGGATGTCAAGGCCTTAGAGAGGGTGCAGAAGAGATTTACTGGAATAATACCAGGGATGAGGGAACTCAGTTATATGGAGAGAGTGGAGAAGTGTTCTCCTTAGAGCAGAGAAGTTTAAGATGAGATTTAATAGAGGTGTTCAAAATCATGAACGGTTTTGATAGAGTAAATAAGGAGAAACTATTTCCAGTGACAGAAGGGTTGGTAGCCAGAGGACACAGATTTGAAGTGATTCGTAAAAGAACCAAAAGCAACATGAGGAAACATTTTTTTACACAGAGTTGCTATGATCTGGAATGAACTGCCTGAAAGGGAACCAGATTAAATAACACCTTTCAAAAGGGAATTGGATAAATACTTGAAGGGAAAAAAATTACAGGGCTATGGGGAAAGAGCAGGGGAGTGGGACTAATTGGATAACTCTTTCAAAGAGCTGGCACAGGCATGATGGGACGAATGGCCTCCTTTTGTGCTGTAACATACTATGAACCTCACGGAGGAGCAGTGTTTTAGGCGGCTGCGTTTCAACAGGGAGACGGTCATGTACCATGTACCAGTCATGCCATCTGTTGGAGCAAGAATTGGAGCCTATCACCAGGGAATGCAGTGCACTACCTGTGGCAGTGAAGGACACCGTGGCTTTAAACTTTGATACCACGGGCTCCTTCCAAAATACTTCTGGTGACATCAGCAGCACCAGTCAGTTTGCTGTGCCCGCAGCCATCTGGCAGGTCACTGATCCACTGTTTGCGTGGCAACAACAGTTCATTACCTTCCCTATGGAGGCTGACAAACAGGAAGAAAGAGCACTGAGATTTGCCCACATTGTTGACTGCATGCACACAGCCCTGTGTGCTCCCCATCAGGAACCAGCTCTGTTTCTGAAAAGAAAGAGCTACCATTCACTCAATGTTCAACTTTTTTGTGACCATAGGCAGCAACACATACAGGTCTGTGCTCGGTTTTCTGGCAGTAATCATGATGCTTTCATACTACGCCAGCCCTTAATACCCCTTCCATTCCGTCCAGACCATCAGGTGGCAGGCTGGCCGCTGGGAGACAAGGGCTATCCCCTCATCACCTGGCTCATAACTCCTTTTGGGAAACCAGGTACAGACTCTGATATAATGAGAGCCATGCAGCAACAGGGGTTCTCATTGAGCAAACCATTGACAGTTCTGCTGTCTGGACAATTCGGGAGGAGTCCTTCAGTACTGCCCAGATGAAGTCTTAAGATTTGTTATCATTTGCTGCATGCTCCTCAATCTTGCCATACAAAGAGGGGTTGCCTTGGAGCTGCCTGAGGAACAAGAAATGGAGCAGAAAGATGAAGAAGGGGATGAGGAACCAGACAATGATAGAAGAAGAGCACGGTGCAGCAGTATAGTGAGCTGCCAGAACTGTAAGGCAGCAGGTTATCGAGGAGAGATTCTTCTGAGCACCAACACACCCTCCTTTCATTTGACCCAGTCCCGACACCCACCAAATCAATGTCACTGCCATTTTTAAGGGGGTTTCCCATGGGCAGCTGGAACGCCCACCTGTTTCAGGCAGTAGGCATCTTTACTATGCAAATTGGGGTCCTACGATGTAGTTAGGACCACGATTGCAATTTTATGGGACACATGAGTGGAGAGTGTACCTTCACCTATGTGTCCTGGTGTTGAGTGCTCTAAGCAGTGGTCCTTAAAGGGACTGCTGCTGACTACTCCGAAAATGGCCCCAAAATGTTTTGCAAGTTATATTTTTATCAATCAGAAGGAGCAGAAATGCTCCACCTCACTCCACAAAAATGCTGCGGGCCACTGCTGTTTCAGGCTCGCTCCTTTCTGCTTTTCCTTTCCGCCTTCCTAGGACCTACCTGTGCACCAGCTCGGCATCAGAGCTGGCTAGAATTCCTAAGCCCCTAAACCGGTGAGCTGCACCTGAACATCGTTGGCCACCCACAACTTACCGATTCAACTTAAATGAGGCACGCGTTTCAAAATGGCTCTGGCCTCTTCTCTCGCAGAACGGCAGGGCAGCTGACGCACTCTGCTGATCGGCCACCCAAAAGCTAAAGGCTATCTGCAAGGGCAGAACTTTCAACTTCGGTCGGGGGGTTGGTGGGAGGCGTAAAACGAGCAATCATGCCCCAGCCGAAGTTGAAAGATACGTCCCAAAATTTGATAACAAATAGAATAATTGTGTAACTTATAGTTCTTTTCAATGCTTTGATTTTTAAAAGGAGTACTGGCGGTGAGACTCCCTCTCACATGTGCGTGCCCCAAATTGGTTCAAGATTCCCAACATATTGTTCCTTGCCTCAACAGAACCATGAGAGAGTTATCATCAACTGGAGGGAGAAATACACAGACACTGAATCACTTAAGCTTATTGGGAATCTATATATGGTCTTAGGGAGCCCCTGCTCCGCTATTCACTTCTTAGTTCTAAAAGATTCGAGTCGACCCCAATTGGTTATGGTGGCACGTATTTTATTACGAAGAACAGTTTAAAACACTCAGTGTTTAAGCAGCAGTTTACAGAATGGAAACTGGAGATATATTACCTGCATCCAATCTGGGGAGCTCACGCCTTGGCCTCTCACCTCTCATGGTCCTCACGGCCCCCACCCTCTTGGATCACGCAGATTCTGCCTTCTGCAGACTTCTTGCCTTCTTCCGAAATGGGTGTTGGGCTCCTGCCAGCTCGTCCGCCTTAACAAACCTAGCCTGTTGTCTCTGGAGAGATCCTCTACGCTGCACTTTTGTTTGAGTTGTGTTTTTATACACTGTTTAGCAGGAAGTCCTGTGGTGAGCTGACTAAACATCCTCAGCACAGAATGTGATGGGGCCAGACGTAGTCCATCAGCTTACTAAAAGACATCCTGACTGGTCCGGCACCTGACCTGACATCATCGACTTGCTGAGACAATAGCAAGGCATTTAACCTCATCAAGAGGAGATGGGCTAGTGATGCTAACGACATGGGACAATGGCAAGGTACTTGATCTCATCAAGAGGAGATGGGCTCTTATCTCTCTGGGAGAAGGCAGCCCACCCGTTCCCAGCCGTCTCAAACAAAGAGTGAGCTGTGGGTCTACAATACACATTCCCCAAGCTAATCACCTTAATATACTATGATGTGGAGATGCCGGTGATGGACTGGGGTGTACAAATGTAAGGAATCTTACAACACCAGGTTATAGTCCAACAGTTTTATTTGAAAATCACAAGCTTTCGGAGGCTTTCTCCTTCGTCAGGTGAGTGTTGGATTCCTTGAAAGTTACCGCATATATAGTCAGAGAACAATGCCTGGTGATTACAGATAATCTTTCCAACTGCCCGTTATCAAGGCAATCAAAGGAATTGAATAGTGTTCAGACAGAGAGACATTAGATACAAGACTACTGAATATACAAACGGCCAGAACCAAAGAGAGAGAGAGAGAGAGAAACATCCGAAAGGAAGAGAAAGAGAGAGAATGACCAGTTGTATTAAAAACAGATAACTTTTTTTTCCGCTGGTGGGATTACGCGTAGACAACGCAAAATCGTCGAGCAGAAATTGATAGCCAAGTTCTGCACCCATGAGGACGGCCTCAACCGGGATCTTGGGTTCATGTCACGCTACACGTAACCCCACCAGCGGAAAAAAAAGTTACCTGTTTTTAATACAACGGGTCATTCTCTCTCTCTCTCTTCCTTTCGGATGTTTCTCTCTCTCTCTCTCTCTCTCTCTGTCTTTGGTTCTGGCCGTTTGTATATTCAGTAGTCTTGTATCTAATGTCTCTCTGTCTGAACACTATTCAATTCCTTTGATTGCCTTGATAACGGGCAGTTGGAAAGATTATCTGTAATCACCAGGCATTGTTCTCTGACTATAAATGCGGTAACTTTCAAGAAATCCAACACTCACCTGACGAAGGAGAAAGCCTCCGAAAGCTTGTGATTTTCAAATAAAACTGTTGGACTATAACCTGGTGTTGTAAGATTCCTTACCTTAATATACTAAGTATCTGTGGCTATCCGCAGTAAAAGTCTCTGATACAGACTTATAATTTGTACAATATGTGTGGTTACATACTAAATGTATTTCATGAAATAAATATTGCGTAAGAACAATTCTTTGATATCTGTTACTCTTGTAGCACACACCTGCATAATCTAACAGTAAGCTTTCTTGTATACCTTCTAGCAGTTGGTTACAAAATGGAATTGGTAAATGATCACTCCTTGCAGTTGAGATTGATCCACTAGTTGTCACCTACTCTTCCTGCAGTATGTTTGAGTTCAATAATTCACTGTCTGGGAGCCTATTTCGTATTGCCTTACTAATCCAAGGCAAAGACCATTGGAGCACCAATATACTCCACCATCATGCCTCTGATCACTCTGTTTTTGAAGTCATGTTGTACCGACTTAATTCTTTCTTTGAAGATTTATTTAATTAAACCTACCATGCTACAATATAACCATTGTAAACAATTTTACAACACCAAGTTATAGTCCAGCAATTTTCACATCGTTCACCTGACAAAGGAGGAAGCCTCCGAAAGCTTGTGAATTTAAAATAAAATTGCTGGACTATAACTTGGTGTTGTAAAATTGTTTACAATTGTCAACCCCAGTCCATCACCGGCATCTCCACATCATGACAATATAACCAGGCACTGGTATCTACCTATGGTCACTGATAGCTTCATCCTGCTTTACAAAAAATACTTACACATATCTAGTGTTCATTATTTAATTCTGTTTTTGTTTACTTGCCAATTACCCAGTGAAATTTTGATTATTTCTTAATTTAAAACATTCTCTGAATATTTTAATCCGTCATAAATTTATTTCAGTGCAGCATGCTGTTGTATTTTTCTAAGATTTAATGTAATATGCATATCATAAAATTATTATTATTCATTAATATTTATTTTTCCCCACCACTATATTTTTACTTATGGGGTAAAATCATGCTGTGCAATATTAGCAACAAAGGCATTGTATGAAATTCCTTTCTGTACTTTTTGAACAAAGACATCAAACCATTTATTTCAAAAGGACTATTGCATTTTTTACAATAGCAGACTAAGAAGCTTCATACTAATGCACACATGTGTTTGTTACTAATATTGCTCAGCGCAATTTCTGCCTCTTATTGCTTTGTTATTTCTAAAAATTCAAAAATCTGAGTTCATTATACCTTGGGGAGGGATATACTTTGCAATTGTGTTTAAAGTTGAATTAATTTACTAAATTTGGAGGTTTATAATGACAGTTTAGTTAAAAAACATTCTTTAGCTTTACAGAGTGATAATGCAATTGTTTTTAATTTGGTAGATTCATAAAACTTATGTATAAGCCTATATAAAAATCACAAATTACTGAATCTAAAAATAATTTGTGATTTTTATATAAGCACATTAGAAAATTATCTAATGTCCTGCACATTACTTTTAGATGCAATTAATGGTCAGTGGTATGCAATAACATTGTCCCCTTGATCTTATTATGCTTCTGAGACACCACTTTTGATGTACCAGTAGAAATTGTCTACCTATTAGATTTATAAGTTATATTTGTATTTCCGAATCCATTAATTCAGACCATCATCAGCTTTAGTAGCAAAATTGACTAATAAATATTTCATGTGCTTGAGGGCAGGTCATTTTATTGTGCAGTAAAGTAGGATGAACATGCATTAATAAAAGGTTCTTTCTAGCACCATCTACAGGCACCAGCATAAGTACAGTGAAACGTGATGTCACCTTGGGTCAATATTTCGGGTTCTTAAAACCACAGGCACCGCGCTTCTTAATATTTTTTAACTTGAAACTGGTAATTCAACCAAATTAGAATTCCATGTTCTTCATTTTATAATCAAGTAAGAGGTAAAAAGATGTTGGACATGATTTTAGCCCTCAAGATCGGGTGGGTTGGGGACAGGAGGGAGGCAATGAAAATCGATGATTTTCGGAGTGGCAATGAGTCCAAGCCACCGATTTCCGGGTTTGACTCAGACGCATCTGGGTGTGCGTGCGGTCCCGGAAGCCGGAAGTCCCATTGGCAATTAAAGCTGGCTGACCGATGTTTAACGTGATAATTAAGATACTTAAACTAGTTAAGGGTTTAATTTTTAGCTTGTTGAGGCAGGGAAACGATTTTAACTTTGCCTCAAGGTGTTTCCCGTGGCCTCTGAAACACGCCATGGAAACTGAGGTGAGTTGCAGCCGGCAGCCGTTTGGACCTTTAAACCAGTGATTGACCCAGGTGAAGAAAAGGTGAGTTTTTGGAGGAGGGCAATCAGTTCTCTCATACAAACTTTTAGCTGGGAGTTCTTTGTGCTAAGTCTGAGATTTCTTTGCTCAGACTCAGAATTCTTGTGTTCACACATATTTACCTACATTTTGGACAACCTCAAACTGATTCCATCAGGATGAGGGGAGCAATGGATGTATTCAGCAGTACACCTGAGAAGAAGACACAACACCATCTGCGGCAGGCACGACGTGCAGTTCTAGGACTTGCAGCTCCGCAAGATAAAGGTGCGTCACAAGGACCTGCAGAAGAGCAGAAAGAGGAAGAACGAAGTGGCCAAAGTTGCAGGATGCACTACGCATGTGAGAAGGTGTACAGACAGAGACTGAGTTTCCTGGACCTCTCTGAGGAGCAGTGCCTATGAGGGTTCAGATTGAGTCACCAGGTGGTTGCAGACATCTGCAGGCTCCTTCATGCAAGGGGATCAACCCTGGTTCAACGAGGAGTGTAGAAGAGCATGCCAGGAGCAGCACCAGGCGTACCTAAAAATGAGGTGCCAACCTGATGAAGCTACAACTCAGGACTACATGCATGCTAAACAGCAGAAGCAACATGCTATAGACAGAGCTAAGTGATTCCACAACCAATGGATCAGATCAAAGCTCTGAAGTCCTGCAACATCCAGTCATGACTGGTGGTGGACAATTAAACAACTAACGGGAGGAAAAGGCACTGTAAACATCCCCATCGTCAATGATGGCGGAGTCCAGCATGTGAGTGCAAAAGACAAGGCTGAAGCATTTGCAACCATCTTCAGCCAGAAGTGCCGAGTTGATAATCCATCTTGGCCTCCTCCCGATATTCCCTCCATCACAGAAGCCAGTCTTTAGCCAATTCGATTCTCTCCACGTGATATCAAGAAACGGCTGAGTGCACTGGATACAGCAAAGGCTATGGGCCCCAACAAAATCCCGGCTGTAGTGCTGAAGACTTGTGCTCCAGAACTAGCTGCACCTCTAGCCAAACTGTTCCAGTACAGCTACAACACTGGCATCTACCCGACAATGTGGAAAATTGCCCAGGTATGTCCTGTCCACAAAAAAAAGCAGGCCAAATCTAATCCGGCCAATTACCGTCCCATCAGACTCTCAATCATCAGTAAAGTGATGGAAGATGTCATTAACAGTGCTATCAAGCGGCACTTACTCACCAATAACCTGCTCACCGATGCTCAGTTTGGGTTCCGCCAGGTCCACTCGGCTCCAGACCTCATTATAGCCTTGGTCCAAACATGGCCAAAAGAGCTGAATTCCAGAGGTGAGGAGAGAGCAACTGCCCTTGACATCAAGGCAGCATTTGACCGAGTTTGGCACCAAGGAGCCCTAATAAAATTGAAGTCAATGGGAATCAGGGGGAAAACTCTCCAGTGGCTGGAATCATACCTAGCACAAAGGAAGATGGTAGTGTTTGTTGGAGGCCAATCATCTCAGCCCCAGGACATTGTTGCAGGAGTTCCTCAGGGCAGTGTCCTAGGCCCAACCATCTTCAGCTCAATGACCTTCCCTCCATCGTAAGGTCAGAAATGGGGATGTTCGCTGATGATTGCACAGTGTTCAATTCGCAACCCCTCAGATAATGAAGCAGTCCGTGCCCACGTGCAGCAAAACCTGGACAACATCCAAGCTTGTGCTGATAAGTGGCAAGTAACATTCGCGCCAGACAAATGCCAGGCAATGACTATCTCCAACAAGAGAGAGTCTAACCACTTCCCCTTGACATTCAACGGCATTACCATCGCCGAATCCCCCACCATCAACATCCTGGGGATCACCATTGACCAGAAACTTAACTGGACCAGCCATATAAATACTGTGGCTACAAGATCAGGTCAGAGGCTGGCTATTCTGCAGCGAGTGACTCACCTCCTGACTCCCCAAAGCCTTTCCACTATCTACAAGGCACAATTCAGGAGTGTGATGGAATACTCTCCACTTCCATGGATGAGTGCAGCTCCAACAACACTCAAGAAGCTCAACACCATCCAGGACAAAGCAACCTATTTTATTTGCACCCCATCCACCATCCTAAACATTCACTCACTTCACCACCAGCGCACTGTGGCTGCAGTGTGTACTATCCACAGGATGCACTGCAGCAACTCGCCAAGGCTTCTTCGATAGCACCTCCCAAACCCGCGACCTCTACCACCTAGAAGGACAAGGGCAGCAGGCACATGGGAACAACACCACCTGCATGTTCCCCTCCAAGTCACACACCATCCTGACTTGACAATATATCGCCGTTCCTTCATCGTCGCTGGGTCAAAATCCTGGAACTCCCTTCATAACAGCACTGTGGGAGAACCTTCACCACACGGACTGCAGCGGTGATGTACAACGGTACAACGACAGTCAAATCACCACCGCATCTGTCATTGAACAAGCCATAGGAATGCTCAAGATGCACTTCAGGTGCCTGGAACGATCTCGGGGAGCCCTTCAGTACGCACCAGCAAGAACGTGTAGAATAATAGTTGTTTGTTGCATTCTGCACAACATCGCTCAACAGAGAGGGTTACCGATGGCTGAGGTCCCATGCGCTCAAGAAGCATCCATGTCTGCCATCAACATTGAGGAGGAGGAGGAGGAAGATGGGGAACCCATTAGCAGAACAGCGGCATATCTGCTTACTCGTGATGTCAGGGAGTCACTGATATTTGATAGATTCTCATAAGGAGACCTGCAAAGTGAAGATAATCAAGTCCTCAGACCACCTGGAACGAGCACCACCAACACCAGTCCCTCCCCCCCACTCCGTTTGCATAAAACATTCCTGCAACCACACATACATCCATTGTAAACGCACCCACTGGGCGGCATCAAGGCTTGCCATTCATGATGAAGCACATGAAAGGGTGCTTTCAAAAAAGGGACTCAAGAATGGGCAAGACGTGGCAGTGGTGGTGAGAATCATAACATTTAATGTGAATTTAGCAAAAACCAAATATAAATGAAAAACATGACTTTCCGTCAGACATCCTTGGCGATTGGTGATTACAAAAACTTAACCTTTCTCTTCCTGGCACTTCTACGTGGTGCATCCCCTATGGCTGCAGCAGAGGTACTTGCAGGTTGCTCATGTTCATGCCCTGACTGCTTAGATACTTTCGGCCTATGCTGTCTGGGTTTTGGAGCCCATGAGGGCCCCTCCAAAGACTGCTCCACCTGCACCTGTGTAGGGACAGACTTGGCCATCTGGAGAGGAGGTAGTATTGCGGGTACTGGTTGCGGGGGGCAATGGGAGAGATATGGGAGGGCTTTGAGTGGAGTTCCTCCTTCCATGTCCCCTTTTGCCATCATCCCTCTCCTGGGCCCTGGCCACATCACTCCTACCACTCCGCTGGACAACAGCTTGGAGGACACACGTAATGCCTTGTAAGGTCACTTCTAATGTATCTGTCTGCCTGTTTAAGGCAGCAGGATGTTGTTCACCCAGAGTCCACACTGCCATTGCCAGTGCCTGAATGGACTCATTTATGACCTGTGCATGAAGTACCATGGACATTGCCATTCCCTCCATCACAGACATTCCCACACATACCTGCGCCACTGGTCCAATAATGTTGGAAGTGGACTTCTCCATCCTCAGCGCTAATGTGGGAACTGAGCATGACACCTCTTCCAGTATGTTGCAAAGGTGCTGCTGTACCTTGATCATTCTCCTTTTCAACAATGGCCCCCAGGGTTCAACATTTGTGCCAAGCTAAGCAGAGCTTGGAGCCGAGTGCGCCCTCCGTGTGGACTCTCCACAGCTGCCCCTGCCACCAGTATCTGCTCGTGCTCACTTGTGTGTGGTGAATCACCAGGTGACAACCCAACTAGAATCATAGAAAGGTTACAGTGTGGAAGGAGGCCATTCGGCCCATTGAGTCCGACTAACTCTCTAATAGGACCAACCGAGGTGTGAGTATCTGCACTGGTGCATGGCTCACTGAGATGTGACGGTGCACCCTCAAAGGCATAGAACTCCTCTGAAGAATCACCCTCGTCCGCTTCTTCACTCCTTGAAGGGCCTGGAAGAGAACATACAGCAATATTAAGAATCATCGCAGAAGTAATGTTGCGATGAGCATACTGAGGTGTGCAACAGGTCAATCATTAATAACATCAATCCATGTTGTGTGTGAGGGATGTTAAAGTTCTGTCACCAGACGTTTGTGGGGTGTCGGTCTCGGCATCCCTGATGGCCAGGCACTTCACCGTTCGACTGAGTTGCAAGATCTCCTCCTCCGCCTCCGTGTGGGCCATTATTTGTGCTGATCCCCCTCCAGTCCTCATCCTCTCCCTTGCATTCTGCACTTTCTTTTCCTACAAGGAGAGAAAGTACAGATGTGTGAGTGAGTGAGGGTGACGGGGTCACCCAATGGATGAATTGCTTTGGGTGAAGCTGACAATGAAAGGGAGCATTAAAGGGTGAGTATCAGACAGATTCATCACATTGAATCAGGATTGGGGTGAGTGAGAGTGGAGGGTGCATAAATGGGGAAGGGAGGAAGTTTCCAGATGGTGAAGGTAAGTTGATGATGAGCCTTAAGTGGGTGTGAGGAGTGATGTGATGGAGTAGTCTTCACAGGGCAGAGTGTGAGGGTTAACGTACACTACTGAATGTAGGTGTATCAGTAATTGTATTTACTTTTCCTGACCAGGTTAGGTCACTGAAGCGCTTCCTGCACTGAATCCAACTGCGAGAGATGTTCCTGCTGCTGGTCACCTCCTCTGCCACCTCGAGCCAGGCCTTCTTGGTGGCAGTGGCAGGGCACATCCCCCTGTCTGCCGGGTACAGTGTCCTCCTCCTCACCCTGGCCTCAAGTGAGACATCACTGAACCTGGGTGCTGGCTTGCTCCTCAGCTGCTCCATGTCGTTCAATTTCTTCTTTCTCCCTCAAAAGCCATTCTTGCAATGGCCCTTTAAATAATCCAACTCCCAGCACGTCATTCAGGAGTGCAGCGAGCCCGCTGCGCAGCTTGGTGACGCAAAACCCAGAAGCCACATTAATGGCCTTCAATTACGTTGCAATCGATCGAGGAAATTTTTTTCCGGGTTTCTCATGCAGCCATAGACCCTCCTGCCCCCATCCCCTGCTGACATCCCGCTGCCATGCTAAAATCACGCCTGTAATTTCTTAGTTAAATGTCAATGGCCTGGTTTTATAATGGTCTATTAAAAATGTGTCTCTTCCACATATCCTCAACTTTGTGTTCACTCCGGAATCTAAATGGTTTTAGTTGCAAAAATAAGAAGGGTGAGATTTATGTCTGCAGGCTGAATCACCAACTTTTCAATTGAAACAGATGAGGGATAAAATGTGCAGCAAATGCCTCCTTGGGTTTTACTTGTGCTATATCTATTAAGATTTAGCACTCTGTTAAGTCTGCAACATTAGAGCCAGAGCCATTCAAAAGTTGCGGCAAATTATGGTAAGGATTTAATTAATTTCTCCCTGTTTTCTCTTGTAAGTTGCAAGGGTTGTGTTTAGTTTAGCAAATAAAACTCAAATAACTTAATATTAGAAATATAAAATTAAATCCTTACAGGCTTTAATTTAATTACAATCCACAAACGGAATTAGTATACCATAGGTAATGCATTCATACAATGCTCAAGTGTTAAAGGAGACACTATGTAGCCTTGTTCGATGACAAGAAAGGCAGGAGTGCTTTGATGGTGGCAGAGTCACTTATCTGCTACACAAACTAAAGAAATCAAAAGTTTACCACACACTTTTAAACGAGGACAATATCCCTTTAAATGGACATATAGTCCTGAAGGCATGAATTAATACAAGCATAACAGCTAATCAGTATGAGTAGGACCACTGGGCTGTAATGTCACACACAGTGTAATGTCACACTTGGCTTTGCTGCATTGTAGGGCACAGCTATACTGAAACTTTTGTATCGATGCAAAGCATTTTCAGTTAAGCATCAACATAAAAGTGGCAATATATCTCAGGAGTCAAGTCCTGATTTTAACTCCCAGACACACTAAAGTCAAACTGTGAAAGACCCTGGCGAGGAGACGATATCACACCCACTTGAGTTTTCATTACAGTATAAATCCAGCTCAGTCTGAAGTTACATTGGAAAAATTCCTTCTGGGAACATTCCAAATTTTGTATGTAATCTCTTTAAAGCTAGAAGTAGGCCTGTCTACTTAGTAGTATTAAAAATTAGCCGCCCAGAAAACAGGCATGCACACACGTGAAGTTCTCATGGCTGACTTTTGTGTGACCTGCAGCACTGCATAATGGTTAGATGAACTCTGATCTGCCAATTGAGTATCGCACTCCACAGCTATTAATGTAAGGCTAGCAGCTGTAGGAAAACCATAGCCTCACTTCCAGATATTGAGAGTTGACAGCAACAATACTGAACTTTCATAGGACTAATGAGAATTTTTAATTTTGTTTCTTTTTTAGAAAATAGGAGCAAGAATAGGCCATTCGGCCCTTCTGGCCTGCTCCGCCATTCAAAATGATCATGGCTGATCATCTAACTCAGTACCCTGTTCTCGCTTTTTCCCCATATCCCTTGATCCCTTTAGCATTAAGAAATATATCTATCTGCTTCTTGAATACATCTAATGACTTGGCCTCCACTCCCTTCTGTGGTAGAGAATTCCACAAGTTCACCACCCTCTGAGTGAAGAAATTTCTCCTCATCTCGGTTCTAAATGGCATACCCCGTATCCTGAGACTGTGACCCCTGGTTCTGGACTCCCCAGCCATCGGGAACATCCTCCCTGCATCTAGTCTGTCTAGTCCTGTTAGAATTTTATATGTTTCGATGAGATCACCTCTCATTCTTCTAAACTCTAGTGACTATAGGCCTTGTCGACCCAATCTCTCCTCATATGTCAGTCCTGTCATCCCAGGAATCAGTCTGGTAAACCTTTGTTGCACTCCCTCCATGGCAAGGACATCCTTCTTCAGATAAGAAGATCAAAACTGCACACAATATTCCAGATGTGGTCTCACCAAGGCCCTGTACAACTGCAGTAAGACATCCCTGCTCCTGTATTCAAATCCTCTTGCAATGAAGGCCAACGTACAATTCGCCTTCCTAACTGCTTGCTGCACCTGAATGCTCGCTTTCAGCGACTGGTGTACAAGGACACCCAGGTCTCGTTGCACCTTCCCTTTTCCCAATCTATCACCATTCAGATAATAATCTGCCTTTCTGTTTTTACAACCAAAGTGGATAACCTCACATTTATCCACATTATACTACATCTGCCATGTTCTTGCCCACTCACCCAACTTGTCTAAATCACATTGGAGCCTCTTTGCATCCTCACAGCTCACATTCCACCCCAGTTTTGTGTCGTCTGCAAACTTGGAAATGTTACATTTAGTTCCCTCATCCAAATCATTGATATATATTGTGAATAGCTGGGGCCCAAGCACTGATCCCTGCGGTACCCCACTAGTCATTGCCTGTCACCCGGAAAAAGACCCGTTTATTCCTACTCTCTGTTTCCTGTCTGTCAACCAATTCTCAATCCATGCCAGTGTATTCCCCCCAATCCTATGTGCTTTAATTTTGCACACTAACCTCTTGTGTGGGACCTTATCAAAAGCCTTCTGAAAATCCAAGTACACCACATCCACTGGTTCTCCCCTATCTATTCTACTAGTTACATCCTCAAAAAACTCCAGTAGATTTGTTAAGCATCATTTCCCTTTCATAAACCCATGCTGACTTTGTCCAATCCCATTAATGCCCTCCAAGTGTTCTGTTATCACATCTTTTATAATAGACTCTAGTATTTTCCCCAATACTGACGTTAGGCTAACTGGTCTGTAATTCCCTGTTTTTTCTCTCCCTCCTTTTTTAAATAGTGGGGTTACATTTGCTACCCTCCAATCTGGAACTGTTCCAAAGTCTATAGAATTTCAGAAGATGATGACCAATGCATCCATTATTTCCAGGGCCACTTTCTTTAGTATTCTGGGATGTAGATTATCAGGCCCTGGGGATTTGTTAGCCTTTAGCCCCATTAATTTCCCTAGCACTATTTTTTTTACTAATATTGGTTTCCTTCAGTTCCTCCCTCTTACTAGACCCTTGGTTCCCTAACATTTCTGGCAGGTTATTTGTGTCCTCCTTTGTGAAGAAAGAACCAAAGTATGTGTTTAATTGTTCTGCCATTTCTTTGTTCCCCATTATAATTTCCCCCATTTCTGACAGTAAGGGACCTACATTTTTTCATTTATTTTTTTGAATTCTGAAATGATGGGAAATTATGCTGTAATTGTGCATAGAGAGCTGTGTTGAATTCAGGGCACCATACCTCAGGAATGGTATATCGACCTTACAGGGGGTACAGCGCAGATTTACCAAAATTATACTGGGGCTTAAAGGGTTAAATTATAAGGCCAGGTTGTATAAACTTGGCAATGTATTCCCTTGAATTTAGACGGTTGAGGGGTGATCTAATTGAGCTGTTTAAAATAATAAAGGATTGGATAGAGTAGATACAGAAAAATTATTTCCTCTGGTGGGGGAATCCAGAACAAGGGGATACAATCTTAAAATTAGAGCTAAGCCATTCAGGAGTGAAATTAGGAAGCACTTTTTCACACAAAAGTCAGTGGAAATGTGGACTTCTGTCCCCCAAATGGCTGTGGATGCTTAGTCAATTGGAATTTTCAAGACTGAGATCGACAGATATTTATTAGATAAGGGTATCAGGGATATGGATCAAACACGGATAAATGGAGTTGAGATGCAGATCAGCTATGATCTAATTAAATGGCAGAACAGGCTCAAGGGGCTGAATGGCTTACTCCTGTTTCTATGAGCCAGTTCTCATGGAGTAAGTCATTTATCATGGGAAGCGCAGTAAAATTTGAAAAGAAAATGTGCTAATGCACAAATATTTGCTGACGATATCATCAGCTTTAATTATAAACATTTCAGAGGGCTAGGCAGTAATACTAAACCTAATAATTTCCAGAAGTATCTATTAATATTATAATTCTAAGAAATAACAAGGTCAGTGGGAACAAAATTAGTTTCAACCTTAATATTTAATATCCTTCAGAAATGGAAGATCGGATATTGTGGTATATATCTACATTATTTTTAAGTGTCCTACCCATTGATAGGATAAGAGAATTAGTTTAAACTTTGTGAATATTTATTGTTATGCACTTAAATCTTTGTAAGATTAAGCATACTGCTTGTCTATTAATCACCCTATTTTGTATTGCTGTTTATAAATACATTTTTTAAAAGAAATACTGCAATTTTTTTTAAAACTCCTTAATCTTATTTAAATCCTCACACACAGTTATGGAGAAATCCTATCAGACATGTAAATGTCTTGTGTATTTGGTAGCAGGATATTTAATACCTACTGTGCAAGTATTCAAAATAATTTGAACAGCATTTTGTCTTAACATTGTGTTCTGAAACATTTGAAATCCATGGAAAAATAACATTTCTAATGCAATAAAACAATCAATTCATGTAGTGCTTTATTCTTGTTAACACACACAAAACACATGGGCACAAGACCTTAGCAGAATGGTAATTTTTTCTCAATATTATTTAAACTTCTGATTAAAGAAAAAAAATACTTGTGCACCATACTCTTACATCAACAGCACAAAGAAGTTATTAAATACAATTGTCGCCAGTAATTTACATTACTACCACATGATGCAAATGTGTGCATTCTTTTATTTAATTGATTGTAAACACATTGTAATGCAACATACAAAACATATTACGTGTACAGATTTACACAGTGTAATTATATATACTGCTGTGACCATTTAATGCTGGAGTTTCTGAGTATGTAATTTGCAGCACATCAACATTTCAAACCACACAGTTACATCTTTCAGGATTATTCAAAACTATTTTACAAAAATTACAACTGCAATTGCAATGCTTTGAACAGTGTTGTGAACTGAAAATCTGATGACGTGAAAATTTACTAATTAATTGGGGTAAAAATACATTATGCATTTTTGAAAAATAAAGGCAACTTGAAACAAATTGTATATATGGTTTATACATAGATTAGATATGTTCTCAGATCCAAAGCTGAAACAGCTCTGTGGTTACTAGTTGTTCATAAGTTGCTATTATATGATTCTGCCCATAAGTAACATTATACTGTGTTCAGAAGTTCTTTACTATGTTGATTGAAAATACCAATACTTTGTGTGTTTGAACATATTAGACCTTTGCCACAATTGTGTGTTTATTGATGGGTCTGTGACATTTGAAGTAAAAAAAAATCTAACCCAATTCGACAACCAACAAATAAATACCCATTAATTTTGGGACTGGAAACAGGCTAATACTGTGGTTTGGTTACATTCTAAACTGACTTTTTAAACGTGAAAGTAGAGAAATTACAACAGTGATAGGAATCCTTTCAGCTGCACAAACACCAATAGAACTCATGATTACTAATGTGGCTTCAGGCAGCTCTATCTTTTCCCATGTTGTGACACTTTCAATCCCATCCTGCATAGTAATGAAATTGGCATGCTAGCATTAGATTTTCAGCATTTCATAAAATAATTCCAGATGGCTGGAATATGGTAACATTTCTTTATGCATTGACCCAGAAACAGACTCAGTCTGATTTGTTCTCACCAGTTCAGTCTTGCCAAGACAAATTCACCTGCGCTAAAATGTCCACTTGAACCATTGTAAACTCACTATCACTTACTCCTATCCTACAAAAGTATATTTTATCTAATGTTTCTCCCTACTTTCATTCTATAAAATGCATATAATGTTACCCTACAGATCATCCTTTCACAAAGTATTCCTAATCCCCAAAGTGAGCCTAGCTTGATCTGTCCATTAAAAGATAAGAAATTTGGTCTCTGGCAGTGTCTGTGCCCAAAAGCAGCATAAAAATATTTGGAGCCCTTTTCCTTTTAAAAAAAAAGCACAAAAATATAAATGCTAAACTTAAAAATATGAGGTAAACCATCTATAGTAAACATAAATGGCAACATATGGCAACTCAAAATATGATCCATTAAGATCCAAAGTGAATGGATCAATAATGTTACTGAGTGCTCATTAATGTTTTAAGCAATGATTTTTCCTGGAACCATAAGGATCAGTGACAGAAAAATCCAATTCACTAAATGCACTGACATTCGAGATCAAATAGCATTCTCAAAGCTATAATCACTTTTTTCTTCTGTCTGGTTTACTTTATGGTGACTAATGACTTTAATGTCGCAGTCTGTTCCTGCGTCTTTTAGGGTTGCATCGATAGTACTTTTAATCATTGAATATATTACAAGCGTTCCTACACCTGTCACTGAGATCTAGTTTAAAGCAAACATGCAGAAAAAATGCATGGTTTGCAATGCATTTACAGCATGGTTTACACAAGCTAGTTGGTTGTATAATGTAGTTTCTGAATAGAGTAAAATAAATTCATATTAATGGCAAAATCTTCAACCTGAAGCTATAGAAGATAGGGTAGGCAAAACATACAAGGTTATTCTGCTGTCTCAGCAGCCTATTTTTTAAACCAAATTTGCCTCATCCCTAAAACTTCATTTATATCATACATAATGGCATTATCTCCAAAGAATAATGGAGATGATTAGTTACGATTCATAACAGACACTAATATGAACACAAAATCATCATGATGTCATTGAAATCATTCCATAATCTATATAATTTCCATTTAAAATTCATATTTTTTTATTGTAGCTGCTTATCTAATATGTGATATAAATAAAATATATGAGGTGCAACGGGATATATATACCGACCATGGTGTTGACTGTACCTTTCTTGCATTTTTTTCTACCCACGAATTTACAGGTCAGCCACTCTTGGGGTATAAACCACATCCCATTGATCTTCATCAAGTACTCATGTATTTCACACTAATATGCAGCATTGGCAAAGGCTTGGGAAAACAAATACTGTTATATTTCTCCTTTGTATGTTAAATTGTTTCTAAGAGTATGAGTGAATTTTAGCTTTTTTTTACACCCCATTTTTAGCAGATTCCTTCAAGGTCACCATTTTTTTTCTATGGCATCATGAAAATGTCAGTGAAGGATTTCATAATTAAACAAACAATGTTAAAGTTTTAGTCTGCAACAGCTCCCAGTTACAGCTGCTAATAAGAATCGGTACTATTTGCACATGATAGACATCCACAAAATGCCAAAATGTGCAAATGCAAGTAAATTTAAAATCTCTGAAACTACATGTTGAAATAACTTTAAAACTGATGTGACTATAATATGGATTCTCTCAGTGTGATTTTCCATTTTTCATGTTGCTAGTCACTTAGGATATCTCAACTCTCATCTAAAAACAATGTTTTTTGGTAAACTCTGTGCTTGTTGCAGTGAGGGATTTTAGTGCTGGAAATGGAACACTTTCAATTTTAGATATGGAGCATCAATATCAAACATTTCTAGATCAGGTACAGCACAGTTAAATTTGTAGTAAAGTTCCCTCTACCCTACCTCAGCCTCAATCTCAGGAAAGCACCTTCTATTGCAACAATATGGTGTTTTTCCTTTGCCCACACCAGCAATATATCCAGCTATTCCTACAGCCTCTCTGAATGACATTGACAATTTGGTTTCAACTAGTGCCAAATTAGAAGCAGTATTGTATGTTGGGCCCATATTGACTGGAAACTGGATTGTGACTCCCAAAACTCATTTTATGAAGAACTTTTACAGTCAGCCAATGGAGGAGACTTTCAGCTAATCAATATAGGCTAGATTTGAACCCAGAGATAAAAAGCCAATATCAAATCCACTGTGCCACCTAGACCCCTCCCCTCCAATATATTTCAACGTTAAGGCAACATATGACCTGTTTGTAATTTTTTCAGCTTTTCGAGCTATAAACATTAAAATGGCTTTGCTTCAAATATTTCTTAGTTCACTCAAAGTGTTACTGGTTTCCATTGTAAAACCTTTCAGTGAATTCTAAATTTTTCCTTTAAACTTACATCCTAAAAGTTTAATCCCCAGAAACAATTTCCCCAACTTGAACAGCCACACAAAATGCAAACATACATTTAATAGTTTTATTTTGCCTACCCATTCTAATAGCTACTTTGAATGTCTTTAAATTGTTAGCAAACAAGAGAACAACGCCACTTCATCTTATACAGTACAGATCACGATTTATACCACAATCAAATGTACAAATTATGTATATTTAGTATAAATTGAAAATTCTTCTGAAAGGCTTTGGGTTGGTTAATGCACAGCTTGTTCCTTGCCTATCAAACAATAAGGTCCAACCCTTGGTTTGGCTGCTAACCATCACTCAGGCAATGCCATTTGGCAATTTGTCGCCTTGGGTGCTCACAGATCTCCCTCCAGTGCTCTCCCACTGTCCCTTCCGCTGACGCTCCCAGCACTAGGCGCCCAATGATCTCGTTCTTCATCATTCTGTCAAAATCGATGACCAGAAACTCAACGCTGATGTTTTCAATCCCCTCACATGGAATGTCAAAGACAAACAGCTCATTGAACACTGGATTGAGAGTGCACTTCTTAACATGGGTCTTTTTCTTTGATATTCGTTTCTTATCATGGTACAAGTTGACTTTCACATAAGGGTCAGCAGCTGGCAAGAAAGCAAGACAAAACCATTTTTCAACTTTTCTAATTATACTTTCTACCCTTTCATTTGAAACTGTTTGCATTTTTTATATTCATAGTAGATTTGAATTGCACTTACTTATTTCAGACACAAAATACAAATAATCATTTGATTAAACTATATTATAATGAGGCTATGCATCCCACAAATGGAAACTATTGTACAAATACATTCAAAATCTTAAAACATTCTTTATATATATGTATAATTCAGTGAGTAACTGTTTTGATTTAATTGAAGACAATAAATGGATAGAAAGATAGGCACATAGGTACATAGATAGACTGATTGGTATCAATGTGATTTTGCTTAGTTCCAGCTGTACTATTACTGGTCACCCTATTTGGATAATTACCTGATAATCCAGACACATCATTTTTAGGCAGATGGCGTGCTTTTAGTACAACAACAGTCAGGGTGTTGGTGGTGGATTGATAGCAAAGGGACACTAATAATTCTCCACGACCCACTGATTTCTGTGAATGAACAAAAGAAAACACATATGAATAGGCTTTCAGAGACATGCTGTTATCACTGCACAGTAGATGCAGTGCCCCCTGTGATAACACCAACACAGCAGGAGACAAAAAGATGATCCAACATCTATCTGGTACCTTGTTACCCATCATTAAAATGATAGACTATATATTTTAAACATTTAGTACTGATAAATTCTCTTTTGGATAACATTTCCATCTAGAAAATTAAAGCTGTGTTTCTTAGTAATCTACTTTGTTATTTTTATTTTATGATACTAATACTATAATCAATGTGTTCAACATATTTTGGGAGCAGTGTTACATTAGTGTTATTTTATATATTTTTATACAGTATGAATTTACCTTAAAGTAATTACTCTGCTGTAATATAGCCAAGCCCTTTCTTTTGTTTGAGAAGTATGCAGAATAAGCCCTCCCTCCCCAGTAACAGCTGCCTTTGAGTTGGAATGGTACTAAATTGAGGCAGGCACATACTGGAAATGAAATATAGGGTGAGATGAAGAGGGGTGGGAGGAGGCTCCTGTGGAGCATAAACACCAGCATAGACCAGTTGGGCCGAATGGCCTGTTTCTGTGCTGTAAAATTCTATGTAATTATTTGCTTTCGTTTTTGATTTGCTTTTGTTTTTTTTTAATGAAATAAAGATCAGTTAAAATTCCTCAGTTCTGGAGTTGGGACACTCACTAGTTGAGAATTTCATTGTGGACCATATTTCCAATAGAACGTGTTTTTTTTTGGAACTATTGTAATTATTATGCTCCAAGAAGTGCATATCTCACTAATAGTACACTTTAAAAATCAAAACTATTCCTCCTGTATGCTACAAAAGGTTGCATATTTTCTACCTATAAGATGCATAATCGTTTCTAAAATTACATTTTATCAAAGTCTAACGCGATTTTTGTGTTTATGCAGCTCGTCCAGTTTCAGTCTCCATGTTAATCCTTTCAAAATCCAATCTTCTCATTTGTGCACCACACTAGAGAGCTGCCTTCAGCACTAACCTGACCTCTCCCTTATTCCCATCAATAACTGATGAGCTATCTTTCTCAAGTAAACCCCGCAAAGCACACATCGCATCAATAGTGTGGGCAGTAGCAGAGCGCCTTCCCCCGCCCGCAAGAAGACAGTTCAAACATTTACCCGACAGTTTCTTTTGGTGATATCCCTGTTCATCTGCACTTTGCCTTCCGATAGATTGATTCCTGACATGGGCACCAGGACCTCTCCAATGACATCGTCTCTTGAAAACCTGTCAAAGCTCAGCACCAGAAAATGCAGAGACAGGTCTTGCACTTGGTTGTAGGGGATGCCGTAAAACGTGAACGTTTCGTCAAAAGCTGGGTCCAGAGTTTTCCTGAGGACGCGAGTTTTCACTCGGTGCTTTTTGTCAGGCAAGATGGACATTTTAATGTAAGGATCAGACGTCATCGACTGTTCGTCCATGGCAGGCAGACCGTGAGCCTCTATAATGTTCACAAGTAACGCCTTCTTATCGAAGTTGTATTTTAAGGAGAACATCAAGGATCCCAGTTTGGGCTCATTGTTTTGTCCTTCAGAAGGTGCCGTTGACTTGTCTGAAATTGAAGTCTCGGATGATATACTGTCTTTCTCACCTTCTGAGAATATCTTGGGTGGGACGCTCTCGATTTCTGGAGAGCTACGGACTTTGGCGTGAGTTTTGGTGAAATTTCCGTTCTGATCGCGACTCTCCAGATCCAAGTGGAGAGAGTTCTTTGGCATATTGGCTTTTGAGAAGTCCTTATCTTTATGGTCCGATTTTTCATCCGCCCCGAATTTCTTTTTGCTGCTAAGATTCTCGGGATAGATGTCAACTCCCTTCAGCATGTGCACGAATTTATATGGAGGGGTTTTGTTGGCTTTTGACGACTTGCGTTGACAGCAGATCCATGCAAACATGGACACTGTAAATATTAGGCCAAAAGCACTGACTATCCCTATAACTGCCGGCACATCATCTAGGAAAAAACCAAATATATTCAATAGGATTATGAATCTCATTACAGTTAAAGGGGCATTTTACAAACTTCAATTTTAAAGAGCCTTATTAAAGCGACCATCTCACATTACACTGGCCAAATATTCTTTATTTGAATTATTTTTTTCGTATCGCAGTCCAATGAAGCAGATTAAATAAGCTTGCAATGTTGCACGATTTGTATAGAATATTGGCTCTCGATAGTCCTTCTGGGCTAAATTGAGATTCGCAGTGTTTGAAGTAAAGAATTTAAAAAACGTGTTCCCAAAGTGCCTATAGATAGGGTAATTCATATCAATGTCGTCTTACCACATTGTTCTGTCATTATAACTGATAAACAGCGGCATTTCTACTTAATGTCTAATTAACAAGACGAATCGGTGTGAATCCGATTAGCCTGACTCCAATTAGTGCTGCCCCTCATACCTACATTAACCAATACGCAGATTGCAAAAATACAGATATGGATTATAGATTAAAAAAACGTTTGGGCAAGGTGAGCAAGCTGGAAGTAAGCAAGATCGAGAAAAGTGAACGGGCGATCGGGAAAGGCAGCGATGAGAATCAAACAAATACAGAACTTTGAGAGAGAGGCGAAGAGAAATGAGAGGGGAATAGGTAATTGAAGCATAGAGCAAATGAAGTCTGCGAATTCAGACATACAAGTGAGGTGCGAGAATGGAGAATAGGTGTTACGATCAGAATACAGTTAGACAGTTATTAACATTAATATTTGTCATTTCTATGTTTCATGAGCAAAGTGCTGTGCATCAGATTGGCTTTACTGAGCCGGAGCAGGAGGCATGCTATGAGCACCAGCAAACCATAAATAAACACCCAAAGGTGGCAATACTCTACCGGAAACATCAGTAAGCACAGAATCAGAAGTGGCAGCTACATATCTGGAACAAGAAAGCTTATCAATAAGGATCCATCCGAGGGATGAGCTTACCAAAGCCTGCTCCGCTCACCACAATCGGAGCCATGTCGATCCGTGCTCTGTCCGCGGTGCTGAAAGGCACCAGATGTCCGAGTAACGCAGCCCACAGCTTTCCTCCTCTCCCAGGCTGATGGCTTGGTTTATTACTTTCACTCTTTAAAAAATATATATTTCCTGGAAACAGACCAGACACGAAATGAAGGGGGTGGTGGAGATTATATTGTACTGGAAATGTGCTGAATCCTCCGGCTCTGACTCCGGCTCTGACTCCGGCTGCTGCAGGTCTGAGGAGTCGCAAATACTGTAGACGTGGATGGCTGGATGACGTCTTTCTGACGAAGCCTTGTCTGAACTGAGCTCTTTTGCTCCCCGAGGTATTTAAATTCAGACCATCAGTTATGTTAAACGAGTGAAGTCTGAACACTATCAGCTCGGAGGACAGGAATAGGAGGGACTTTTTTGCGTCGTTTAAATTCGCATGGCCAGGAAGAACGGCGTTGGAGGGGGGGGAGAGAGGCTGACTCACGTCGTCAACGTTGTCTACTGGATTAGATCTGCAAAACGTGGGAGCATGGTGTCTGCACAAAACAGACACCACCGTCACCTTACTGGTGCACTATTGTTAGCACAATAAAATAAAGCAACGCCATCGAAGCATTTCAGATGAACGGCGTAAATCACTGGCATCTGATTTTAGTCCTTGTTAATGTTAAAGTTTTGGGGGAAATTAACAAGATCAATCGACCTGCGCTTGGATTTCGAGACGAACTCTGTACATTAACATGTCTCCAAAAGGGATGTAACCCCCCTCCCCTCACCCACCATTCCACTATCGTGTTTGCATTAATTTAGCATTTTGCAATTGATCAGGGAAATTGGATGGATATTAATTATGGATACTTACTTATAGAGAAGGCGGACACACACCATCTGCTGGTTAAAGAGATTCAAGACTTGCAATGAGTCAGATACTCCATTGGCGCTGCGATATTTCATTTAGTCAGCGCCTGCAAACCGAGACCTCTATTACGCACGTCTAACTTTAGTACTGCAGTATGTTATGTTTCCCTCTTAAGGTTCTTAAAATATTGCACATTCTCTATCAACCAGATATCAGAGTTAACAGAATCTCTGATTTCCAGCTGTTCTTACGTTTCGTTTTATGGAAATAAAGTTCAGTTCAAGCAATAGAATTGTGAATTACACCCGGAGTCATAAATTATTTTGATTTAAGATTGCAAGTAATCCGAAGAAATTTATAAATTACTAGTCGTTTCCGTTAGTAGAAAAAGTTAGATGTGAATTTCTGTGCCTGTTGATTCTGAAATGATCCCCAAACGCAGTGAAGATTAGAAATATGTGACTGTGGAATCTCCTTAGAATTGATTATCCCGATAATCCCTTAGTAATGAAGTTGCAAAGGCACACTTCACGACCGACTGTACATTCAATGGACAATAATAGATTAACTCCAAACTCCAGAATAATCCAGAAAATTGAAGAACTGTTCTAGTACAATAAAACAATAAAGCAAAATGTAGACATTTAAATCATAAAATAGTTTTGCATTGTTAAAAATACAGCTATTCAAACAAATAATTTCGCATGATGTGTAAAATGTTGCAATAGCACTACTAAGCATGTAGTTCTGCACTGAGAATGCTTCACAGTTCCAGAGCACAGAGGAAGATTTGAGAAAGTATTCTTAATGCAGAGTTGAATGCTACCAGCCAAGTATGTTTAAAAACTACGAGCTAATTCTGAGTTTGGGTCAATTAGAAATTGCTCAAGATTCATCACGGCTTTTAATATCGCCCGTATCCCTTAGTTAGACTACAAAGAATAACTCACAGGAACAGCAGGAACCTATTATTTATAGATTAATATTCCACTATTCCCACAGGGGTAAGTTACTGATTTTCCGTGAGTGAAATGAACTCCCATGTTCTTGCTGACACTTACAATTAATCTTTTTATTGTTTGTATATTTGTTTTTCTTTACACAAAATTATATATGACATCTTTTCCAGTTCTCTCAAGTGATGTGCAATGGAATCCCTAGTGAGATGTAATTTTTTTATTGCTGTGATGTTGGAGTGACCAAAGAAATGATTGGTTGATATTTTCAACAGCACAATCTAGAAGTCTAATTAATTTTGTATGAACTATATTTTATGAAATGTTGTTTGCACTGAGAGATTGAATAAATGATTAAGGAGATAATTTTCTATCTGGTGATAATTTAATACTCTCGTACTACCAGGCGCAAAGGTGCAGTCAAAGTGATAATTCACTTTTCGGCAGTATTTACGCCTATTCATGAATTCCCCAGCAAATTTAACGCAGCAGTAAATATTTTATGCTGGTGGAATAAAATATCAATTAATCCATTGACACGATATCTCGTTTCAATGATGCTCAGCTACAATGCTGTCAACACTCTATATTAGGCACCAGTGTTCATTTGGTGTTCCAAATGTCAGCCCAATAATATTTTGACCTGGTCACTCCAATGATATGAACAGGGCAAAATATAGTCTCTTGATTGGCCTCAAAACTACCCTCTGGATTATTATCCCATCAGGACCTCTTTTACACATAGATGGATTAGAGCTGGATCCAGAAAGAAAGGATGGAAAACCAGAACATAGAAGAAATATAGTTAAACTTTTAAAAAATAAGTAAAATAAAACCCTCTACCACTGGCATATCATGGTTGCACTGTGTACTATGTACAGGATGCACTGCAGCAACTCACCAAGGCTTCCTCGACAGCACCTTCCTAACCAGAGACCTCCACCTCCTAGAAAGACAAGGGCAGCAGGTGCACAGGAGCAGCATCACCTCAAAGTTCCCCTTCAAGTCACACACCATCCTGACTTAGACATATATCTTTGTTCCTTTATCAGCACTGGGTCACAATCCTGGAACACCCTAACTAACAGTATTGTGGGAGTACCTTCACCACACAGATTGTTCAAGAAGAAGGGCAACTAGCAATGGGCAATAAATGCTGGCCTTGCTAGCGATGTCCATATCCCAAGAATGAATTTTTAAAAATTAATAAAAATGTAAAATAATAACAGTAAGCATAAGAAAGACAATAAAGCAGAGAGCAAAAAGGTAAAGCAAAATAAATATTCAAATTGTTTAAAATTGTTCAAATTAACTAATTTGTATCATAATTATTATTAATAAAGTAATACAGATACTCTTAACATCTGATTACCATGGTAATATTTGAATTTTTAAACTGAAAATAACAAAATGGCCAACCTAGTAAGCCAGGAACTTTCTGCAGCTGCCAACAATCTGAAGGTTATACCAATTATGTGACGGGAGTGCGAAGCAAAATCAATTTCTGACATGCTGCAAATTCAAAATAGATATGTGGTACACTCAAATGGAATTATAATTCATACATGGATCAGCATTTAATTTCCAATATTGGAATAAAATCAGACCGGTCGGTGAGCCTGACATCTGTAGTGGGTAAGTTGTTAGAGGGTATTCTGAGGGACAGGATCTACAGGCATTTGGAGAGGCAGGGATTAATTAGGAACAGTCAGCATGGTTTTGTGAGAGGAAAATCATGTCTCACGAATTTGATTGAGTTTTTTGAAGGGGTAACCAAGAAGATAGATGAGGGCTGTGCAGTAGACGTGGTCTACATGGACTTCAGCAAAGCCTTTGACAAGGTACCGCATGGTAGGTTGTTACATAAGGTTAAATCTCATGGGATCCAAGGTGAGGTAGCCAATTGGATACAAAATTGGCTTGACGACAGAAGACAGAGGGTGGTTGTAGAGGGTTGTTTTTCAAACTGGATGCCTGTGTCCAGCGGTGTGCCTCAGGGATCGGTGCTGGGTCCGCTGTTATTTGTTATTTATATTAATGATTTGGATGAGAATTTAGGAGGCATGGTTAGTAAGTTTGCAGATGACACCAAGATTGGTGGCATTGTGGACAGTGAAGAAGGTTATCTAGGATTGCAACGGGATCTTGATAAATTGGGCCAGTGGGCCGATGAATGGCAGATGGAGTTTAATTTAGATAAATGTGAGGTGATGCATTTTGGTAGATCGAGTCGGGCCAGGACCTACTCCGTTAATGGTAGGGCGTTGGGGAGAGTTATAGAACAAAGAGATCTAGGAGTACAGGTTCATTGCTCCTTGAAAGTGGAGTCACAGGTGGATAGGGTGGTGAAGAAGGCATTCGGCATGCTTGGTTTCATTGGTCAGAACATTGAATGCAGGAGTTGGGATGTCTTGTTGAAGTTGTACAGGGCATTGGTGAGGCCACACTTGGAATACTGTGTACAGTTCTGGTCACCCTATTATAGAAAGGATATTATTAAACTAGAAAGAGTGCAGAAAAGATTTACTAGGCTGCTACCGGGACTTGATGGTTTGACTTATAGGGAGAGGTTCGACAGACTGGGACTTTTTTCCCTGGAGAGTAGGAGGTTAAGGGGTGATCTTATAGAAGTCTATAAAATAATGAGGGGCATAGATAAGGTAGATAGTCAAAATCTTTTCCCAAAGGTAGGGGAGTCTATAACGAGGGGGCATAGATTTAAGGTGAGAGGGGAGAGATACAAAAGGGTCCAGAGGGGCAATTTTTTCACTCAAAGGGTGGTGAGTGTCTGGAACGAGCTGTCAGAGGCAGTAGTAGAGGCGGGTACAATTTTGTCTTTTAAAAAGCATTTGGACAGTTACATGGGTAAGATGGGTGTAGAGGTTATATGGGCCAAGTGCAGGAAATTGGGACGAGCTTAGTGGTATAAACTGGGCGACATGGACATGTTGGGCCGAAGGGCCTGTTTCCATGTTGTAACTTCTATGATTCTATGATTCTATGATTCTAGTACAATGGGAGTTGATTTTTTGAACAGTTTTGCATACTTCAGTTAAAAGGAATGTATGTAGCTCTCTGATCTATGCCTTTATCGCACATTGGTACCCACTATAATATTTGCAATGAATCTTCTATTCATTGTGTAATATTTACATATTTTTATGAATTAATTCTTCATGCATGGATGAAATTTTAACACATGGGGAAAAATAAGTTTGCTGTAGCAACTGGCACAAAATATTACCCTTGACATCAATATATTAATCCCATTGGTGCAACACGTGGGAACGAACATTTCAGAAAGTGTTGCAATTAAAAGGAGGAGGATGAACATCCACAAAGCTGCAGGATTGACTTTGCATATAAAATTAGATTAAAAGACTGGCTTAGAGGAGGAAAACAAAACACTAGAGAAATAAGTGAGAAAAATAAATGACTTTCATTTCAACTTGAGAAATATTACAGGCAAATAAAATATTAATAGAGTGTGAAAGTAATATGTGATCAGTTGTAGTTAGCTCTATTGCAATCTGAGGTGGTAACTTAAAATGACTAAATGGTGCATATGAAAAAAGCAATCTGTGTACTGCAGTAATTTTGTGCAAGGCATAAACATTATGTGGAAAGATAAAAAGTGATAATAAAACAGCAATAACATGATATTAATGTCTGCTCCACACTGGGAGTGTATTACTGAATGTGCACATGTAAGTGTGCATGATTACTAAACTAAATTTTGATATTCTTTTTCTGTTTATGTTTATATGAATAATTATATGGCAAACTTTTGAAGGGCCCAACTATTGCAGGATGGTCCACAAGGTGGTACTTTAGACATAGGGAGGAACCTTAATTTCAGTGAGAATGGAAAGCCACTGCAGAAAGGCTTTAAGATGATTCAATGGAGCTCTGGATGGGCTACATCCTAGAGCAGGACAATTGCTGATTTTACACCAATGTGGTGGCAGATTGACTAGAGAGTCTATCTGCTCAATGTGCCCAACCCAACTTCAAAATATTATGCAGTCTTAGCATGTCACGTGCATTTGCATGTTCTCAGACTGACAAGGGCATTATCCATAGTCTGATTATGCAGCCATATATCCTCTTTGTCAAGACTCTGGCATGTTATAGGTTTGTAAAAGAGTCAACATGTGCCTGGCATGGCTGACACATTCCCTCATCTGCTATTTCAGATCTTACATATTTATGATAGCTCAGAGAAGGCCATGTGGAGAATCTGACAAGAAACATCTGTTTTTCCCCGACTCGGTAGTATAGTGTAAAAATCAGTTGTCTCTTGCCAGGGATAATAACTATTCAGTGGCTATGGATGACCATCCATCACCAGTGGATTCAATGCTTCCCTGTGCCTAGTCGCTGTCCAACAAGATTGTTAGCACCCCATAATAGAATGGAAAAAAGGATTTCATGCAATTTGAGACAAGATGAAGGCCTGCTGCGGATGCCATGCGGGCAGACTATGATATGCAATGGAATATTTACAGCAGATCTTCCATATGTGTGGTAGAGTCTTCACAAATGGCCAGTTTTTTGTTTAACTAAAAGATTAAGCACAATGCATTCCGACTATTGTTACTGTATTGTCGGGTTGTTTAGCAGAGAAAAGTGTATTTTGGAACTCTGGGACCGAGGTTCCTCTCACTATCCAACTTGAGTAGCTTTACTGCGGTTTTCCCCAGTAACGTTTGACTAAAATAAACAATTCAGAGTCTGTGAGATGTGGCCGTCATTGTCTCCATCTTGATATGATTTTGCACCTTTACTGTTTCTACTGCCAGCAGCATATGAAGTTACACTTAGCATAGATAAAGATGGGTACATCTATGAAAATAGAATAGGTGTTTATACATAAATTATATATTAAATAATAACATACTGGGAATTGTGGTCCAAGGCAGTAACTCAACTCAAGGTTGAGATCATATTAGTAATCTAGTTTTTACAGAAACGTAATTGTCTCTTTAGCCAAACAGTTCATGAATTGTATATCAATATCATACCATTTTTCATATAATTTATAATATAAGGAAATTATAATGATTTCTTTTACCCTTTTCAGTGCGTAATTTGTATTTTAATGTTTCTATTTGTTTTGCATCATAGTAGACAAGGCAACCAAAGGTATTAAGGGATATGGGCCAAAGGCAGGTATATGGAGTTAGATCACCGATCAGCCATGATCTTATCAAATGCGGAGCAGGCACGAGGGGCTGAATGGCCTACTCATGTTCCTATGTTCCTAGACAGTAATAGATACTTTGCTCTTGGTTTTCTATCATATGATTACTATAATACTAGGTGATCAGCTCAGAAGTAATATCAGCATTTATTTTTATGGCTGAATACACTTTTGTGAAACATTTTGGAACATTTTTCTACATTAAAGACATAATATAAATGCAAGTTGTTGATGTAGGGGAATACCATACAATCTACATATTATACAAAAATTATACAAAAAGACAAGAAGTATTAATTTATTATTGTAGAAAAATAAACAAGAGCAACCTTTTCAAAGTCAATGAGTAAGATGTATCTCTTGCAATGACTTAGGGGGTAAACACTTCCTGTGGTTCTAAGCCATACAGACCAATTGCCTGGTCTGTACTGACCTAGCTGATCTCAATCAGGGTGGCAGTAGGGATGCTACAATTAGTTTAATCATCCTTATGCTAGAGTGGGTAAATATCAGACTAGGTTCTCATTTCTAATTGCTAGCCAATTAATCTTGCCAGAGGTGCATGTTTGGATGTTAAAAACTGACTGTAAAAGCTTCTATAAATATGTCGAGAGAAAAAGATTAGTGAAGACAAATGTAGGTCCCTTACAGTCAGAAATGGCGGAAATTATAATGGGGAACAAAGAAATGGCAGAACAATTAAACACATACTTTGGTTCTGTCTTCACAAAAGAGGACCCAAATAACCTTCACCACTAAGTATCTCAAGTTTCCCTTAGTAACTATAATTTCCCACTCCTGGCATCAGGACATAAAAATTAGAGCCAGTACTTGCAGGAGTGATGTTAGGAAATGCTTCTACATGCAAAGGGTGGTAGAAGTTTGGAACGGTCTACTGCAAACAGCAGTTGATGCTAGCTCAATTGTTAATTTTAATCTGAGATTGATAGATTTTTGTTAACCAGAAGTATTAAAGGATATGGGGCTAAGGCGGGTAAATGGAGTTAGTTCACAGAAGAACCACAATCTCATTGAATGGTGGAACAGGCTCGAAGGGCTAAATGGCCTACTCCTGTTCCTATGTTCCTATAATAAAGTTTCAATACTTTACAAAGATTGGGCTGGCTAGCCGACAGGCAACAGCAAGGGCACTGGCAGAGTGGCAGAGGTGGGACAGGAATGCTGTCATCCTGAGAGAGGACAGCAGGTTCTTGTTCCATGGAGCCATTGCCACTCGCTGCTTCCTGTTTTACGCCATCTTCTCCTGCAAGAAAGAGGGACATGTGTTGGCTAGTGTCCTGCAAGATGATTGGGTGATGTGCCTGTCAAGGTTAAATAGCTGCCAGTGTGTGTGACCTGTGAGTTGTGGGTGGTAATGTGTGAGGGTGATAGGAAGCATGTGATTGGAAGAGTTGAGTACTGATTGAAAGAGTTTGTTGGTATGTGGGTGATGGGGGTTGTATTACATGGAGCAGTGGATGCAGCTAGTGATGCAATTGGTAGGAGATCTACTTGACAGTTGACCTCACTCACCTTGACCACTCATGTCAAAGCATTGAACTTCTTTCTGCATTGCATCAATGCCCGTGGTGCTATACGCCTGGAATTGATTTAGTCCCCAACTAACTTCCATTGCCACGGGAGCATGTGTCTGGAGGGCCTCTTGCCCCTCCCCCACCTGCGGATATAAGATGCCCCTCCTTCTGTCCACCTCTTGCACCAAGGCTTCTGGTGCATCGTCAGAGAACCTCGGTGTACGCTCTCTTGCAGGCCTGATACAAACTCCAGATCGACAAATTGGTGAGGTCTGGCATGCAGATTGGAGGATGTGAGATTTAGTAGTGTGCAATCTTTATTCAATGTTTTAACATAACTCAGCAGTTTGCAAGCATAGGAACGGGACCTGCATCTGTGTTTTACGTGTGCGATGTCTGATCTCCGTTCAGACTCCATGCGGACCCGTATCTTATATTTTGCAAATAAGAGGTGCAGGCTGCCTTTAAGTGATGCTAGCCACTCACAATATCTGGGTCCTCCCTGCTGGTGAGCAGCCACTCAACAGCGCAACTAGGCCTGGCCGCTTGCAGCTATCAGGTAAATAACCAAGCAGCACTAATGTTACGTGCTGCCTGCATCTCAACAACCGGGCGCTGATTAATTGTGCACTGTGACCTCTGTGCCCGGTTTCGGGGGTTATCCAATATACTCCCTATAATCCTTTACTAGAACTGCCACCGACCCTCAATTTTTCCCTCGTTATCTTTTCTAAAAATGTTATGACAAAGAATATTATGTTCCCAGTCTTGTCCAAACCTAAGCCACATGTTATAGAAACATATCATATCCCTCTGTTGTTATTAATGCGGAGAAATTAAAGCTGTCTGCTTTTTAAATGCTTAGTACATTCACTTACATACCACTCAATCCTGACTTCAGCTTTTTGAAATATTGATCCTTATTAATTTTTCTAGTTTTCTGATTTAATTTTTTGATACCCTGGCCCGTTCTACAACTGTGTTTTTATCTCTCATTACCTCAAAACCTCTTTCATCTCTGGCATTTTCACACTATTTATCTTAGTTAAACCTACTGCTTCTGTTCCAATGGATTAACCCTGCTCTCTTTCTCCAGTCTCAAACCTATTCTTTCCCCACCCCATGCCTTTTGAGCTTAAATCCTCCCTCAATGCTCTATTTACCCTCTCCACAAGGACATTGGTGCTGTTTTACTTCGGGTGAAGGCTATTTCTTGAATATAGTCTTTTCTTCTTCCAAAACTCATTCCAATGCTCCAAGAATGTGAATCCTTCCATTGTGCAGCCCTGGAGCCCCACATTGACCTTCCTAATCTTCCTCTCCTTAACCTGGCCAATGCATGGCAAAGGAAGCAATCCAGAGGTTACTACCCTTGAGGTCTTATGTTTCAATGTAATGTTTAGCTCTTTAAATGCCCTCTGCAAGACCTCAAATGCACTTCGATCTGTCATTGGTTCCAACATGGATCATAACTTTTGGCTGCTCGTCCCTTCACAGACACTTTTCCATCCATTCTGTAATGTCCTTCACCCTGGCAGAAAGGAGACAACATACCATTTGGGACTCCCAATCATGACTGCTGTCAATTCCACTACTCTCTTTCTACACTGTGTCCAGAACTGTCTCGCATTGCCTCTTTAGTGATCACATTCTGGAGAGTACAGTCCAAACACCCTTCATCCTATCTGATGCTGTGGAATGTGGACAATTCGTTATTAATTTATTTGTTCTTGGGATTTGGGTAACACTGGCAAGATTGCATTTATTGCCCATTCCTAGTTGCCCTCAGAAGGTGATGGTGGGCCTTCTCATTGAACTGCTACAATCATTGAGGCGATGATACTCCCCTGATGGCGTTAGGTACGTGTTACAAATTCGGGTCTGATATAAGTATTTACTTGGGTCCTGTAGTGTCAGTTACTCTACTAAGTGATCTGGTTAACTATGCCTGCTTTTTTATAGCAGTATGCCTGCTTTTTTATAGTATATCTACTATTGCAGTAATGGAACCTGGAAGTGTAAGAATAAAACTCCCTTGTGATCTGGGCTGCATGTCCGTGTTTTAAGCAACTATACTTCTTTAATCTCCCTCTGAAGGTAGACCGAGTCAATACTAGGGAAAATGTCATTTATTTTTGTTCATAAACTGCTTTATTTTATAGTAAACAAAACAGGCAGAACATCAAGTATGATGAAAGTCACTTGGTACAAACAGTCCATCACACTCCTGACTTAAGCCTTGTAGCTGGTGGAGAGGCTTTAATGGGTCAGGAGGTGAGCCACTCATCACAGAATATCCAACTGCTGCCCTGCTTTGTAGTCACAGTGTTGATATGGTTGGTCCAGTTAAGTTTCTGGTCTATTATGACCTGCATGATGTTGCTGGTGGAGGACTCTGCAATGGTGGTGTTGTTGGAGATCAGGGGGAGGTGGGTGGGCTTTCTCTTGTTGAGCCTGCCTAACCTGCTGAATATTTCCAGCATTTTCTGTTTTTAGTTCAGATTTCCAGCATCTGCAGTATTTTTCTTTTGTTTCTTTTGTTGAAGACGGCCATACCTGGCAATTATGTGGCGTGAATATCATTTTCAACTTGTCAGACCAAGCCTGGAAATTGTTCAAGTCCTGGTAGGGGCTGCTTCATTATTGAAGGAATTGTGAATGGAGCTGAACACTGTGGAATCATCAAAAACAGCCCAACTCCTTATCTTATGATGGAGCGAAGGTCACTGATGAAGTAACTGAAGATGGTTGGGCCAAGGAGGCTTCCCTGATGAACTGAAGTATCAGTAGAGAAAACGTACTTGAGAAACTAATGGGACTAAAAGCCAATAAATCCCCCGGACCTGATGGCCTACATCCTAGGATTCTAAAAGAGGTGGCTGCAGAGGTAGTGGATGCTTTGGTTATGATCTTCCAAAATTCCCTAGATCCTAGAACGGCCCCAGCAGATTGGAAGGTAGCAAATGTAACACCGCTATTCAAGAAAGGAGGGAGAGAGAAAACAGGGAGCTACAGGCCAGTTAGCCTAACATCATTAGTCAGGAAATTGCTGGAATCCATTATTAAGGAAGTGGTAACAGGACACGTAGAACATCAAAACATGATTAGGCAGAGTCAACATGGTTTTATGAAAGGGAAATTATGTTTGATAAATTTATTAGAGTTTTTTGAGGATGTAACTAGCAGGGTAGATAAAGGGGAACCAGTGGGTGTAGTATATTTGGATTTTCAAAAGCATTCGATAAGGTGACACATAAAAGGTTGTTACGCAAGATAAAGGCTCATGGGGTTAGGGGTAATGTATTAGCACGGATAGAGGATTGGTTAACGGACAGAAAAGAGGGAGTAGGGATAAATGGGTCATTTTCAGGTTGCCAGGCTGTAACTAGTTGGGTACCGCAAGGATTAGTGCTTGGGCCTCAGCTATTTACAATCTATATTCATGACTTAGATGAAGGGACCGAGTGTAATGTATCCAAGTTTGCTGATGATACAAAGCTAGGTGGGAAAATGAGCTGTGAGGAGGACACAAAGAGTCTGGAAAGCGATTTAGACAGGTTAAGTGAATGGGCAAGAAGGTGGCAGATGGAGGAAAATGTGGGGAAATGTGAGCTTATTCACTTTGGTAGGAAGAATAGGAAAACAAAATATTTTGTAAATGCTGAGAAACTAGTGAATGTTGGTGTTCAGAAAGACTTGGGTGTCCTTGTACAAGAAACACAAAAAGTTAGCCTGCAGGTACAGCAAGCAATTAGGAAAGCAAGGGGGTTGGAGTACAAGAGTAAGGAAGTCTTACTACAATTGTACAGGGCTTTGGTGTGAGACCTCACCTGGAGTACTGCGTGCAGTTTTGGTCTCCTTATCTAAGGAAGGATAAACTTGCCTTAGAGGCGGTGCAACAAGGGTTCACAAGATTAATTCCTGGAATGAGAGGGTTGTCCCATGAGGAAAGATTAAGTAGAATGGACCTATACTCTCTGGAATTTAGAAGAATAAGAAGTGATCTCATTGAAACATATAAGATTCTGAGGGAGCTTGACAGGGTAAATGCTGAGAGATTGTTTCCCCTGGCTGGAGAGTCTAGAACTAGGGGGCATAGTCGCAGGATAAGGGGTCAGCCATTTAAGACTGAGATGAGGAGGAATTTCTTACCTCAGAGGGTTGTGAATCTTTGGAATTCTCTACCCTAGAGGGCTGTGGATGCTCAGTCATTGAATATATTAAAGGCGGAGATGGATAGATTTCTGGACTCTAGCGGAATCAAGGGATATGGGGATCGGGCAGGAAAGTGGAGTTGAGGTCGAAGGTCAGCCATGATCTGATTGAATGGCAGAGCAGGCTCAAAGGGCTGTATTACCCACTCCTGCTTCTATTTCTTATGTTTTTATGAACTCTGCAGCAATGTCCTGGGACTGTGAATATTAGCCTCCAACTACCACGACCATTTCACAAGGGGATATAACCTTAAAATCAGAGCCAGGACCTTCAGGAGAGAAGTTAGGAAACACTTCTTCACACAAAAGGTGGTAGAAGTGTGGAACTCTCTCCCACAAAAAGCAGTAGATGTTAGCTTAAATAGTAATTTTAAATCTGAGATCGATAGATTTTTGCTAGCCAAGGGAATTAAGGGACATGAAGCCAAAGCAGGTGGATGGAGTTAGAATAGAAATCAGCCATGATCTCATTGAATGGCGGAACAGGCTCGAGGGGTTGAATGGTCGACTCCTATGTTCCTAATATAAGAATATTGGAAATAGGGAAAGATTGACATCATTTTCTTAAAGCTACTAACCACCATGCTCTGCAGGCTGTGCTGCATATTTTGCTGAGTGTACAGCACATTTTGCTGAATTGTAAACTGTTAACCTTTGACTAGTGACTGACCCGAGTCATTCTCCTTGCTAGACAGAGCAGCCAGGTGATAAAAGAGGAACAAAGAACCAAAAAAGCAGAACAATAATCTAAAGATAGCAAGAAGACCAGGGCCATGGCTAGCTAGCTAAACAATACTATCTTGAAATGTATCTTGTAGTTAAATGAGTAATGTTAAAACAAGCTGACCATCTTGAATTCTTTGAAAAACAACTTTGTTAATCTACAAGGGTCTTATGAATATTGTTCTATATATGGTAGGAGTTTCTCGCCAGGGGGGACATAAAAACCCAACGTCTTTTGAGCTCAGGGCAGTGGAATAAGCGCAGACCACCAGTTGTCAAAAGAACACTTAGCTGTCTGAAGATGACACACAGTCAGAAGGACATCTGACTGTCAGGAGACTACCTTACTGTCGGAAAACTCGAGATGACCACGTCGCCAACTTAATTATGACCTCTGCCCAGAGATCAAATGGGGTAATATTGTTTTGATCTTTGTTGTCTAAATATTTGATACCTTTACATGTTTGATTTGACTATTAATAAATGAAACATTGATTACCAATTGGTGTCACCTCTGAATCTGTTACAAATTGGCGAGTTAGGCAGGAGGTGACTAATCAATGTTTCATGTTGGCATAGAGTCAAACATCTAGAGGAAAATATATTTAAATAGCGACAGTCTTAATTCGACCACAACAGTCGCAAATTGTTCAACTTCCGGAAGTGGGGTTTTGTTTAGTATAAGTGATCATGGCAAGTGTCCACGAAATGTTAGAATAGAAACTGAATAAAGAAACTAAAGGGGACCGAGGAACCTGTCGAATTAATCTCCAAAATAATGGAGAAGGATGAGGCTTATGAGACAGCCATAGAATGGGTCGAGGAGCAAGTTCGAAATAAAAAGATATCTGTGTGCAGCAAATTTGTGTGCACTTAAGAGTGAGGAATGTAATAAACCATTAGAAGGGGAAAATCGCAAGCAGTTAAAGGAAATTAAGAGACAGTCAGAAGAAAACAAGAGGCTGAAAAAACGTGTGACTGATGCCCTTACGATGCTGGAGAGCTCACAGTTGGTGGCTATGACTGCGTCAGCACAGGGACTACGGAGTCAGAAAATATTACAAGAGAGAGATAGATTTACAGAGAAAAATGGAAGACTAGAGTCAGAACTTATTGACTGTAGAGGGGCTTTAAGGGAGATTATGTGCCGACACATGAATTCAGTAGACCACACACGGTGTAAATTAATGATTCAGGAGTTACGGGTAGATTGGGCCGACAAGGGGCTGTGGTGGCAGTAACGCGAGGAGTCACGGGAGGAACAGAAGATCGTAACGACATGTGTTTCCAATGTCAGAATATGGGTCATTACGCCGTAGGCTGCCGGAGTAATGTAGCGCCTCCTGGTGGAGAAACAATGAGGGAAATCGGACCATGACTCCCCAAAAACTGGGAGGGATGGAACAAAAATTAGATAAATTAATAACCAGGACTCTTCAAAAACCAGGAGGGGTGGAACAAAAATTAGATAAATTAATAACCATCTTGACTACCCAACAACAGAAAAAGACACAATATTCCGTCTATAACATGTACAACATTGCCAAAATTTTCACTCAGACGTAGGATAAAATAAATGAAATGATATAAAAGGGAAACGAGCGAGCAAAGATAATAGGATGGGCAAGCATTTGTACAGTATATGGAACACGTGCTTTTGATCATTGATCAAGCGCAGATTTTTGATGCGAGCTGAAGTCACGGATATGTTAAGGGACTATGACCTTGTCCGTTGGTATTCTAAGGGAAATGGTGAAACAAATGTGGGGGTTGAAGTTCCACCTGTATCAACAATCGTTCATGGGATGTGGGCGTCGCTGGCGAGGCCAGCATTTATTGCCCATCCCTAATTGCCCTTGAGAAGGTGGTGGTGAGCCGCCTTCTTGAACGCTGCAGTCCATGTGGTGAAGGTTCTCCCACATTGCTGTTAAGTAGGGAATTCCAGGATTTTGACCCAGCGACGATGAAGGAACGGCGATATATTTCCAAGATGGCATGGTGTGTGACTTGGAGGGGAACGTGCAGGTGGTGTTGTTCCCATGTGCCTGCTGCCCTTGTCCTTCTAGGTGGTAGAGGTCGTGGGTTTGGGAGGTGCTGTCGAAGAAGCCTTGGTGAATTGCTGCAGTGCATCCTGTGGATGGTACACACTGCAGCCACTGTGCGCCGGTGGTGAAGGGAGTGAATGTTTAGGGTGGTGGATGGGGTGTCAATCAAGCGGGCTGCTTTGTCCAGGATGGTGTCGAGCTTCTTGAGTGTTGTTGGAGCTGCACTAATCTAGGCAAGTGGAGAGTATTCCATCACACTCCTGACTTGTGCCTTGCAGATGGTGGAAAGGCTTTGGGGAGTCAGGAGGTGAGTCACTCACCACAGAATACCCAGCCTCTGACCTGCTCTTGTAGCCACAGTATTTATATGGCTGGTCCAGTTAAGTTTCTGGTCAATGGTGACCCCCAGGATGTTGATGGTGGGGGATTTGGTGATGGTAATGCCATTGAATGTCAAGGAGAAGTGGTTAGACTCTCTCTTGTTGGAGATGGTTATTGCCTGGCACTTGTCTGGCGCGAATGTTACTTGCCACTTATGAGCCCAAGCCTGGATTTTGTCCAGGTCTTGCTGTATGCGGGCACGGATCGCTTCATTATCTGGGGAGTTGCAAATGAAACTGAATTCTGTGCAATCATCAGTGAACATCCCCAGTTCTGACCTTATGATGGAGGGAAGGTCATTGATGAAGCAGCTGAAGATGGTTGGGCCGAGGACACTGCCCTGAGGAACTCCTGCAGCATTGTCCTGGGGCTGAGATGATTGGCCTCCAACAACCACTACCATCTTCCTTTGAGCTAGGTATGACTCCAGCCACTGGAGAGTTTTCCCCCTGATTCCCATTGACTTCAATTTGACTAGGGCTCCTTGGTGCCACATTCGGTCAAATGCTGCCTTGATGTCAAGGGCAGTCACTCTCAGCTCATCTCTGGAATTCAGCTCTTTTGGCCATGTTTGGACCAAGGCTATAATGAGGGCTGGAACCGAGTGGTCCTGGCGGAACCCAAACTGAGCAATGGTGAGCAGGTTATTGGTGAGTAAGTGCCGCTTGATAGCACTGTCGACGACACCTTCCATCACTTTGCTGATGATTGAGAGTAGAATGATGGGACGGTAATTGACCGGATTAGATTTGTCCTTCTTTTTGTGGACAGGACATACCTGGGCAATTTTCCACATTGTCGGGTAGATGCCAGTGTTGTAGCTGTACTGGAACAGTTTGGCTAGAGGCGCAGCTAGTTCTGGAGCACAAGTCTTCAGCACTGCAGCCGGGATGTTGTCGGGGCCCATTGCCTTTGCTGTATCCAGTGCACTCAGCCGTTCCTTGATATCATGTGGAATGAATTGAATTGGCTGAAGACTGGCTTCTGTGATAGTGGGGATATCGGGAGGAGGCCGAGATGGATCATCCACTCAGCACTTCTGGCTGAAGATGGTTGCAAATGCTTCAGCCTTGTCTTTTGCACTCGCGTGCTGGACTCCACAATCATTAAGGATGGGGATGTTTACAGAGCCTCCTCCTCCTGTTAGTTGTTTAATTGTCCACCACCATTCACGACTGGATGTGGCAGGACTGCAGAGCTTTGATCTGATCCGTTGGTTGTGGAATCGCTTAGCTCTGTCTATAGCATGTTGCTTCCGCTGTTTAGCATGCATGTAGTCCTAAGTTGTAGCTTGACCAGGTTGGCACCTCATTTTTAACTCACGACCTTTGGGTTACTAATCCTGTACCATAAACACTATACTATTGTATACCTTTGAATTACTCAAGCACAAAGATCCTCTGTTCCAGAGACTCAATTTGCCAACACTTGGTGCTAATATCCGGCCACTGAATATACTGAGGATTCACAAAGTCTCACATATCACACTCCACACTCATCACAATTGTTTCCTGCAACACCATCCCTCTGTAGCAAACAAAAAATGCAGATAGTGTTAAACTGAGCTCCCAGTAGCAGCAAACTCTCATAAGAATCAAGTGAACTCCCGCTGAAGCTAAACTCCATACTCTTCTGGTCTTTCACAATCCATTCGCCTCTTGCAACTAGTTGCTGTTGAATCATTCTTTTTTCCAGCTTGAGTATATTTTTCTTCCATTGCATTCTAGTTGAGAAAGCTATAATGAGGACTGTCATAAGCATAAAAGCTGCTTTAATACTCCTCGGTATTTCATTCATGCTATCTTAAAGTGTACTTTCGAAGTTAGACAATCTATCTTGAAAATTTAATTCCTGTCGCAGGGATGAAGAATTAAATTCACAAGGCCATCTTCTGTTTACAGGTAACTATCGATCAGTTAGCCTAACATCTGTCATTGGGAAAATGCTAGAATCCATTATTAAGGAAGTAATAGCAGGACATTTGGAGACTCATAATACAATCAAGGAGAGTCAACATGGTGTTATGAAAGGGAAATCATGTCTGACAAATTTGTTAGAGTTATTTGAGGAAGTAACGGGCAGGGTGGATAAAGGGGAACCAATGGATGCAGTATATTTGGATTTCCAAAAGGCATTCGATAAGGTGCCACATAAAAGATTACTGCACAAGATAAGAGCTCATGATATTGAGGTAATATACTGGCATGGATAGAGGACTGGCTAACTAACAGAAAACAAAGATTCGGGATAAAAGAGTCATTTTCAAAATGGCAACCTGTAACTAGTGGGGTGTCGCAGGGCTCAGTGCTGGGGCCTCAACTATTTACAATATATATCAATGACTCGGATGAAGGAACAGAGTGTCTTGTGGCCAAATTTGCTGATGATACAAAGATAGGTGGAAAAGCAAGTTGCGATGAGGACACAAAATGTCTGCAAAGGGATATTGACAAGTTAAGCAAATGGGCAAAAATTTGGCAGATGGAATATAATGTGGGAAAATGTGAAGTCATCCACTTTGGGAGGAAAAATAAAAAAGCAAAATATTATTTGAATGGAGAAATACTACAAAATGCTGCGATACAGAGGGATCTGGGTGTCCTCGTACATGAAACACAAAAAGTCAACATACAGGTGCAGCAGGTAATCCGGAAAGCAAACGGAATATTGGCCTTTATTTCTAGGGGGATGGAGCATAAAAGCAGGGAAGTCATGCTACAACTGTACAGGGTGCTGGTGAGACCACACCTGGAGTACTGCGTACAGTTCTGGTGCCCTTATATAAGGAAGGACATACTTGCATTGGAGGCAGTTCAGAGAAGGTTCACTAGGTTAATTCCAGGTATGGAAGGGTTGTCTTATGAGGAAACATTGAACAGGTTGGGTCGATACTCATTGGAGTTTAGAAGAACGAGAGGAGATATTATTGAAACATACAAGATTCTGAGGGGACTCGATAGGGTAGATGCTGAGAGGATGTTACCCCTCATGGGGCAATCTAAAACTAGAGGGCATAGTCTCAGAATAAGGGGTCGCCCGTTTAAGATGGAAATGAGGAGGAATTTCTTCTCCCAGAGGGTTGTGAATCTTTGGAATTCTTTACCCCAAAAAGCTGTGGAGGCTGAGTCATTGAATACGTTCAAGGCTGAGTTAGACTAATTTTTGATCAGCAAGGGAGTCAAAGGATATGGGGAAAGGGCAGGAAAGTGGAGTTGAGGTAAAAATCAGACCAGCCATGATCTCATTAAGTGGCGGAGCAGGCTCAAGGGGCCAAATGGCCTACTCCTGCTCCTATCTCTTATGGTCTTATGGTCTTATGAATTATCTTGTTGAATTTAACAATTAAGATGTAATTCTTTTATTTTCGGTGGGAGAGAAAGGGGCTCTCTGAAGCATATTTTTGAATTTTTTAATCATAGTATCATAGTATGTTACGGCACAGAAGGAGGCTATTCAGCCTATCGTGCCTGTGCCGGCACTTTGAAAGAGCTATCCAATTAGTCCCACTCCCCTGCTCTTTCCTCATAGCCCTGTAAATTTTTGCCATTCAAGTATTTATCCAATTCCCCTTTGAAAGTTATTATTGAATTGGTTTCCACCACCCTTTCAGACAGTGCATTCCAGATCATTACAACTCTTTGCTTAAAAAAATGTTTTCTCATGTCGCCTCTTTTGCCAATCACCTCAAATCTGTGTCCTCTGATTATTGACTCTTCTGCCACTCAAAACAGTTGGTCATTATTGACTTTATCAAAACCGCTCATGATTTTGAAGACCCCTATCAAATCTCCTCTTAACCTTCTCTGCTCTACGGAGAAAAACCCCAGCTTCTCCAATCTATCCAAATAACTGAAGTCCCTCATCGCTGGTACCATTCTAGTGAATCTCTTCTGCACCTCTAAGGCCTTAAGCATTATAACTATTGGCATAAAGTTTGGAGAATCTAGGAAATCCTGAACAATTTGAACACCATTAAAACATAATTCATTCATGGGATGTGGGCGTCACTGGCTAGGCCAGCATTTATTGTCTATCCCTAATTGTCCTTGAGAAGGTGGTGGTGGTGAGCCACCTTCTTGAACCGCTGCAATCCGTGTGGTGAAGGTTCTCCCACAGTGCTGTTAGGTAGGGAGTTCCAGGAATTTGACCCACCGAAGGAACGCCGATATATTTCCAAGTCAGGATGATGTGTGACTTGGAGGGGAACGTGGAGGTGGTGTTGTTCCCATGTGCCTGCTGCCCTTGTCCTTCTAGGTGGTAGAGGTCGTGGGTTTGGGAGATGCTGTCAAAGAAGCCTTGGCGAGTTGCTGCAATGCATCTTGCAGATGGTACACTGCAGCCACGGTGGTGGAGGGAGTGAATGCTTAGGGTGATGGATGGGGTGCCAATCAAGTGGGCTGCTTTGTCCTGGATGGTGTCAAGCTTCTTGAGTGCTGTTAGAGCTGCACTCATCCAGGCAAGTGACGAGTATTCCATCACACTCTTGATTTGTGGCTTGTAGATGGCGGAAAGGCTTTGGGGAGTCAAGAGGTGAGTCACTCGCCGCAGAATACCCAGCCTCTGACCTGCTCTTGTAGCCACAGTATTTATGTGGCTGGTCCAGTTAAGTTTCTGGTCAATGGTGACCCCTGGGATGTTGATGTTGGAGGATTCAGCGATGGTAATGCCGTTGAATGTCAAGGGAGGTGGTTAGACTCTCTCTTGTTGGAGATGGTCATTGCCTGGCACTTGTGTGGCACGAATGTTACTTGCCATTTATCAGCTCAAGCCTGGATGTTGTCCAAGTCTTGCTGCATGCGGGCACGGACTGCTTCATTATCTGAGGGGTTGCGAATGGAACTGTACGCTGTGCAATCAACAGCGAACATCCCCATTTCTGACCTTATGATGGATGGAAGGTCATTGATGAAGCAGCTGAAGATGGTTGGGCCTCGGACACTGCCCTGCAGTGATATCCTGGGGCTGAGATGATTGGCCTCCAACAACCACTGCCATCTTCCTTTGTGTTAGGTATGACTCCAGCCTCAAGAGAGTTTTCCCCCTGATTCCCATTGATTTCAATTTTATTAGGGCTTCTTGGTGCCACACTCAGTCAAATGCTGCCTTGATATCAAGGGCAGTCACTCTCACCTCACCTCTGGAATTCAGCTCTTTTGCCCATGTTTGGACCAAGGCTGTAATGAGGTCTGGAGCCAAGAGGCCCTGGCGGAACCCAAACTGAGCATCGGTAAGCAGGTTATTGGTGAGTAAGTGCCGCTTGATAGCACTTTCGACGACACCTTCCATCACTTTGCTGATGATTGAGAGTAGACTGATGCGGCGGCATTTGTCCGGTTTAGATTTGTCCTGATTTTTGCAGAAAGGACATTCCTGGGCAATTTTCCACATTTTCGGGTAGATGCCAGTGTTGTAGCTGTACTGGAACAACTTGGCCAGACGTGCAGCTAGTTCTGGAGCACAAGTCTTCAGCACTACAGCTGGGATGTTGTCGGGGCCCATAGCTTTTGCTGTATCCAGTGCACTCAGCTGCTTCTTGATATCATGTGGAGTGAATCGAATTGGCTGAAGACTGGCTTCTGTGATGGTGGGGATATCGGGAGGAGGCCAAGATGGATCATCCACTTAACACTTCTGGCTGAACATAGTTGCAAATGCTTCAGCCTTGCCTTTTGCACTCACGTGCTGGACTCCACCATCGTTGAGAATGGGGATGTTTTCAGAGCCTCCTCCTCCCGTTAGTTGTTTAATTGTCCACCACCATTCACGACTGGATGTGGAGGACTGCAGAGCTTTGAACTGATCTGTTGGTTGTGGGATCACTTAGCTCTGTCTGTAGCATGTTGCTTCTGCTGTTTAGCATGCATGTAGTCCTGTGTTGTAGCTCCACCAGTTTGGCACCTTATTTTTAGGTACTCCTGGTGCTGCTCCTGGCATGCTCTTCTACACTCCTCATTGAACCAGGGTTGATCCCCTGGCTTGTTGGTAATGGTAGAGTGAGGGATTATGTCAGGCCATGAGGATACAGATTTTGGTGGAATACAATTCTGCTGCTGATGATGGCCCGCAGTGCCTCATGAAATAATAAATTTATTGGCTTGGTGCAATTGGTGGTCATCACACAGCTAAGTCAGAAAATTGTGGGTTCTAATCTCACTCCATGACTTGCACACATAATCTAAAATTACACTTCAGTGCAGTACAATGAGAGTGCTGTAATATCAGAGGTGCAAAGGATGAAATATGAAATCAAGGCCCTGTCTGCCTATTAAGATAAACAGTAAAGGGTAGATTTTGCTCTTCTTTGTGCCTGGGAAAGATTCATTCCCCAGGCATAGTGAAGAATTTTAATTATGACTTAGTGTGGGCTACATCTCCTGGGACTTTACATGTGCAGAACCTATGACTCTTCCAGTATATTTCATGCAGCCGTAATTAAGGATCAATTTTTGAGACATAAATTATTTATTTCTGTTTTAAATTAAGTCTATTTCATACTTCAATAAAATTTGTTTGAATGCAGTCATTTGATCTTTAAGGGACGATTTGCTCCTCCAGGTTCCCACTGGAGCGCTGTGCCTATGAGGGGAGGAGTGCCCTAAATTTTCCTTTCCTGGATTTTTTATAAGGCCAGAGACATTGAGGCCTACTGGCTGCTCCTGGAAGAAGTAGCCAGAAGGCCCCAAGGTATGGAGATGATTTTTTTTTTTTATTCGTTCACGGGATGTGGGCGTCGCTGGCGAGGCCGGCATTTATTGCCCATCCCTAATTGCCCTCGAGAAGGTGGTGGTGAGCCGCCTTCTTGAACCGCTGCAGTCCGTGTGGTGATGGTTCTCCCACAGTGCTGTTAGGAAGGGAGTTCCAGGATTTTGACCCAGCGACGATGAAGGAACGGCGATATATTTCCAAGTCGGGATGATGTGTGACTTGGAGGGGAACGTGCAGGTGGTGTTGTTCCCATGTGCCTGCTGCTCTTGTCCTTCTAGGTGGTAGAGGTCGCAGGTTTGGGAGGTGCTGTCGAAGAAGCCTTGGCGAGTTGCTGCAGTGCATCCTGTGGATGGTACACACTGCAGCCACAGTGCGCCGGTGGTGAAGGGAGTGAATGTTTAGGGTGATGGATGGGGTGCCAATCAAGCGGGCTGCTTTATCTTGGATGGTGTCGAGCTTCTTGAGTGTTGTTGGAGCTGCACTCATCCAGGCAAGTGGAGAGTATTCCATCACACTCCTGACTTGTGCCTTGTAGATGGTGGAAAGGCTTTGGGGAGTCAGGAGGTGAGTCACTCGCCGCAGAACACCCAGCCTCTGACCTGCTCTCGTAGCCACAGTATTTATATGGCTGGTCCAGTTCAGTTTCTGGTCAATGGTGACCCCCAGGATGTTGATGGTGGGGGATTCGGCGATGGTAATGCCGTTGAATGTCAAGGGGAGGTGGTTAGACTTTCTCTTGTTGGAGATGGTCATTGCCTGGCACTTATCTGGCGCGAATGTTACTTGCCACTTATCAGCCCAAGCCTGGATGTTGTCCAGGTCTTGCTGCATGCGGGCTCGGACTGCTTCATTATCTGAGGGGTTGCGAATGGAACTGAACACTGTGCAGTCATCAGCGAACATCCCCATTTCTGACCTTATGATGGAGGGAAGGTCATTGATGAAGCAGCTGAAGATGGTTGGGCCTAGGACACTGCCCTGAGGAACTCCTGCAGCAATGCCCTGGGGCTGAGATGATTGGCCTCCAACAACCACTACCATCTTCCTTTGTGCTAGGTATGACTCCAGCCACTGGAGAGTTTTCCCCCTGATTCCCATGGACTTCAATTTTACTAGGGCTCCTTGGTGCCACACTCGGTCAAATGCTGCCTTGATGTCAAGGGCAGTCACTCTCACCTCACCTCTGGAATTCAGCTCTTTTGTCCATGTTTGGACCAAGGCTGTAATGAGGTCTGGAGCCGAGTGGTCCTGGCGGAACCCAAACTGAGCATCGGTGAGCAGGTTATTGGTGAGTAAGTGTCGCTTGATAGCACTGTCGACGACACCTTCCATCACTTTGCTGATGATTGAGAGTAGACTGATGGGGCGGTAATTGGCCGGATTGGATTTGTCCTGCTTTTTGCGGACAGGACATACCTGGGCAATTTTCCACATTGTCGGGTAGATGGGGAAAGATGGGGGCGGGTTTAGAAACTTTATATACCTGGTTGCTGCTTGTATCTTTGAACTGCTCCCAGTCTGTGGAGTGTCCCAATGCTAGCTTTTTTGAGCTGACCCTCCATTTGGCCAACTTGCATGAAAAATAGCATGGCCTTAGGAATACAGGGATAGAAGTAGGCCATTCAGCCCCTTGAGTCTGCTTTGCCATTCAATTAGATTATGGCTGATCTGTACCTCAACTCCATTTAACCTCTTTAGCTCCATAACCCTTGATACCATCACCTCACAAAAATTTAGCAACATCAGTCTTGAAAGCTCCAATTGCCCCAGCATCCATAGCCTTTTGAGGCAGATAATTCCAGATTTCTACCACCCTTTGTGTGAAAATGTATTTTCTGATTTCCCTCCTAAATGGCCCAGCTCTAATTTTAATATTATGCCCCCTTGTTCTTGATTCCCCCATCAGAGGAAATAGTTTCTCTGTATCTACCCTATCGAATCCTTTTAACATTTTAAATACATTGATCTAATCTTCTAAGCTCAAGGGAATACGAGCCAAGTTTATGAAACCTGTCCTCATAATTTAACCCTCTAAACCATGGTATCATTCTAGTGAATCTGTGCTGCACTACCCTACCAAGGCTAATATATCCTTCCTGAGGTGCAGTGCCCAAACATGAACGCAGTACTCTACATGGATGATCATGGATGAACCTCTATCTTAATACCATATTCCCGCTCTCTCCCCATACCCCTTGATGCCTTTTGTGTCTAGAAATCTTTCTAGCTCCTTCTTAAATATATTCAGTGAATTGACCTCCACAGCCTTCTGTGATAGAGAATTCCACAGGTTCACCACCGTCTGAGTGAAGAAATTTCTCCTAATTTCAGTCCTAAATGTCCTACCCTGTATCCTGAGACTGTGACCCCTCATTCTGGATCCCCAGCCAGGAGAAACATTCTCCCTGCATCCAGTCTGTCTAGCCCTGTCAGAATTTTATACATTTCAATAAGATCCTCCCTCATTCTTCTAAACTCTTGTGAATACAGGCCTAGTCAACCCAATCTCTCCTCATACGACAGTCCTACCATCCCAGGAATCAGTCTAGTGAACCTTCTCTGCACTCCCTCTATGGCAAGTATATCCTTTCTTACGTAAGGAGATCAAAACTGCACACAATACTCCAGGTGTGGTCTCACCAAGGCACTGTATAACTGCAGTATGACACCCTTGCTCCTGTACTCAAATCCTTTTGCAATGAAAGCCAACATACCATTTGCCTTCCTAACTGCTTGCTGTACCTGCATGTTTGCTTTCAGTGACTGGTGTACAAGGACACCCAGGTCCCTTTGTACATCAACATTCCCCAATCTATCACCATTTAAATAATACTCTGCCTTTCTGTTCTCCCTTCCAAAGTGGATAACGTCACATTTATCCACATTATACTGCATCTGCCATGTATTTGCCCACTCACTCAACTTGTCTAAATCGCCTTGGAGCCTCTTGGCATCCTCCTCACAACTCACAATCCCACCTAGTTTTGTGTTGTCAGCAAACTTGGAAGTATTACATTTGGTTCCCTCATCCAAATCACTGATATATATTGTGAATTGCTGGGGCCCAAGCACTGATCCCTGTGGTACTCCACTAGTCACCGCCTGGTACCCCGAAAAAGATCCATTCATTCCTCCTCTCTATTTCCTGTCTGTTAACCAATTTTCAATCCATGCCAGTATATTACCCCCAATCCCACGTGCTTTAATTTTGCACACTAACATCTTATGTGGGACTTTATCAAAGGCCTTCTGAAAATCCAAATACACCACATCCACTGGTTCTCCCTTATCTATTCTACCAGTTACAGCCTTAGAAAACAGCGTAGGTTTATCAAACATGATTTCTCTTTCATAAATCCATGTTGACTTTGTCTAATCCCGTTGATATTTTCTAAGTGTCCTGTTATCACATCCTTTATAATAGACTCTAGCATTTTCCCTACTACTGATGTTAGGCTAACCGGTCAGTAGTTCCTTATTTTCTCTCTCCTTCATTTTTAAATAGTGAGGATAGCATGATAGCATCGGTAAGCCAACACAGCTTTACATGATTCTTGCTGAACAGATCACCATCCATATTGGTATTGGAGGTGGGTAGCAATGAAGGAAGCCCAATGACAACTTTTGATTGAACAAGAATAGCTACTTGGGGAATGATGCTGATGCGTTGCACTAAGGCTGAGGCAAAGATCCAGTTACTGTGGCAGCATAAGGGGACCGTTACTCTGCTTCTGTCCATGCTATAGCTGAGCCAGGAATATTTGATGCTGATACTGTCTGACAAAAGTGAAAACATGTTGCATTCTATTGGATGGATATCCGTCACCTTGACGAATGACAGTCATCTTCAAAAGTGTGATTTTAAAGGTGTGAAGTTGTCATCAATATTGTTTATTAAAATGTTCTCAGGTGGAAAGACAAAAAAGTTAAGGAGCTGAGCATCATTTTTGTTACATTAAATGTTGCATTTACATGAAATTTATACTGATGTCTCTTGCATTTCTGAACAAAACGATTGCAAAGTACTGTTTCATTAATGGTGCCTTTTTAAAAAAATTGTGATAATCCTGCAGGTAAATATTTGAAGGAATAACTAATTTTAACTCACCCAAAACAGCAGAAAAATCTGTAGCCTAAGACCTAAAATTTGGTTTGGTTGTGTTTTTTAAACATTTATATGCTGTTGCACCTTATTTCAGTCTCTGTGTACATTATCTAGTGAAGTGTCCATCCTGTCAGTCAATAGAACAAGACGGCACATTCTCTGCTTTCCTCCCAAGATACATTGAAGGATTAACTGCTGACAGCCATGGTTGGAGTTTCATTACAAGTGGGGGTAGAGTTATGCTTTCAGTGTCTGCTTGATGAATCTGTCAACTTGAGATCAATCATTGATAGTTCCAGGTGAACAGATTACAATTTCAAATGCATGTTGTCTTTCTTACCTTAGGCGGGAATACAATCCAAGTCAAAAGTCCATCTGGTGGCTTCTCACTAACACCCATTAACTGGTGTTAGTCATAGCCAATGATAGTGTCTCTGCTGGAATGGTAATTGGGATTATTGTTTTTCCTTTCCTTAGTAAAGATTATGGCTGAATGGTCGACTTGAGGGAAGACTGAACAGAGAAATGTTGTTGAGTCTACACTAAGAGGCAATAAGGTGTGAGAACAATTACTATACCTAATATTTATCCAAGTCTACAAGTCTGACCTTACCTATAATGTGTGATGTGACACTTGGCTAACAACATTCAAGGTAATTTTCAGGATTTGAAGGTAGGAGGCAATAAAGTAGGAGGTTTTCAGAGTAATTGAATGGACTTTCATTTGATCATCTACAGTATCAGCTTAATTCATCTCACGCCAAGTCAGAAGGTTGTAGGTCCCTGGACTAGAACAGATAATTTAGGTTGACACTGTAGCGTAGTATTGAGAAAGTGCTGTATTATCAGGTCTCGTTCTTCAGCTGATATGTTAAACTGAGGCCCCATCTGCTTGCCCTGGTACTTCTAAAGGATGTTATAGTTCCATGGTACTATTTGAAAAACAGCAGGAAGTTCGCCCAGTGTCCTGTAGAACATTCTAGGCCATGATCATTGGCAGATCAGGATGCGGCATACTGTGGTACCAAATATCGTAGAGATTCCTGGTTATCTCTGCATTTTATATTGATTCTACTTGGCACAGCTTTAGGCTGTCCAAAAGAGGGACTGTTACATGCAATTCAGAAAATAATCAATATCAGCAATTTGTCATGAACTTTGAGTATCTACACAAAATTGAGATTGAGAATCCCTACGTGGTCAGTTTTCGGTAAAATATTAAAATGCCTACGTGGCAAAGAAGTAGAATGCAAAATGGTTAGAAAGGGTTAATTAGTTAGTAACTGAGATTGGTACAGGTGGCCTGGCCTCCTGCTGGGCCATATGTTTGCCTAGTCAGCAGGTTTGCATTGTCTTATCAATGAAGAGTCTTTGATGTGATTCAAGGACTGGTCTGAATGTCTCCATGTTTATGGCAGATCAATATAGGTAATGAGCTTAGCCAAAGTTGGAAGAACATTCCAGGTTGGAAGGTGAGGAAGTATCCCCTTTGATGTCTAACAGCAGCATGATCAGCACATGGACGATCTATGATTGGCCGGCAATAATGTAACCTTGCATGGCAACCTATGCCTGGCTTATGATTGGTGTTGACCCTCGTTAAGTATGTTCCAACCCCTATTGATCTGTATAAAAATGTGTGGATTTCTGTATGTTTCTTGTTCTTGCTCTGCCAGCATAGAGGGACTCTATCAGGAGTCCAAATCAATGCTGCAGACTAAGAACCCTGCTATTAAAGTTGTGTTGAACTTTAAAATGTATTCGACTCAGTTTTTACTGAACCAGACTGAGGGGAAAGAATCCGGATCGTCAAGATGAGCTAAGAACAATGAGATTTATTTCAATCCAATTAGCCCTCTCTATCCTGGGGGTCACCATTGACCAGAAACTTAACTGGACCAGCCACATAAATATTGTAGCTACAAGAGCAGGTCAGAGGCTGGGTATTCTGCGGCGAGTGACTCACCTCCTGACTCCCCAAAGCCTTTCCACTATCTACAAGGCACAAGTCAGGAGTGTGATGGAATACTCTCCACTTGCCTAGATTAGTGCAGCTCCAACAACACTCAAGAAACTCGACACCATCCTGGACAAAGCAGCCCACTTGATTGGCACCCCATCCACCACCCTTAACATTCACTCCTTTCACCACTGGCGCACCGTGGCTGCAGTGAGTACCATCTACAAGATGCACTGCAGCAACTCGCTAAGGCTTCTTCGACAGTACCTCCAAAACCTGCGATCTCTACCACCTAGAAGGACAAGGGCAGCAGGCACATGGGAACAACACCACCTGCACGTTCCCCTCCAAGTCACACACCATCCCGGCTTGGAAATATATCGATGTTTTTTCATCATTGCTGGGTCAAAATCCTGGAGCTGCCTACCTAACAGCACTGTGGGAGAACCTTCACCGCACGGACTGCAGCGGTTCAAGAAGACGGCTCACCACCACCTTCTCAAGGGCAATTAGGGATGGGCAGTAAATGCCGGCCTTGCCGGCAACGCCCACATTCCATGAACGAATAAAAAAAAACTGTTATGGCTGCCTGATGACTTAATGTCCAGTATGGTGCTGAACTCTACAGACATGGAAAATACTAAGTCCAATACCCAGTCTGTGCTGAGTTTGCTGATCACAGCTGAGACTGCTACAGGTACTCCAATTGGCCTCAATGCATCTGGACAAGGGAGAGCGAAAAAAATGAGCTACTGACCCATGCTAGAGAAAGCACCTGTGTGAACATCAAGTGAGGCCAAGACCAGGCTCAGCTGTAATGCCCTCCAGTCAATCAGACTGCTAACAATAAGTCCAACAGCTTTATTTGAAATCACAAGCTTTCGGACCGTTGCTCCTTCGTCAGGTGAAGTCACCTGACGAAGGAGCAAATCTCCGAAAGCTTGTGATTTCAAATAAAATTGTTAGACTATAACCTGGTGTTGTGCGACTCCTTACATTTGTCCACCCCAATCCATCACCGGCATCTCCACATCACAACAATAAGTACGTAGGCCTACACCTGAAAAATTACCATTTGGGTAAAGTATTTGAGGGCTGATGGCATCCATAGAACCAAACCCCAGCATGAATCAATGTCCTTCAGGAGAGGAGGACAGAAAACTGGGAGAGAAAAGAATGTTCTCGAAAATGCCCTCTTAATTATATTCCGTTATTCTTGACTTTTGCATGTGCTGCCCAATATGAGGCTGAAGGTAACTTTTTAAATACTGTCTTCATTTTATAACACCTTAAAGAGCTAACGTATGGTCCTTATACTGGCTAGACTCCAAATATGTGAGGAACAGATTAACACTTGTTCCATTGAATTCCTCCTTTATTGACAATTAGGTGGTGCTTTCACCATGTGATTTTTCTAATAGCAGTGATTTTAAAATCCAGGCTCTCAGATCGGAGTCAGTTCCTATTAGATTTTTCTAATAGCAGTGATTTTAAAATCCAGGCTCTCAGATCGGAGTCAGTTCCTATTAGAGTTGAAAATGGAATAATGCAATATAAGTGGAATTTCCAAAGAACAGCAAAGTGAAGCAGTTGTTCATAACTTAAATGAAAAAGGAAGCACAAACTGAAACCATCAAATTACATGTACAAACCACTAGGGAGCACTCTTTATCAACATTGCCTTGACATGATAATAAGTGTGATCAGGCTAAACAGCACAGACAATTAGTAAAGGCAAGAGTGAGAAGGATATCAAAATGATCTCAATTTTGACACTTAGCTTTGCAGTATACAATAAGATATAATTAATTATGAACCCAGTAAAAACACCACATATCAGACCTCAGTGGTGCCAAACTGTGGGTGGCGATGTGACAAGGCCAAATAAAATGAATAAAAGTGAATGCATTTGACTTTCCATATTAAAAGACGGTTAAAAAAGAACCTGCATATCCTCAGGATGTCGCAAAATGCTTCACTGTTAATTCATTACTTTTTAAATGCTTCATTATGTAAGCAAAGACAGCAGTCAATTTTCCCTAAAAAGTCTCAATCCTGATGTCACACTGATAAAACTCACTTTAATGAAATTGAAGGACAGTACAATATAATATTCCCATGTTAGTGTATCCTCGTTGGTAAGGGATACACTAACTTGCATTGCATGAAGGGTGGATAAAGGAGGAAAGAAAGACTTGCATTTATATAGTGCCTTTCACGACCTCAGGACGTTCCAAGGCACTTTACAGCCAATGAAGTACTTTTGAAATGTTGTCACTGTAGTAATGTAGAAACATTGTAATGTTGTAATATAATAATGTAGGGTAACATTAAAAAATGTTTATGTGGACTCTCATATAAATGACATGGATGGCTGATCAGAGTAAATGTGACAGTTGGACATATGATGATGTAAAAACACTTTCAATTCTAAAGCACTCATCTTTTCAAACAGCATAAGGGGACTGAGCAGTAAGTAAAACATTCAACTTTTTTCAGTTCCAGACATCAGAATGTAAAATGCAGCAACAGAACAGGGGTGAGGTTTACCAGCAGTGGTTATGTTTAATTCCGTAAGTATCTTGTACTCTTAGTAAGTCTATTTTAAATATTTTATCCAGCTGTATTCTGGCATCGGAATCTCCCTCCAGACAAAAAAGAAGCGGTAGCAGAAAGGTGAAGGAACAGTGTCTGGCTCTCTAGTCGTTGTGACAAGAATGGAAAATTAGAAAACTTGTTTTTTAAAAATCCATCCCCCAATGCTGAGTAAAGAAAGCCCTGTCCTGTTGTGGACATGCTATAATTTTGATTGATAAGAATAATGATGCTCCATTTCTTCTGCTTCGGAAACATTTTGAATTTCAGCGGTATTCTTCCCCCACCTTCCATTTTTTCCTATTCTGCCCACAACAGCAGTGAACATTGCAACCAATGTCATTGCATCAAGAAAATAGGTCTACCTGTCATGTTTCAATTAACACTGAAGTAGAATTGGATGATAATCATATAAAGGCACTGTCCGCAGGAGAATCCATCGCCTTTTGTTTAATAATTGTGAGGAATGGCACAGTAGGAAGGAGCTTCGTTCTGGAACATCGGTACATTGAGTCTACAGCACAGAAACAGGCCATTCAGCCCAACAGGTCCATGTCAGCATTTATGCTCCACATGAGCCTCCTCCCTCCCTACTTCATCTAACCCTATCAGCATACCTTTCTATTCCTTAATCTCTCGTGCTTATTTAGCTTCCCCTTAAATGCATCTATGCTATTTGCCTCAACTACTCCTTGTGGTAGTGCGTTCCACATTCTAACCACTCTTTGGATAAAGAAGTTTCTCCTGAATTCCCTATTGGATTTATTAGTGACTATTTTATATTTATGACCACTAGTTTTGGACTCCCCCACAAGTGGAAACATTTCCTCTACGTCTACCCTATCAAACCCGTTCATTATTTTAAAAGACCTCTATCAGGTCACCCCTCAGTCTTCTCTTTTCGAGAGAACAGAGCCACAGCCTGTTCAGCCTTTCCTGATAAATATATCCTCTCAGTTCTGGTATCATCCTTGTAAATCTTTTTTGCACCTTCTCCAATGCCTCTTTATCATTTTTATAATATGGAAATCAGGACTGTTCACAGGACTTCAAGTGTGGTCTAACCAAGGTTCTATACAAGTTTAACATAACTTCTCTGCTTTTCAATTCTATCACTCTATAAATTAACCCCACTGCTTGGTTTACTTCTTTTATGGTCTTATAAACTGTGTCGCTATTTTTAGTGATTTGTGTATCTGTATCCCAAGATCCCTTTGCTCCTCTTTCCCATTTAGACTCTTATTACCCAAACAGTATGTGGCGTCCTTAATCTTCCTACCAAAATACACCACCTCTCACTTATCTATTGAAATTCATTTGCCAATTACAGGCCCATTCTGCAAGTTTATTAATGTCTTCTTGTATTTTGACGCATTCTTCCTTTGTATTAACTATACCCCCCAATTTGGTGTCATCTGTAAATTTTGAAATTGTACTTCCAATTCCCGAGTCCAAATCGTTAATGTAAATGGTGAACAACAGTGGTCCCAGCACTGATCCTTGTGGAACACCACTTCCCACCTTTTGCCAGTCTGAGTAGCTACTCTTAACCCCTATTCTCTGCATTCTGTTTTGTTGCCAGTTTACTATCCATTCTGCTACTTGTCCCCTGACTTCACATACGCTGACTTTAGTCATGAGTCTACAATGCGGTACTTTATCGAAAGCCTTTTTCTGATAAACACTAAGGATGCAAAATTACATTGTGGAACACTAGCATACAGACATTGAACATGTTCTTCTCAAATTCCTCTCTCCATTGTTTTAGTGGAGACATTTTTTAACCCTGTATGGATTAGCACCTGCTAAACTAGCAGAGAGAGGAATTTCAGATGAATATGCCAAGTGTTTGCACACTAATGTAATTTCAGGGCCCTGATCTCTACTACTGTAATGGAGGACACAGCAGAGCAGATCACTAATATGAATTCTTCATTGTGTTGTTACTCATAATTAACTTATGTATTTCTTGCCTCTCAGTGGAACCACTGCATCACTTGCAATTCCTAATTTAGAGACCAGCATGTCACTTGTTCTAAATCCCTGGAAGTGCCACTCTATAACTGCTGACTAGGAGGTTACGGAGAGTTGCCTGCAATGAATGTCTCTCCAGTGTTCCCTCCTTCCTCGAGAAAATCACTTGATCTCTGGTCTGTGCTTGCCCATAACACCAATGCAGAGGTCCTGGATCAATACCTCAAAGTAGGGATATCATGACCAAAAACTCATGGGGCTCTATTTTAGCACCCGCTTTCGGGTGCGTTCCTGGCGGGTGGGCTCCGAAAATCGGGGAATCCCGGAGCAGGTTGGGAGCTCGGCTCCAACCCGCCCACTTCCGGGTTCCCCACAGACGCGCCGATGTGCGCGCGCAGCCCCCGCATGTGGGACTCCTGCAGGCAATTAAAGCCAGCGGGGTGCCACTTGAGAGTATTTATCTTGTCATTTCAGGTCATTAACAGACCTGATTAAGGGAATATGTCAGGAGGGGTGGGATTTTAGAAACAAATGGGACTGTTTCTCATACTGGGGGAAACACTCCCAGTTGAAACGGACGTGTTGCAGCTATCAGCCTGTGGCAGCTGCAAAGGTCCATTTGACAGGTGGGGGAGGGAGACCCTCACTCATTGCAGGAGGCCACTCTGTCACTTGGGACAAAGTTTGGCCTCCACCACCCTCCTCCTGACAATCAAATTCACCAACTTGCACACTTACCTCGGGGTCCAGAGACATGTACCTACCTTGCGGACCCCCTCAGATGTACATCTTCCGGATGGGGGCTGCCGTAGCTGCAGTCATGACCTTCTCGGAGGGCGAACAGCATCACCAGCCTCGCCGGCCAAGCCATCCACGCCGTCCACCTCTGACACGTGGAGCTCCACAACACAGTGCTGTGACACATCCACCTGCACAGCAGGAGGGAGGGCAACCGCAGAGAGAGATGCGTCGCAGGGGGCACTACCCTCGCCACAGGGTCCACAGACCGAGGCTCAGCTTCCTGGACCTCTCTGAGCAGCAGTGCACACGGAGGCTCAGAGTCACTGGACATGTAGTCATGGACATCTGCAGCCTCCTTCATGCTGAGCTGCTCCCGACTGGCCCGAGCACCATCTTCTTACCTGTCACTGTCAAAGTCACCACTGCCCTCAACAACTTCTCCTCCGCATCCTTCCAGGGTGCCACCGGGGACATCGCCGACGTCTCTGTCATCTGCACAAAAGAGCCGTGCAAATACACCTACACCCACTTTGCAGTGACACAATGGGTGGCATCAGGTGTGGGTCTTCATTGTGATCCTCAGGAAAGGGCATTATTGCACAAACCAGACAAGATTCGCAAAGACATGGCAGTAGTGGTGCCAATATAATATGTAATGTGAGTTGGTCAGAAATTAAATAGAAGTAAAAACCATGACAAACCCTCAAACACGTTTGCCTTACACTTCCTACTGCACATATGTGATGCACGCCCTGTGGCTGCAGCACAGGTAGTGGCAGGTTGAGTGAGGCTGACCGTGAAAGAGGTGCATCAGAGGGTGAGTATGAGATAGAGCCATGAGATTGTATGAGGATTGGGTTGAGTGGTAGTGGCGGGATGAGTACTGGCGAGGTGAGAAAGTGCAGGTGAGATGACGATGAGGTTTGAGTGGGTGTGAGGGGTGATGCGACGGAGTAGTGTTGGCAGTGCAGAAGGAGATGTGGGGTGGGGGCGGTGATGTGGCAGACGGAGTATAGGGGAATGAGTAAGTGCACTCACTTTGGCTGACCTACTTAGGGCATTGCAGCGCCTCCTGCACTGTATGCAGGTGGGCGATATGTTGGTGGTGCAGGTGACCTCCTCTGCCACCTCGAGCCAGGCCTTTCTGGTGGCAGAGGCAGGCCGCTTCCTCCTGCCTGCCGGGGGGAAGATCTCTGTACTCCCCCTCCTCCTCACCCCATCTAATGATACCTGGAGTGAGGCATCATTAAACTGGGAGCAGCCTTCCCCCTGAGCTGCTCCATGCTGTAATTTTTCCTATTTCTTGCAGCATCAGTCAGTGGAGGACTGCCCCTTTAAATCGAGCTCCTCCAGCTGACAGACCTTACTGCGCATGCGCAGTCTGCCCGACGTGCAGATCAGCAGCGGGGAACCCGGAAGACCAGGTAAGTGGATCCAATTAGGCTGCGATCGCGCGCGGGGCAGACTGATTTCGCCAGGCGTGTTACCCGCGCGCCCAATAGCCCCCCCGCCGCGAACCTGCAGCCCTGGCAATATCGAGCCCATGATGTACAATTCTACTGCATAGTATATTAGATCATCACTTCACTATGCTTCTCGTCCTATTTTCCATTTGATTGTTATATTTTTACTTATATTACTCCAGAAAGAGGTCTAAGCATTTTAATGTTAATCTGGTAAGAATTAGTTGTCAGCCTTGGCTCAGTGGTAGCACTCTCACTTCTGAATCAGAAGATCTGTGGGTTCAAGCCCCACTCCAGAAACTTGAGCATAAAATCTAGGCTAACACTCCAGTGCAGTACTGAGGGAGTACTGGACTGTCAGAGTGTGCCATCTTTTGGATGAGATGTTAAACCGAGGCCCCATCTGCCCTCTCAGGTGGACGTAAAAGATCTCATGGCACTAATCGAAGAAGAGCAGGGGAGTTCTCCTTACCAATATTTAACCCTCAACCAACATCACTGTGTAGTCACTTTGCAATGTAGAGAACACGGCAGCCAATTTACACACAGCAAGGTTCCACAATCAATGAGTTAAAGACCAGATAATGTGTTTTAGTGATGTTGGTTGAGGAATAAATGAAGTACTTCATTGGCTGTAAAGCTTTGGGACGTCCTGAGGTCATGAAAGGCGCTAAATAAATGCAAGACTTTTTTTCTTTTCACTCACCCTTATTTGCTTTCTTAATTATGTTGTCATTCATTATTGTGAAGAAAAGGAGGTTTTTTTTGTCTAACATTATTCTAGTAGCTACCACTTTAAATCTCAATCGTTAAGAAAATTCTATACTAGTAGAGAACTCAGTCTTTTGATACTATGTTGCAAAGGATGTTGGCCCTGACAACATGTTTTATAGGGAATCTCTGACTCAAACTTATACAGATTTCTGGTTGGCTGAATTGTATTTTACCTACAGCTCTTTTTGGACTCCAGAGAGGCTAGTCATTAAAATCACGGGAAGTCTCCAACCTCCTTACTTCCAGGTATAAAAAGATGAGGGTCTTGTGGCTTGGGATATTTGGCAGTGAGTCTCTCTTCTCTCTCAAGAAAATACAGTTAAAGAACTCTCTCAGATTTGGCATTCAAGTTGCATATGAAAAATTTATGATGAGTTAGAATTCTAAGTAGACTAGAGAAATCTTACATCAAATACAAGGGTTTAGATTAGTTTTTAGAGTGTGATCTTTACTATTTTACCTTTCAAGGAGTTTAGGTGATAGTTTCATTGCAAGTATGTCACTATATTATATCACTGTTAGTTTATATGCTTGTTCTTCATTTATTTAATACATTTGCCTCATGTTTAATACTTTAAGCAAGGTCTATTATGAGTATTCATTTTTGAAGACTGAATGGAAATCTTACGGCAGCATAAGATAGCCCAGTACCTAATTACTATTACTAATACGATTTGCTGTTGGTTAACCTGGGTGCATTACCAAAACCTTTCCTAGAGTTCCAAGCTAAGATAGACACTCTAGAAGGCTTGGGGAATTGGGACGCACCCATTAGGGTGGTGCAAAACACGAGAGCCAAAATAATCTAGGAGGAAAAGGTTTGGAAAGACCCAAACACCTGACAATTAAATTGTTTTATAAACCAATCGGCCAGGCTAGTTAATAAATTGTCCATTCAAGCAAGGTACCGGAGAATGACTAGCATTTATGCAACAAAGTCCAGCAAGGATTAATATCTTAAGGAGGGGAAGGAAAAATTTACCATGGAGAAAAAGATAACAACAGGGCTGCTGGAAATACATGTTGTATGTTAGGCAAAGGGTATTACTTGAAACATTAACCTGACTTTTCTATTTTCAAATGCAGACTGTCCTACTGTGTTGGTTCAGAATTTTCTGTTTTCATTTCAGATTTCCATTATTCATAGATTTTTCTTATCTCAACCGATTTTCCTCTAGTAACATCTCTTTAAGAGCAATCAACGTCAAGCAAATCTGAGCCACAGTCACAAAACTACGCTATTTGTAAGGTTATTTGGTACAGAATATATATTTACAATGTTATTTCCAAGTAATCAATTGTGATTATCACTAAATAAACTTCCACAATTGCGTCACAATCATTCATTAATCATCAATCAATCATTAGCTACATCATTAAATAAAAATAAATTTAAAACAGAAATAGACAGTTTCCTCGAAGTAAAGGGAATTAGGGGTTACGGGAGCGGGCAGGAAATTGGACATGAATTTAAATTTGAGGTTAGGATCAGATCAGCCATGATCTTATTGAATGACGGGGCAGGCTCGAGGGGCCGATTGGCCTACTCCTGCTCCTATTTCTTATGTTCTTATGTATTCAGTGTAGGCATCATCATGATTCAATTAGATGGGCTGTATTCATTGACAATACCTGTCATGATAACCTACAGCTATCACAAAGATGCAGACTTTAAATAGACTCAAACTGCTCCTGCAAATTCCATATTGTAGATTACAAAAAAAAACAGTACAGGCCTTGATTTGATGTGGTGTATATGGACTTTCAAAAGGTGTTTGATAAAGTGCCACATGGTAGGCTTATCATCAAGATTGCGGCCCATGAAATAAAGGGAGCAATAGCAACATGCATACAGAATTGGCTAAGGGACAGGAAACAGAGAGTAGTGGTGAATGGTTGTTTTTCAGACTGGAGGGAGGTGTACAGTGGTGTTCCCCAGGAGTCGGTGCTGGGACCACTGCTTTTCTTGATATATATTAATGACTTGGACTTGGGTGTACAGGGCACAATGTCAAAATCTGCAGATGACACAAAATTTGGAAGGGTAGTAAACAGTGAGGAGCATAGTGATAGACTTCAAGAGGATATAGACAGAACGAGGAGAGGCAATATAAACTAGAGGGCACAACTCTAAAAGGGGTACAGAGAGATCTGGGGGTATATGTGCACAAATCGTTGAAGGTGGCAGGGCAGGTTGAGAAAGCGGTTAAAAACGCATACGGGATCCTGGGCTTTATAAATAGAAGCATAGAGTACAAAAATATGGAAGTCATGATGAAGCTTTATAAAACACTGGTTCGGCCACAACTGGAGTATTGTGTCCAGTTCTGGGCACCGCACCTTAGGGAAGATGTGAAGGCCTTAGAGAGGGTGCAGAAGAGAGTTACTAGAATGATTCCAGGGATGAGGGACTTTAGTTACGTGGATAGACTTGAGAAGCTGGGGTTGTTCTCCTTAGAACAGAGATGATTGCGAGGAGATTTGATAGAGGTATTCAAAATCATGAAGGGTCTAGACAGAGTAGATGGAAAGAAACTGTTCCCATTGGCGGAAGGGTCAAGAACCAGAGGACATATATTTAAGGTGATTGGCAAAAGAACCAAAGGTAACATGAGGAAAAACTTTTTTACACAGCGAGTGGTTAGGATCTGGAATGCACTGCCCGAGGAGGTGGTGGAGGCAGATTCAATCATGGCCTTCAAAAGAGAACTGGATAAGTACTAGAAAGGAAAAAAATTGCAGGGCTATGGGATAGGGCGGGGGAGTGGGACGAACTGGATTGCTCTTGCATAGAGCCAGCACGGACTCAATGGGCCGAATGGCCTCCTTCCGTGTTGTAACCTTTCTATGATTCCATGATTCTATAATCTCAAGGCTCGGTTGTTTTTTACATATTAATTAAATGTGGAATACAAATTACAGCTTTGAGGAGGGATGATATGTTAGAAGGATCATCAAATGAGGCCATATGGGTTGAGCTAAGGAACAAAAAAGGGGCAGTCACATTATTGGGAGTGTACTATAAACCCCCAAACAGTCAGAGGGAGATAGAAGAGCAAATGTGTAGGCAAATTTCTGAGAAGCGCCAAAACAATAGGGCAGTAATAGTGCGGGATTTCAACTATGTTAACAGTGTGAAGGGCATAAAGGGCACAAAATTCTTAAATTCCATTCAGGAGAACTTTTTTATCCAGTACGTAGCAAGCCCAACAAGAGAGGGGACAGTTCTGGATTTAGTTTTAGGAAATAAAGCTGGGCAGGTGGAAGGAGTAGCAGTGGGAGAGCATTTTGTCCTTTTCCATAACTATGCTAAAACTAACTGAATTATGATCACTACCACCAAAATGCTGTTTAGTATAATAAAGTTCTCAATTGGGGAAAGGCCAATTTCATAAACTGAGAAATGATTTAGAAAAAATGGACTGGAAACAGCTACTTGAAGGTAAATTAATGTCAGAGCAGTGGGAGGCATTCAAGGGGAAGATTCAAGGGGTGCGGAGTAAACTTGATCTCACAAAGAAAAAGAGTGGGACTGCCAAATCTAGAGCTCCTTGGATGACAAGGAGCATACAGGGTAAGATAAGGCAGAAAATATAATGCACCGAGAACTCAATACTGCAGAAAGCCTAGAGGAGTATAGAAAGTGCAAGGGTGAAATTAAAAAGGAAATTAGGAAAGCAAAGAGAGGGCATGAAAAAATATTGTCAAAATATAAATCAAGGAAAACCCAAAGATGTTTTATAAATACATTAAGAGCAATAGGATAATTAAGGAAAGAGTGGGGCCTATAAGAGACCAAAAATGTAACCTATGTGTGGAGGCGGAAGATGTTGATATGGTTCTTAATGAATACTTTGCGTCTGGCTTCACAAAGGAGAGGGATGATGCAGATATTGTAGTTAAGGAGGAGGAGTGTGAAATATTGGTTGGGATAAACATCGTGAGAGAGGAAGTATTCAGGGGATTAGCATCTTTAAAAGTAAATAAATCATCAGGGCCAGATGAAATGTATCCCAGGCTGTTCAAAGAAGCAAGAGAGGAAATAACAGAGGCTCTGAGCATCATTTTCCAATCCTCACCAGATTCAGGCGTAGTGTCGGAGGATTGGAGGACTGCTAATGTTGAACCGTTGTTTAAAAAGAAAGCGAGGGATAGACTGAGTAATTACAGGCTAGTCAGTCTAACATCGGTGGTGGGCAAATTATTGGAATCATTTCTGAGGGACAGGATAAACCATCACTTAGAAAGGCACGGAGTAATCAAGGACAGTCAGCATGGATTTGTTAAGGGAAGGTCATGTCTGACTAACTTGATTGAATTTTGTGAGGAGGTAACAAGGGGGTTAGATGAAGGTAGTGCATTTCATGTAGTTTACATGGATTTTAGCAAGGCTTTTGACAAGGTCCCACATGGCATACTGGTCAAAAGACTACAAGCCCATGGGGTCCAAGGGAAAGTGGCAAGTTGGATCCAAAATTGGCTCAGTGGTAGGAAGCAAAGGGTAATGGTCAACAAGTGTTTTTGTGACTGGAAGGATGTTTCCAGTGAAGTTCCGCAGGGCTCAGTACTAGGTCCCTTGCTTTTTGTGGTATAAATTAATGATTTGGGCTTAAATGTAGGGGGCATGATTAAGAAGTTTGCAGATGATACAAAAATTGGCCCTGTGATTGATAGTGAGGAGGAAAGCTGTAGACTGCCGGAAGATATCAATGGACTGGTCAGGTGGGCAGAAAAATGGCAAATGTAATTCAATCCAGAGAAATGTGAGGTAATACATTTGGGGAGGGCAAACAAGGCAAGGGAATACACAATAAATGGGAGGATACTAAGAGGTGTAGAGGAAGTGAAGGACCTTGGAGTGCATATCCACAGATCCCTGAAGGTAGCAGGACAGGTAGATAAGGTGGTTAAGAAGGCATATGGAATACTTTCTTTTATTAGCCGAGGCATGGAATATAAGAGCAGGGAGGTTATGCTGGAACTGCATAAAACACTAGTTAGACCACAACTTGAGTACTGTGTACAGTTCTGGTCACCACATTACAGGAAAGATGTAATTGCACTGGAGAGGGTACAGAGGAGATTTATGGGGATATTTCCGGGACTGGAGAATTTTAGCTATGAGGAAAGATTGGATAGGCTGGGGTTGTTTTCCTTGGAACAGAGGATGCTGAGGGGTGATTTAATTGAGGTGTACAAAATTATGAGGGGCCTAGATAGAGAATAGGACGGACCTATTTCCCTTAGCAGAGACGTCAATAACCAGGGGGCATAGAATTAAAGTGATTGGTAGAAGGTTTAGAGGGGAGCTGAGGAAACATTTTTTCACCCAGAGGGTGGTAGGGGTCTGGAACTCATTGTCTGAAAGAGTGGTAGAGGCAGAAACCCTCAACTCATTTAAAAAGTACCTGGATGTGCACCTGAAGTGCCGTAACCTACTTGGCTATGGACCAAGTGCTGGAAAGTGGGATTCGGCTGGGTGGCTCATTTTTGGCCGGCGCGGACACGATGGGTCAAATGGTCTCCTTCTGTACCGTAAATTTTCTATGATTCAATGATTCTAAATCAAATAAGATAGAACCACAGTTATATTTTTAATCCATCAAATAATCATTGCAAATAATTTATTGAGATACATGAAACAAATAAAATCTGATATTCATGCACTTGGACAGCACCTCAAAATTTTCTATGTGGACTGAAGATTATAAAAAAAATGAGCCACAATTTCTCAGCAGTGGCTTATCTCAACATCATGCTCAACACGTTATGGAGCCCATAGCTTTATGTGATCCAAGTAATCCTTCCAATAAATTTGCGTTAGTTAAAATTTCTTTGCGCCCTATTTTAATCAAGTTAATATATTCATTTCAAACAAATTAATGCCTTTATTAAAACAGCTATAGGAATTTTATGGAATGGCATGTTTTTATATCTTATTTATTTTAATTTGCACTCCACATTTAAAGATTTGGACACGGGAAGAGCTGGAGCTAAGGCACCATGAGAAAGATTTGGATATTGGAAGAGCTGGAGCTAAGGCACTATGAGAAAGATTTGGATGTGGGAAGAGCTGGAGCTAAGGCACTATGAGAAAGATTTGGATGTGGGAAGAGCTGGAGCTAAGGCACTATGAGAAAGATTTGGATGTGGGAAGAGCTGGAGCTAAGGCACCATGAGAAAGATTTGGATGTGGGAAGAATTAGAGCTAAGGCACCATGAGAAAGATTTGGATGTGGGAAGAATTAAAGCTAAGGCACCATGAGAAAGATTTGGATGTGGGAAGAACTGGAGCTAAGGCACTATGAGAAAGATTTGGATGTGGGAAGAACTGGAGCTAAGGCACTATGAGAAAGATTTGGATGTGGGAAGAGCTGGAGCTAAGGCACCATGAGAAAGATTTGGATGTGGGAAGAATTAGAGCTAAGGCACCATGAGAAAGATTTGGATGTGGGAAGAACTGGAGCTAAGGCACTATGAGAAAGATTTGGATGTTTTTATATCTTATTTATTTTAATTTGCACTCCACATTTAAAGATTTGGACACGGGAAGAGCTGGAGCTAAGGCACCATGAGAAAGATTTGGATATTGGAAGAGCTGGAGCTAAGGCACTATGAGAAAGATTTGGATGTGGGAAGAGCTGGAGCTAAGGCACCATGAGAAAGATTTGGATGTGGGAAGAATTAGAGCTAAGGCACTATGAGAAAGATTTGGACATTGGAAGAGCTACTGTTGAGACACCTTGAGGAAGATTTGGACATAGGAAGATCTGGAGCTAAGACACCAGTGAGTAATCTCTGGCCTTCAGGAAGTGGTTACTGAAAACCAAGTATTCTAAACTCATTTGATTACATATTTCTTCCTCCACCTCCTTTCCACTATTATGGATTCTGTTTCTATCCTTCTGTAAGTTATGTCCCTTTTTTCTATGTTATGTCATCACCCCCTCCTCAAAAAAACCACCCTTGTTCCCTCTGTCCTTGCAAACTATCTCCCCATCTTCAACCTTCCTTTCCTCTCCAAAGTCCTTGAACGCGTTGTAGCCTCACAAATCTGTGCCCATCTTTCCCGCAACTCCATGTTTGAATCCCTCCAACCAGGTTTCTGCCTCTGCCACAGCATTGTAACGGCCCTTATCAAAGCCACAAATTATATCCTACGTGACTGTAACCATGGTGAACTATCCCTCCTCATCCTTCTTGACCTGTCTGCAGCCTTTGATATGGTTGACCACACTATCTTCCTCCAATGCCTCTCCTCCATTGCCCAGCTGGGTCGGGCTGCCCTTGCCTGTTTCAATTAATGCCTACCCAGTCATAGCCAGAGAATCTCCTCAAATGGCTTCTCCTCCGACTCCCGAACAGTTACCTCCGGAGTCTCCCAAGGATCTATCCTTGGCCCCCTCCTATTTCTCATCTATATGCTGCCCCTCGGGCGATATCATCCAAAAACACGACGTCAGATTCCACACGTAGGCTAGCCAGCTCTACCTCACCACCATTTATCTCAACCCCTCCCGTGCCCTTGATTTGTCCAACATCCAGTATTGGATAAGCAGACATTGGCCCAGAAATTGCTTAGAAAAGAACGGTGAGCTCAACAGCACTCAATGTCGTTAGTGACAAAATCGAGGAGCAAGATCCAGTGTTCGCACATGTGCAGTGAAAGGCGGAAATCTGGAACATGCTCCTCCTGTTTCGTCAGCGATATGACAGCTTCGAATTTAAAAGGATGTCACCGGCTGGAATCAGTGGAAACGCCAAACTGCTCATCTGCCCAACTGGAAAGTAAATAATATCGCCACAAAATAGGTACTCTTAAAAATACTAGGTCTTAAAACTGCCAAACAACTAAAAATTAACTTTTAAAAATGTGCAGTCTCATTACCCCTTATTTTAATAGGTTTTTTTTACTTTTCTCTTCTGTCTCTTTTATTTAATTCGATTATTTTTTACTCTCTCTTTTTTCACTGTCTATAATTGTTTTAACAAATGATTTTAGTGTAGTACCGTTCACTTCCAGGATTTAACATTGCAGTCAGCAGCTTGTCAAAAATGTTGCAATCTGATTGGTCGAGGGGCAAGATCAATCCTCTCGCTTCTCCCAGGTTTCTAGCTTTGCTGGAGATAACGCTGGGCTCTTCTCCACTTCCTATTAGAGGAAGTTCACCCAGTAAAGACTAAGTTGGTGGGTTAGTATAAATCTATGGAGCGGTGGGCACTGATGGTTCGCCTCTCCAAGCAATTTCTGGGCCATTATCTCCAGCCACAATCTCTGTTTCCTAGTCACCGATTCCATCCCCCTCCCTGGCCATTGTCTGAGGCGGAGCCAGACTGCTCGCAACCTCGGCTTCCTATTTGACCCTGAGGTGAGTGTCCGACCCCATAACCTCGCCATCACCAAGACTTCCAACTTTTATCACCATAACATCGCCCGTCTCCGCACCTGCCTCAGTCCATCTGCTGCTGAAACCCTCATCCAAGCCTTTGTTACTTCCAGACTTGACTATTCCAATGCTCTCTTGGCTAGTCTCCCACCTTGCACCCTTGTAAACTTCAGCTCATCCAAAACTCTGCTGCCTGGATTCTAACTCGCACCAAGTCCCATTCTCTCATCACCCCTGTGCTCGCTGAACTACATTGGCTCCCAGTCCAGCAATTCTCATCCTTATGTTCAAATCCCTCCATAGCCTTGCCCCTCCCTATCTTTCTAACCTCCTCCAGCCCTACAAACCTCTGAGATCTCTGTGCTCCTCCAATTCTGGCTTCTTGCGTACCCCGATTTTATTTGCTCCACCACTGGCAGTCATGCATTCAGCTGCTTGGGCCCTAAGCTCTGGGATTCTCTCGTCAAACCTCTCCGCATCTCCACCCCTCTCCTCCTTTAAGACCCTCCTTTAAACCCACCTCTTTGACCAAATTTTTGGTCACCTTTAGGCTTTTAAAGGCAGTGAGTGAAGTAGCAAGGCAAAGGAGTTTGAGTGGGAGTTTCAGACAGTCGGGCCAAGACAATTGCAGGCTCTACCACTAAGGCGGAATGGAAGTTGGGGATATGCACAAGAGGCCAGAATCGGAGGACCAAAGAGAATGGGTGGGGATGTAGGGCTAGAGAGAGGTTGTAGAGAAAGGGTGAGGTGAAGCCTTGGAGAGATTTATGAATGAGAGGAAGATTTTGAATTTAATGTTTTGGGAGCCAGAGTGTTAATGGAGGTCGACAAGGGCAGGGTGATCGGCCAGCAAGGTCAGGGTGATCAGCCAGCAAGGTCAGAGTGATCGGTCAGCAAGGTCAGGATGATTGGTCAGCAAGGGCAAGGTGATAGGCAAGCTGAACTTTGTGCTGGACAGGATGCAGGAGGTAGAGTTTTGAGAAAGTTGGGGTTCATCTAGGTGGATCATGGGAGGTGATCCTGGTGGTAATGAGAGTGATGATAAGAATTTCAGTGTCAGTGGAAGTGAGGTATGGATGGAGGGAGGATTCTATTGCAGAGGTGAGGTATGTGGTCTTGGTGAAAGATAGAATTTGGGGTTTGAAGCTCAGCTCAGGGTTAAACTGAGTTCTGAGGTTGCACACTATCTAACCATTTTACTATGACCAATAAACTACAATAATCTAAGGAGCATTTCATTAGACAAACATTTATACATTTAATGTAAATACAGTACTCTGTTTCTAAAAGCATGATTAAGAAGCCAATAATAATACATGTGCCAGTCTCAGACCAGTGGCTGTGTATTGTGATGTGGACTTGACAGACTCAGCTTGCAGTGCTGACTTGTGCATTGCTCTTACCGAGCAACAACAGAGCTCTGGCAATGTGTGCTTCATTAAATGGGACACTTGAAAATATTTTAAAACTTTGCTTTGCACCAGACTACAGCTATCCACTTGGAGACAGCTGCACTCCTTTTGGCTTTAATGCAGTCTGTAGTCGGATTGCTGGTCCATGTCCTCAGTTATACTTTTGACTTGGAAGCGAGTCCACATCCAAAATTGCATCGGACTGAAGCAAAACTGGTAGTATAAGTGGCCCATCAAGAATGTTTACTCTTTTGATTTTATATTTTAATCAAGATTGAGTCCATTTTTTCTGGGCTGGTGAATTACTGATTATTCATTCATTTACTGTTCTCTTTGGTCTGTATTGCGCTGTGGGAAGTGACAGGATTTGGAGTAGTTTCAGGAAGCAGAGTTTCACCTTCCTCCAAAGACTTTCCACCATCTACAAGGCACAACTCAGGAGTGTGATGGAATACTCTCCACTTGCTTGGATGAGTGCAGCTCCAACAACATTCAAGAAGCTCAACACCATCCAAGATAAAGCAGCCCGCTTGATTGGCACCCCATCCACCACCCTAAACATTCACTCCCTTCACCACCAGCGCACTGTGGCTGCAGTGTGTACCATCCACAGGATGTACTGCAGCAACTCGCCAAGACTTCTTCGACAGCACCTCCCAAACCCGCGACCTCTACCACCTAGAAGGACAAGAGCAGCAGGCACATGGGAACAACACCACCTGCACGTTCCCCTCCAAGTCACACACCATCCCGACTTGGATGGTCCGTCATTGGACGGTATCGCCATTCCTTCATCGTCGCTGGATCAAAATCCTGGAACTCCCTTCCTAACAGCACTGTGGGAGAACCGTCACCACACGGACTGCAGCGGTTCAAGAAGGCGGCTCACCACCACCTTCTCAAGGGCAATTAGGGATGGGCAATAAATGCCGGCCTCGCCAGCGACGCCCATATCCCATGAGTGAATAAAAAAAAACTTGAACATCTTTATAAGTAGCTTGATTGTACCATGGAGAAGAACAGGTGTTAGTGCACCGCAAACACCCAGATGAGGTTTTGAATACACACCTCTGAAAGCTCTACTGGTCAGTTCTCATGACCTAATTGTATTCTGATATAACAGTGCTTGTTGTTTTGGTAATTCAAAACTGAAACCGATTTAATGCAATACATTCAGATGTACTGGCCATTCAGTTTTGAGCCCCTCCATAGTGATTGCTCAACTGCCCAGCAGACCTTTCAGTGCAGGGAGAGCTGGATTGTCAATGATGCCATTTTTTGGATGAGACATTAAACCATGATTTTGTCTGGCCTCTCATGCGGATGATAAAGATCCCATGGCGCGATTCCAAGAAGAGCAGGGAAGTTCTGCTGGTATCCTGGCAAACATGTATCCCTCAACCAAAATCACCAGTAATAGATTATGTATCATTTATGCCATTGCTATTTGTGGAACCTTGCTTTGGGCAAATAGACTGTTGGGTTTACTCACGTTACAACAGTGACCACTTCAACAGTACTCCATTGGCTGTGAAGCATTTTGGGATGTCACGAGGACATGAAAGGATCTATATAAATGCAATTTTTGTCTTACCTTTCACCAGCAAATTTCAGCTGGTAGTTTTTTTTAAGATTGTGTTTGATATATGATGATTGAGAACATTAGTACCATATTGAAGCCGTGCTCACCTGCTGGTTTTCTGGTTATTAATACAAAACAGTCTTACACTGAATGGCTGGGGATTGCTTTTTCATGCTGTATTATTCGTTCATTATGCTTTTCACAGCCTGTTTTACCAAGCTGTGCCCATTAAACACCGCGACGTTTCACAACAGAACTAAACTTAAAGTCAAATCAGTAGAAATCATCTGTTGAAAACGTTAGCTTCTTTTAGCATCCTGAAACTGTTCACCCAAAATACAAATACATTCTTGTCACATTATAAATGCAGGCACAACCTCTAACACACATATATTTATTAATTGTAAGAAACAGTTTTCATAGCCGGTAGCAAATGATTTGGCAATACAGGTTCTGGGATTGCACCTGATTCACTTACAACTCTTGGAACCCTGGCTCACTCTTTTATTGCACTTCATTGGTGTCGATGTGGAGTTTGTTTTAAACACGAAATGTTGGCTTATATTTATCTTAAATAGCGCGTCTGTGGACCTGCTGTGTTTTGCTCTGTTTGTGTTGCCCTGTGTGTGCACGTATTGTACATCAATAGGAATTACAAGATGCAGAGGGGCTGGATTCCAAGCGCTAGTCATTCCGGGTAAGGATGTCACTGACGCAGGGTTACCCAGTGACGTTACCTGTCAGGATCACTTAAAATAGCTCCAGTCAGCCACTTCCCTCAGATACTTTCACCAACTGTCTCCAAAGCACAGCAGACTTTGAACCCGTGCATTCATGTTGCCCACGGCGTCCTACGTCTCCTTCAAAGGCACCATAGAAAGTGTGCTGGCCTGGGCCAACGTGAAAAATGCAGGCACCAAGCCTCCCTCGGTAGACAAGCACATGATGTCCAAGAGGTCCAAGGACATCTTCAGCGTCATGGTGACGCCTGATCGCATCCCGAAGTTCTTCATCCCTTCTTTGGACGTGGAGCACATCCACGTCCAAGTGGACCAAGAGCAGGAAGCCGAGGACGGCTCCCCGTCGCCAGACTTTCTTTCCCCATCGTATGAAGAAGGATCGAAAAGCCCCAGCTCCGGGAGAAGCTGCTCTGAACCGTGTGTTAAGAGAGATCGCCTTCTGAAGAGTGAAAGCCTGTGCAAGAAGTCTTCAGTGTGTTGCGCGGATGGCGCTCGGTTCTCTGGTGACCTGGAGAGGGCGGCTGACCATTCAGACCCCGCAACCAGAGCTGCCTTGTCCCTGCCCCATCTCCAGAAAATCACCACCCCTTACGGCTTCCTCGCCTTGGGGGAAATCCCTCACATTACAAGGAAGGAATCACTTTTCTTTGAACACGAGGTGGCAGAGATCAGAACACTGCTGAACAACAGAAAGAAGAGCACAGCGCTGGGCAGGAGCCGATCCAGCCCAGTCAGTGACCTCAAACAGCAGAAACCTGCTGACTCCATCCAGTCACCCATCCCAGTAGCCAGGGCGAACAGATCGGCGTCCTGGGAAACCATCACTAACTCCAGCCTCTCGAGTTCCCCCTTGTCAGCACCCAGCTCCTATACCAGTTTAATGAAAGACAAGAGTAAGTTTCAGATTTTGATCAAGAAACATCTCACCAACATTAAGCGCATAAGGTCCAATAGTTCGTCGGAGCGGTTGGCTGATCGGACTCTGAGCAGTCCCAGTGCGTGATCTGATAGACTCTCGGTAACTCCTCTCAGCGGCCGACTTGGAATCGCCCGGTGCACAGACCTTACTGTACTTCATCATCTAACATCACATCGGCATGAGCAGGCGTCACTGAGGCACAGCAACTGCACGCAGATCTCCGGCATTAAATGGTAATTGAAGCTCAGTCCAGTATGTAGAGGAGTCCGAGGTGTTGAAATACTGATTTTGTATAGTGTTACCACGATAAGAATTCCAATCCAGAAAGACAACAGAGAGAGGGATTTAGTTTTTAAATGCTTATATGGCATTGCAATTATTTATATTTACTAATATGCACATTTCATGTTCCGTATATATGTGGTTGACTCTTAATGCCCCCAGGGTAACACGGGTGGGCAATAAATATTGCCTCGCCCATATCCCAAGAACATATAGAAAAAGTTAACAACAGTAATGGAAGGTGTTAGCTAGAACTTCATAATAAAGTTGAGTTGTCTCATCCAATAAAAGTCTAAGGCGGGTCAAAAACTGATTTTGATTGTTCTTTTCTTTTACCAGGTTGCTTATACATTAGTTGCTCTCTTTTGGATCCAAGCAAGTTTTTAAAGAATTTCTTTGGATACAGCAGTACTAATCGCCCTCTCTCCGAACAATTTCCTTTTAAACGAATGTCTATTTCCGAACAGAACACAGTGTAACACGGCTGGTGCACAGTATTCGTGTCCGTGCTTGTTCTACAGATTTAGATTGGTATCAAACTGTGACAATGATAACGTGTATTCCATATACTTGCACTAAATAAAGCATTACTCAATTGCGATTTGTTTGTGGTGTACGTCTCTCAGCTGAGTACTGGCATGAGTCAGTATAAAGAAAATGAGCTTCCTGCCATGTGTCTGGCTGCAGTGTGAAGGCAGGACTATACAAAACTGTCAATGAATAACAGGGCGACGTGAGTCAAAATACAATGCACGCGCGTGGATTAAGATCAATATCAAATTATCGTCTGCAGTACAACTAGAATAGAAACTAAATGAAACACATCCTCTATCAGAGACTCCTGCCTATTAGAGACTTGCTAGAGAATTCAATCTGTTTTAAATTGTATTCTTAAGGGAGTTTGAAGGGTTCAAATTCCTTGAGCAGCCAGAAACTGCCTACTCAGAATTGTCCACTGAAAAGCTCGCATGTTCAACATGTTTGCACTGTGTTGTGGTAAACACCAAAATCATACTTTAAAATTAAAAATAATAAAAATATTAAGGAGACATGACCAGTGACACAAGATCACCACCGTCACCCTTGCACACTCTGTGTAAAAACTGCATTAACAAGTCTCAAGGTGCTTCACAGATAGAGGTGGATAAGTGAACAGATGCAGAGCTATGGAGGGAGAGATGAGAGGGTTAAAGGGGGTACCACACAGATTCACTAGGATGCTGCCTGGTAAGAGGAAATACAAATATTGAAAAATTGGGTCTTTTCCATTAGAACAATACAGATTGCAGGGCAGTATAATACAAGTGTTTAAAATTAGAAAGGGTGGCACAGGGTAGATAAAAGCAGACTATTTCAAGTAGCTGAGGGATCAAGAATAAGGGGCCATAGATACCGGATTAAATTTAAGAGATTTAGAACAGACGGCAAGAGAAATTTTGTTACACAGGGAGTTGTGAGGCTGTGGAAGTCACATCCAGGGTTAGTGGTTGAAGCAGAAACTATGGGACCACCCTATTGATACCCAAGGCCCGCCTGATGCCATATTCAGGTGTATGGGTGAACAGTCTGCTCACCTGAAACAGATCAGATGTAAGGCTGCTTTCCTATGCATATCAGGGTCCTAAGCCAGTTGTAGGACCCTGATGAAAAATTCAGGTACAAATGGGCAGAGTTTGCACCATGCATAGTCCGTCTAATTGTAGCAGGTCTAGAGCGGCCAAACACTATATAGAATCATAGAATCATAGAAGTTTACAACATGGAAACAGGCCCTTCGGCCCAACATGTCCATGTCGCCCAGTTTATACCACTAAGCTAGTCCCAATTGCCTGCACTTGGTCCATATCCCTCTATACCCATCTTACCCATGTAACTGTCCAAATGCTTTTTAAAAGACAAAATTGTACCCGCCTCTACTACTGCCTCTGGCAGCTCGTTCCAGACACTCACCACCCTTTGAGTGAAAAAATTGCCCCTCTGGACCCTTTTGTATCTCTCCCCTCTCACCTTAAATCTATGCCCCCTCGTTATAGACTCCCCTACCTTTGGGAAAAGATTTTGACTATCTACCTTAAGAAAGCCCCTCATTATTTTATAGACTTCTATAAGATCACCCCTAAACCTCCTACTCTCCAGGAAAAAAGTCTCAGTCTATCCAACCTCTCCCTATAAGTCAAACCATCAAGTCCCGGTAGCATCCTAGTAAATCTTTTCTGCACTCTTTCTAGTTTAATAATATCCTTTCTATAATAGCGTGGCCTTACTAATGTCTCGTACAACTTCAACAAGACATCCCAACTCCTGTATTCAATGTTCTGACCAATGAAACCAAGCATGCTGAATGCCTTCTTCACCACCCTATCCACCTGTGACTCCACTTTCAAGGAGTTATGAACCTGTACTCCTAGATCTCTTTGTTCTATAACTCTCCCCAACACCCTACCATTAACGGAGTAGGTCTTCCTGCCATGTATTCACTTTCTATCCTTATGTTTTCTTCTGATTCTCTTTTCTATTTTTATTACTTTTTACATACCCCATTCCATTTTTCTAACCCATTTCATTAAAATAATAAAAACAATTGGGACCAAATTTCCACAGATCACTATCCTGGCACATACCTGGCACTAGATTGTGCCCACCAATTCCCTCCAGCAATGGGCCCTTTGATGAAGGGTCAAGGGCAGTGCACCTAATGTATATGGGGCTTGTGGGTGCCTTGGGGTTCATCCTGAGTGCTTGCCTGCCCCCAAGCCGGCAGGAAATCTGGTCTTTCTGTGAGGTCTGTGAAAGGGGAGTCAGACCACCCCAGAAATAGAGAAAATCACCTCCAAGTTAGATGAAAAAATTGTTTCTTACCCTCATCAGGAATCGGGCACAATCCCAGCTTGGATCTTTCATCTGGTGGGTCCCACTTCTAGCTATCAGGAAGCCATTATGCCTCTTTTCCCTTTGTGTAACAGCCTCCACACTTATGCTGGGTCCCTTTGCGGCTGAGGATATGGGAAATCCCAATGTGGAGAGTGCCCACCCTTGGTCCTTTCCCGTCCATATCAGTGTTCTTGTTTGTAGTGGGTGGAGGCCCCAAACAATGTCATAGGATACTCCAGGGGACGACCAGGACCTAATGTATCCAGGTCCTGGCAAAGTATGCAGCGGTTTCAGTGGAGTCCCAGCAGTTATAGTTGGAGTCTGCTGGAACAGCTAAGTAACTGTGGCCCCAGTCTACTTACCTTGTTTGTGGACGTTTCAGGCCCCATCATCCATTTTGGAAGAATGAGCCAAATCCAAAAACTGAACTCTAGATGGCTGAAAACTAATCCCAAAGGTTATTTGTTCAACCAATTTCTGCATAAAACTCTGAAAATTAACATGGTCTCTCCCATGTCTAACCAACACCTTTGGTGGCTCTATTTCTTTCAATATCTGGACGATGTCAATGGAAATAAAAATCGGGAGAGATGTAAAACGGGCTGCCAATTCGCTATCGCCTATTTTACACTATCGCACAAAGTCAAATTTTTCCCCATTGTAAGTAAGATAAGATTAAGATAGAATAAATAGAATCAGTCAGATCTTGCAATGTGTTATGAATTTGTCTACCAAAGCGATAACCATGTCCTAGTCATTGCACCAATACTCCTGTTATGTTGCCAGAATCACTTTTGGAGATATTTTTGTCCAATTTTGTCCCTTTCTTTCCTGAAGTGAACTTTCTCCCCTCCTCCTATTATTGCACTGACTCTGACTGGGGCACAGTTTTACATGTGCTACCAGCTGAGATCAGCTAACTCAGCACAGACAGGGAATTGAACCGGAAAACTTTAGGCATATGCAGTTTAGTGTTACACTGGGCAATGCCTTTACTCATTAGACTGTTGATGGGAGCTTATGCGGAGATATTTATTGAATGTGACTACATATTTTTTTACATTGAATTGCATAGAATGTACGGCACAGAAACAGGCCATTTGGCCAACTGGTCTATGTCGTTGTTTATGCTCCACACAAGCCTCCTCCCGCCCCTCTTCGTCTGACCCTATCAGCATATCCTTCTATTCCTTTCTCCCCCATGTCATTATCTAGTTTCCCCTAAAATGGACCGATGCTATTCGCCTTAACTGCTCCTTGTGGTACCAAGTTGTACATTCTGCGTAAAAATGTTCCTCCTGAATTCCCTATTGAATTTATTAGTGACTATCTTATATTTATGGCCCCTAGTTTTGGTCTCCCCAACATGTACTTCTACTTCTACCCTTTCAAAGCCTTTCATAATCTTAAAAGCCTCTATCAGGTCACCTCTCAGCCTTCTCCTTTCTAGAGAAAAGAGCCCCAGCCTGTTCAATCTTTCCTGATAGATTTTTTAAAAGATAAAATAATTTTAAAGAAAAAGGAGAAAGAAATTGGCATTTGTTGTGCAAAGTTGAAAAAAAATTCAATTAGAAAACCTTCCCCAGTTTAGTAAGATAATTTTTCTGTAACTTTACACGCAGAGTAAAATATAATTCACTGTAATCTCCTTATCATAAAAATAAGACTGGTAAAGCAGTTAACTGATCCAAAACATGATAACCAGTTTTAGTCCATTTTTCAAATAATAGAAGCATGGTGATTATAACAGTCAAGTGAATAAGATCCAGTTCTCTTTCAACATATATCAGTTTGTAATCAGACAATATTGGCTAAGAGGCACATTAACTTTCTCTTACAGCAGGCAGCTGATAATAGTCATTCCTGGGGGAGTAAATCATAGCCACAAGGCAAACGAAAAACAAGAAAAATAATGGCTTGAGGCAATGAATATAAGAACAGGAAGCATTGCAATGACATTGTGTGTTAATAGGTGTTTGTGATAGAAAATTCAATGGACACATTTTGTTATGAGTTGGGCCACTTTGTTCAGGTCACGTACTATACTTCAAAAATATTAGATGGGAAGTGAGTTGATCAATTTATCAAATAGACTGCATGAAAACAGCCATCAGTATCAACTTATGTTGTGGTTATATTACAGCTAGTGGAATGAAAGATATCTGTAGAATGCAATGCTTGATCAACAGAATTGAGTTATATTTCAGACTGTACTTTGCACTGAACAATAGAGCTTCATTCCATACATAGGTATGAGGGGTGACTTGACTAAGGTAGATTGGGAAAATAGATTAAAAGATATGAGATAGATAAGAAATAATTCATAATTCTCAACAAATATACATTCCCTTGAAGAATAAAATCGCCACGGGAAAAGTGATCCAACCATGGATGACTAGAGAAGTTAAGTATTAGAATAAAAAAAGAGGCTTACAATGTTGCCAAAAAGAGTAGTAAGCCTGAGGATTGAGAAGGTTTTTAAAATCAGCAAAGGGTGACCAAGAAATTGATCAAGAGGGAGTAAATTGAATATGAGAGTAAACTAGCAAGAAAAAAAAGATTGTAAGAGCATCTACAAGGATATAAAAAGGAAGAGATTAGCAAAAGTAAACGTGGATCCATTAGAGGCAGAGACAGGAGAAATTATAATGGGGAATAAAGAAATGGCAGAGATGTGAGACAAATATTTTGTATCGTCTTCACAGTAGAAGACACAAAAATCATACTGGAAATAATGGGGAACCAAGGGTCTAATGAAAGTGAGGAACTTAAAGTAATTAAGATTAATAAAGAAAAAGTACCGGAGAAATTAATGGGACTAAAAGCCAACAAATCCCCTGGACCTGATGGCCTTCTTCCTAGGGTTTTAAAAGAGGTGACTGCAGAGATAGTGGCTGCATTGGCTTTGATCTTCTAGAATTCTCTAACTCCAACATGATTTTATGAAAGGGAAATCGTGTTTGACAAATCTATTAGAGTTTTTTGAGGGTGTAACTAGCAGGGTAGATAAAGGGGAACCAGTGGATATAGTATATTTGGATTTTCAAAAAGCATTCGATAAGTTGCCACACAAGATAAGGGCTTATGGGATTGGGGGTAATTAGCATGGATCGAGGATTTGTTAACGGACAGAAAACGGAGAGTAGGAATAAACGGGTCATTTTCAGGTTGGCAGGTGGTAACTAGTGGGGTGTCGCAAGGATCAGTGTTTGGGCCTCAGCTGTTTACAATATGTATCAATGACTTAGATAAGGTGACCAAACGTAATGTATCCAAGTTTGTTAAAGATACAAAGTTAGGTGGGAAAGTCAGCTGTGAGGAAGACACAAAGAGGCTGCAAAGGCATCTTGACAGGTTAAGTGAGTGGGCGAGAAGGTGGCAGATGGAGTATAATGTGGGGAAATGCGAAATTATCCACTTTGGTAGGAAGAATAGAAAAGCAGAATATTTTTTAAAAGGTGAGAAACATTAGTAGTCGGAGGATTTGGATGTCCTTGTACACGACTCACAAAAAGTTAACATGCAGGTTCAGTAAGCAATTAGGAAGGCAAATTCTATATTAGCCTTTATTGCAAGGGTTTGGAGTATAAGAGTAAGGAGGTCTTGCTGCAATTGTACAGGGCTCTGATGAGACCACACCTGGAGTACTGTGTACAGTTTTGGTCTCCTTACCTAAGGAAGGATATATTTGCCTTCGAGCGGGTACTGAATATATTTAAGAAGGAGATAGATAGATTTCTAGACACAGAAGGCCTCAAGGAGTATGGGAAGAGAGCGGGAATATTGTATTGAGATAGAGGATCAGCCGTGATCATATTGAATGGGGGAGCAGGCTCGAAGAGCCGAATGGCCTACGCCTGCTCCTATTTTCTAAATTTCTATGTTTCTATGTTCACTAGATTGATTCCTGGGATGAGAGGGTTGTCCTATGAGGCGAGATTGTGTAGAATGGGCTTATATTCTCTGGAGTTTAGAAGAATGAGAGGTGACCTCATTGAAACATATATAATTCTTAGGGGGCTTGACAGGGTAGATTCTGAGAGGCTGTTTCCCCCGGCAGGAGAGTCTAGAAATAGGGGGCATAGTCTCAGGATATGGGATCGGCCATTTAGGATCGAGATGAGGAAAAATGTCTTTACTCAGAGGGTTGTGAATCTTTGGAATTCTGTACCCCAGACGGCTGTGGATGCTCAGTTGTTGAGTATATTCAAGACTGAGATCGATAGATTTTTGGACACTAAGTGAATCAAGGGATCTGAGGATCGGGCAGGAAAGTGGAGTTGAGGGAGAAGATCAGCCATGATCTTATTGAATGGCAGAGCAGGCTCGAGCAGCTGTTTGGCCCTCTCTTGCTTTTATTTCTTACGTTCTTATTCCCCAAGATGATAATTTTTAATGTTATGGTAGTAGAGCCAATGTGCTTGCTTTCTCCTTACCTTAACAATATAGAGTAAGACATTTATAAAGTCCTTAGGAGATTCAATGGGTTGCCCTGGGGCTTTTGAAATGCCGCTCTACAGCTAGCACAAACTGAAGATCACAGAATGAGTTTGAATGAAAGGCCTTCCGCTCACTTGATTGCATCTTCCACAATACCAAACCTAGGGTAGATTTTCCCTCCATGCAGTTTTTTTTCCCAGTGCTCTCATTTTCCACCTGTAGGGCACGCAGCTGGCTGCCTGATAGTACCGATGGGAGGCCTGGTCCATTTTGAGGATCAAGACTCATTAACATAGGGCTGGCAGGTTGTGGGCCGAAAATGAATGCCTCAGGCAGCCCGCTGGCTCTGTGCTACCACAACATTGGGTAGCTCAGTGGACCTCCAGGCCCAGAGAAAGGTAGGGGTGGGGGGTGGAGGAAGGAAAGTAGTGGGGCAGTGACCACTTTTATCTCATGGACATTTGTAGGATATTACTGTGGACAAAATGAGATAGGACCCGGATGCAGCTATTTTAAAGGTGCAAAACAGATGCAATAAGAGCTAATTTTGGGAGCCAACGTTCTGTACCTCAAGACACATGTAAGACATCTAACTCGATATTGGGTTGGCTATTTTTCAGGCATAGCAGGTGGCCACCTAAAGTGGATGTTAGGCCCTTTACATATGTAAATGAGGAGCCATTTTAGGTTCCCTTGCAGAAATTGGATTGCAATGAGTGGAGCAGGCACTGGATTTGCTTCACTCATGATTCTTCAGCTGCCAAAAAAAGGTAAGCTTTCTTTCATAAAAATTTTCAAAAAACATTGCTGTGGAAAATGATGATAGTAGGTAAGGAATTACAGGATTTTGACCCAGCGATTGTCAAGGCACTGTGAGATATCTCCACATCAGGATGGTGTGGGACTTGGAGGGAAATTTGGAAGTGATTGGCCCTGAAATTCTTGGGGCTGGAGAGGGTGTAAATCACATTTTCGCCTGGGGACCTGGAATATGGGCAGGAACCCAGGTCCACCAGGATTTTGCTCCATTTGGACTCTAGCTTTAAATTCTATTCAGGGAGATTTGTGGGATGATCTTCTACCTGCTCCCCTACATCACGCGGACACGTTGTTGGGAGTTTCTGGGATTCCCTTGGAGATTCCTTCCCTTACAACCTTCAAAGGTTTCAATGCAACTCATACTAGTTGAGATCTGGCATGAGCTCCATTGAGGCCTTCTAACATAGGAACACTAGGAACAGGAGGATGTACAGAGAAATTATTTCCTCTGGTGGGAGAATCCAAAACAAGGGGGTACAATCTTAAAATTTGAGCTTGGCCATTTAGGAGTGAAATCAGGAAGCACTTTTTCATGCATAAAGTAGTGGGAATCTGGAACCCTCTTCCCCAAATGGCTATGAGTGTTGGGTCAATTGAAATTTTCAAGACTGAGATCGATAGATTTTTGTTAGATAAGGGTATCAAGACATATGGATCAAAGGTGAGTAAATGGAGTTGAGGTACAAATCAGCCATAATCTAATTAAATTGCAAAATAGGCTTCAAGGGCTGAATGGCCTCCTCTTGTTACTATGTTTCTATATTTTCCTATATGTTTCCTGGACGGTGGTATGGGAGAAGGTGGAAGGGCAAGTGTTGCATCTCCTGTACTTGCATGGAAAAGGTGCTGAGCGAAGGAGAGCAGTTGTTAGGAATGGAAGATTGGACCAATGAATCATGGAGGGAATGGTCCCTTTGGAATCCTGAATGGGGAAGGGAGGGGAAGATGTGTTTGGTCGTGGAATTGCGTTGGAGGTGGCGGCAATGGCAGAGGATGATCCATCGAATGTGTAGGTTGGTGGGATGGATGATGAGGACAAGCGAGGCCCCATCAAACTTGCTGACAAGGAAAGTGATATTGTTGTACGTTGGAAGGACCTTTGCCTTGGGGGCTGAAATTAGCAATCAAGAATTTCGGCTCCAAGAATCTGAATACTTCAGGTCAGCCATGAAAGCAGTAACGTTCTCATATTCCATGCACCTTCCCTTCCATTTCAAATGTGGTCTTTATTTACCTCTCTCACACCAGTCCTAATTTCACAACTTCCCTATTGCACAGCCCAGGTAATCTGGAAGTCCCACCTCATTGTAGCAAATAGTAATCATTTCTCTTTTTTACGCAACATTCAAAGCAGTAAAATACTAATGGGGTCAGTTCAATGTTAAATTTATCTGCCTCTAACAGCTAAGTAAATGACTGAAGGCTGAGTTATTATCTTATATTTATTTAATTGCACCCTGTAGCTGTCTTAATTGATAATATTATGTGATGCTGATTTCTGGAGTTCCAGTCATCAATAACATATTATTTTTATTGTTATCCGCTTGACTTCTCAAAGTTCATGAGAATTAAGTGATTAAATTATTCAGGACATTTTGTTCAGCAGCTTGTTCAGAGACCTATTCAGACTGTTGATTGCTAAAGGATTCGGTAAACTAATGGAGTATGTGTTTTACTCAGTCAAATTTGATTGTAAAGCTTGGATACTAAAGGAAAATGTTTATGTGAAGGAGTTATATGACTTGATTTATTCTTCAGCCCTTGCTTGCATCATTGAGCATTAATAATCAAGGAGAGTTAGGGAAAATTATATGTCAGCCTTGGCTTAAGAGGTAACATTCTCACCTCTAAATTAGAAGGTTGTGTGTTCAAGTTAGGCTGATACGACAGTGCTGTACTGTTGGAGATGCTGGCCTAGAAATTGGCAGGCCAACGCGAACATGGGCACAAGGAACGAGCCCTTTGCTGGAACGGGTAGGCCCAAGGCACACCCGATATTGGGCTTCGGGCCTCATTTGCATGAGACCAGCGAACCGCAGATGCCTTTTGGGTGTCCCCAGGCAGCTCGCTGGCGAAGAGGATTTCAATTTCTGGCCACCGCTTCATCAGCAGCAGCCCTCAGATAGGTCCTGGGAGGTGGGGGAAATGATCAGGGCGGGAGATGGAGGTGCCCGGGAGCATGTGGGAAGTGATCGGGAGGGGGCTGAACGGGGATCGGCATGGTCTTTGGCACTCTGGCTCCACATTGAGGTAAGTTTTTTTTTTTATAAACTTACCTTTTTAGCGGCACATTCCAACGGTCCTTTTAAGGATAGGCATGTTTTCCTGAATTCAGGACAGCCCAATTTTGCAAAGGGGGCCTCAAAGAGGCTTATGGCCTCTTATTTACATATCCAAAGGGCCTAACGCCTGTTTTAGGTGCGTGCCCTGGACGCCTCATTTTCTGTCTTTACCAATATGCCGGGCAGCACTCTTCTGATGCATAATGAGCACATGCATGTGCCCGCCATATCGGCTGCATAGGCGCCCAATTTGCATCTGAAAACAGACACGGTGCCATCGAATTTTGAGACTGTGTCTCACAGATCTGATGAGATGTTAAACTGAGGCTCCATCTGCCCTCTCAGATGGATGTAAAAAAACCCATGGTACTATTCAAAGAAGAGCAGGTGAGATCTCCTGGTATCCTGGACAACATTTATCCCTCATCAAATATCATTAAAATAGATTATTTGTTCATTTATTTCATTGCTGTTTCTGGAAGCTTGGCTGCTATGTTTCCCTACATTACAAAAATGTTCTTGTTCTACAAACAACACTTCAAAAGTGCATCATTGGTTGTCAAGTGCTTTGGGATGTCCTGAGAATGTGAAAGGTGCAATATAAATACAAGTTCCTCAAGATAGCTCCTGGGCTGGCAGCTCATTCCTGAGCTCTTCTCCTCTGCAACTCTATCCTTGGTCATTCATTGCCATCATTTGCCTGTTGTCCCCAAATCTCCTCTCTTCCACTGCTTAAGATCCCCTGGCTCTAATAGTGGATGCATTTTAGTCCAAACTACAAGTTCAACTGCAAGTTTAAAGCTACATGTGTATATAGCATTGCCCAATAGAGGAGCTATTACGCAACTGGGTGTATACTATAAGCCACCAAATAGTGGGAAGGAGATAGAGGAGCAAATTTTCAGGCAAATTACAGAAACATGGAAGAATTATAGAGTAGTGATAATGGGGGACTTCAATTATCCCAACATAAACTGGGATAGTAGCAGTGTAAAGGGCAAAGAGGGGGAGGAATTCCTGAAATGCATATATGAGAAATTTCTTGCTCCGTGTGTCTCCAGCCCACAAGGAAGGAAGCAGTGCTGGATCTAGTTCTGGGGAATGAAGTGGGGCAAGTGGAGCATGTTTCAGTGGGAGAGCAGTTGGGGCACAGTGATCATAATATCATTAGGTTTAAAATAGTTATAGAAAAGGACAAAGAACAATTAAGCGTAAAAATATTTAACTGAAGGAGGGTTAATTTCAGTGAGTTAAAAAGGGATCTTGTCCTGGTGGATTGGAATCAAAAATTGGTAGGCAAAACAATAATTGAACAATGGGAGGCCTTCAAGGAGGAGATGGTTTGGGTACAGAGTAGAAACATTCCCATGAGGCAGAAAGGAAGGGCATCCAAAGCTAGAGCTCCTTTGATAACTAAAGATATAGAGATTAAAATGAAACAGAAAAAGGAGGCTTATGATAAATGTAAGGTTCATAATACAATAGAGAACCAGACTGAATATAAAAAGTACAGAGGACGTCTAAAAAAAGGGAATAAGAGGGGCGAAGAGAGAGTATGATAATAGATCAATGGCTAACATGAAAGGTAACCCAACAGTCTTTTATAAACATATAAACAGTAAAAGGGTAGTCAAAGGAACGATAGGGCCGATTAGGGACAAAAAAGGAGATCTTCTTGTGGAGGCAGAGCGTATGGCTGAGGAACTAAATGAATACTTCGCGTCAGTCTTCACTAGAGAAGAGGATGCTGCCATTATAGCAGTAAAGGAGGAGGAAGTAGTGATATTGGATAGAATAAATATAGATAAAGAGAAGGTACTTAAAAGGTTGGTAGTACTCAAAGTAGAAAAGTCACCCAGTCCAGATGGGATACATCCTACGTTACTGAGGGAAGTAAGGGTAGAAATTGTGGAGGCTTTGGCCACAATCTTCCAATCCTCCTCGATATGGGGGCAGTGCCAGAAGACTGGAGGATTGCAAATGTTAGACCCCTGTTCAAAAAAGGGGAGAGGGATAAACCCGGTAATTACAGGCCAGTCAGCTTTTAGAGACAATAAACTTTTAGGGACAATAATCCGGGACAAAATTAATTGGCACTTGGAAAAGTATGGGCTAATAAATGAAAGTCAGCACAGGTTTGTTAAAGGGAACCCGTGTTTCACGAATTTGATTGAATTCTTTGATGAAGTAACAGTGAGTGTTGATGAGGGTAGTGCAGTTGATGTTGTGTAAATGGGCTTTCAAAAGGTGTTTGATAAAGTACCACATAATAGACTTGTAAGCAAAATCGAAGCTCATCGGATTAAAGGGACAGTGGTAGCGTGAATACAAAATTGGCTAAGGGACAGAAAGCAGAGAGTAGTGGTGAATGGCTGTTTGTCAGACTGGAGGGATGTATAGAGTGGTGTTCCCCAGGGGTCGGTATCAGGATCACTGCTCTTTTTGATACATATTAATGACCTGGACTTCAGTATACAGGGTATAATTTCAAAGTTTGCAGATGACACAAAACTCAGAAATGTAATAAACAGTGTGAAGGATAGTAACATACCCCAGGAGGACATAGACAGACTGGTGAAATGGGCAGACTTATGGCAGATGAAATTTAACGCATAGAAGTGTGAAGTGATACATTTTGGTAGGAAGAATGAGGAGAGACAATATAAACTGAATGATACAATTTTAAAGGGGCTGCAGGAACAGAGGGTCCTGGGGGTGCACATACACAAATCTTTGAAGGTGGCAGGGCAAGTTGAGATGGCTATTAAAAAGGCATATAGGATCCTGGGCTTTATTAATAGAGGTGTAGAGTATAAAAGCAAGGAAGTTATGCTAAACCTTTATAAAAAAACTGGTTAGGCCTCAGCTGGAGTATTGTGATCAATACTGGGCACCGCACTTTAGGAAGGATGTCAAGGCCTTAGAGAGGGTGCAGAAGAGATTTACTAGAATGGTACCAGGGATGAGGGACTTCAGTTATGTGGAGAGACTGGAGAAGCTGAGGTTGTTCTCTTTAAAGCAGAGGAGGCTGAGTCATTGAACACATTCAAGGCTAAGTTAGACAAATTAGACAAATTTTTGATCAGCAAGGGAGTCAAAGTATATGGGGGAAGGGCAGGAAAGTGGAGTTGAGGTAAAAATCAGATCAGCCATGATCTCATTAAATGGCGGAGCAGGCTCGAAGGGCCGAAAGGCCTACTCCTGCTCCTATCTCTTATGGTCTTGCTCTGGATTCTGCTCCACTGTTGCCAAATAACCTTCACTCTGCCACTTTCCACCAGCTTTCCATTATCGCTGACTCCGTCCCTCCCACTGCTGATGCACTTGATCCATTGGTGTGCACTGCTAATCACCGAGGCCACCACTCACCTCCACTGGATCCCTGGATCAACCTAATGGCTGGCTCATGGCCAATTCTAAATGCCTTCTTGGCTCTCCATTTTCCACATGAAAACCTCTTGCAGTGTTGTCCACTGATATTCTGCCCCTCACACAGCTGCTGGACTCACTCAGCCTCCACACCTTTCTCCAAAACTGGTGCTCCAAGCTGGCTTCACCCTATCCGTCCCTGGAAAGAACTCTCTTGCAAGTCACTTATAATGGCACTTTCAACTCCCAGCTGTCTAGCGTTTGGCCCTCCATTCGCAACGTTCTTTGGCAGATACCGATCTGCTCATTCATTCCCTCACCTCCACCTTTGATGTCATTGTTCCCAGAAAGACCCTTATTCTCTCCCACCCTCGACAATCCCCCTGGTACGGCCCACATGTTCGCTCCTTAAGTCCAAGGGGCACAGTCCAAGGGTACTGGAAATAGTACACACCTGATTTAGCCATTCATTGTCAGATTTGGCTGGAACACATAAAGCACTATCAGGCCCTGCTCTCCTCTGCCAAAACTGCTCACTATTCCAGGATCATCCTGGAATGTAAAGATAATCTCTGGCTTCTTTTCTCCCCCATAAAGCATCTCCTTAAAACTCTCTCCCCTGCCCCCTCCACCCTCACCTCCAACAACAATTGTCGGGCTCATGGACTTATTTGTCACTAAGATTGAGACCGTCATTCAGCTGCCTCTGCTGCTTCCCTCCCTTCCCCTAGCCCACTGAATAAACATTCCCACAAGGTTCCCCCTGTCCTAGCACTGAACTGGCATCTTTCTCTAGTTTCTCTCCTATCTCCCCTCATGTCCTCTCTGAGCTCATTTTGTCCATGAGACCCACGTCCTGCTCCCTCGAACATATTCCCACTAAACTGCTGACCACCCAACTTCCCTTCCTGGCCTTCATGCCAGCTGATATTGTAATCTGCCATTAACACCCTCTTCAAGAAATCCATCCTTGACTCTATCCTTAAGAACATAAGGTCATAAGAAATAGGAGCAGGAGTAGGCCTAATAGCCCCTTGAGCCTGCTCCACCATTCAATAAAATCACGGCTGATCTTCGACCTCAACTCCACTTTCCCGCCTGATCCCCATATCCCTTGATTCCCTTAGAGTCCAAAAATCTATCGGTCTCAGTTTTGAATATACTCAACGACTGAACATCCACGGACCTCTGGAGCAGAGAGATTCAAACATAAAGTTGCGGGAAAGATGTGCACAGATTTGGGAGGTGACAACATGAAGACACGAAGTCAAGTTTCACATGTATGCTGACGACACCTAGCTCTACCTCACCACCACCACCTCTTTCAACCCCTCCACCGCCTGGTTCCACTCTTACCTATCCAGTCGTAGCCAAAGAACCTCCTGGAATGACTTCTCTTCCCAGCCCTGCACCATTACCCCCAGGGATCTTTCCTTGCCTCCCACCTATTTCTCATCTATATGCCGCTCCTCAGTGATATCAGCCAAAGACATGAAGTCAGGTTTCACATTTATATTGATGGCACCCTGCTCTACCTCACCATCACCACCTCTCTCGACCCCTCCATCGCCTAATGAATTACCTGTGGGAAATTTTGCCGTGTTCTTGAAAACTACTGCCTCATCTCCAACTTCCCTTTCTTCTCCATAATCCATGAACGTATTGTCACCTCCCAAATCCGTGCCCATCTTTCCCGCAACTTCATGTTTGTATTTCTCTAATCAGGCTTCGGCCCCTGCCACAGCACCAAAATGGCCCGAATCAAAGTCCTCTGTGACTCTAATCATGGTGCTCTATCCCTTCTCATCCTTCTGTAGTCTTTGACACGGTTGACCACACCATCCTCCTCCAACGACTCTCCTTCATTGTCCAGCTGGGTGGGGCTGCCCTCGCCTGGTTCCACTCTTATTTATCCAGTCATAGCCAAAGACTCTCAAGGAAAGGCTTCTCTTCCCGGCCCCGCACCGTTATCTCTGGAGTCCCCCAGGGATCTTTCCTTGGCTCCATCCTATTTCACATCTATATGCTGCTCCTCAGTGACATCACCCGAAAACACGGGCCTAAGTTTTAACACGGAGCCGGGAAGAAGGGGGTGGGGAAATTCCTGATGGGAAACCGGGATTCCCAGACATCCTTACGATTTTGATGTATGGATGTCTTTTTTTTTGTCGGTTTCACACCCGACAGGCCAGTCGGACGGGAGAAGAGGAAGGAAGCACATGCGAGAAGGTTAGTCTAAGATTGGGGGGGGGTTGGAGTCGGGGGTCATTGGGGGGGGTCGGGGTCGGGAGACATTGAGGGTCAGTGTCGAGGTCATCGGTCAGGATTGGGAGTCATCAGGGTCATGAAGGGTCGGGTTTGGGAGTATTTGGGGTCGGGAGTCATCGGGAGTTGTCAAGGGTCGGAGTCGGGAGTCATTGGGAATCAGGAGTCATCAGGGGAGGAGGGGTCCAGACTCATCGAGGGTTGGGAGTCATTGGGGTGGGTCGGGAGGTTGGGAGGGGGTCGGAGATCGTGGGGGTGGGGGGGGCTGCAGGTTAGCTCGTTGGACCTGGGGGAAGCACTCCTGCTTCTCAGGGCCCACAAGCAGTACGATAAAGGGATTTATAGAATCATAGAATCATAGAAGTTTACAACATGGAAACAGGCCCTTCGGCCCAACATGTCCATGTCGCCCAGTTTATACCACTAAGCGTGTCCCAATTGCCTTCACTTGGCCCATATCCCTCTAAACCCATCTTACCCATGTAACTGTCCAAATGCTTTTTAAAAGACAAAATTGTACCCGCCTCTACTACTGCCTCTGGCAGCTCGTTCCAGACACTCACCACCCTTTGAGTGAAAAAATTGCCCCTCTGGACCCTTTTGTATCTCTCCCCTCTCACCTTAAATCTATGCCCCCTCGTTATAGACTCCCCTACCTTTGGGAAAAGATTTTGACTATCGACCTTATCTATGCCCCTCATTATTTTATAGACTTCTATAAGATCACCCCTAAACCTCCTACTCTCCAGGGAAAAAAGTCTCAGTCTATCCAACCTCTCCCTATAAGTCAAACCATCAAGTCCCGGTAGCATCCTAGTAAATCTTTTCTGCACTCTTTCTAGTTTAATAATATCCTTTCTATAATAGGGTGACCAGAACTGTACACAGTATTCCAAGTGTGGCCTAACTAATGTCTTGTACAACTTTAACAAGACATCCCAACTCCTGTATTCAATGTTCTGACCAATGAAACCAAGCATGCTGAATGCCTTCTTCACCACCCTATCCACCTGTGACTCCACTTTCAAGGAGCTATGAACCTGTACTCCTAGATCTCTTTGTTCTAGAACTCTCCCCAACGCCCTACCATTAACGGAGTAGGTCCTGGCCCGATTTGATCTACCAAAATGCATCACCTCACATTTATCTAAATTAAACTCCATCTGCCATTCATCGGCCCACTGGCCCAATTTATCAAGATCCCGTTGCAATCCTAGATAACCTTCTTCACTGTCCACAATGCCACCAATCTTGGTGTCATCTGCAAACTTACTAACCATGCCTCCTAAATTCTCATCCAAATCATTAATATAAATAACAAATAACAGCGGACCCAGCACCGATCCCTGAGGCACACCGCTGGTCACAGGCCTCCAGTTTGAAAAACAACCCTCTACAACCACCCTCTGCCTTCTGCCGTCAATCCAATTTTGTATCCAATTGGCTACCTCACCTTGGATCCCGTGAGATTTAACCTTATGTAACAACCTACCATGCGGTACCTTGTCAAAGGCTTTGCTAAAGTCCATGTAGACCACGTCTACTGCACAGCCCTCATCTATCTTCTTGGTTACCCCTTCAAAAAACTCAATCAAATTTGTGAGACATGATTTTCCTCTCACAAAACCATGCTGACTGTTTCTAATCAGTCCCTGCCTCTCCAAATGCCCGTAGATCCTGTCTCTCAGAATACCCTCTAACAACTTACCCACTACAGATGTCAGGCTCACTGGTCTGTAGTTCCCAGGCTTTTCCCTGCCGCCCTTCTTAAACAAAGGCACAACATTTGCTACCCTCCAATCTTCAGGCACCTCACCTGTCGCTGTCGATGATTGAAATATCTCTGCTAGGGGACCCGCAATTTCCTCCCTAACCTCCCATAACGTCCTGGGATACATTTCATCAGGTCCCGGAGATTTATCTACCTTGATGCGCGTTAAGACTTCCAGCACCTCCCTCTCTGTAATATGTACACTCCTCAAGACATCACTATTTATTTCCCCAAGTTCCCTAACATCCATGCCTTTCTCAACCGTAAATACCGATGCAAAATAGTCATTTAGGATCTCACCCATCTCTAGTGGTTCCGCACATAGATGACCTTGTTGATCCTTAAGTGGCCCTACTCTCTCCCTAGTTACTCTTTTGCCCTTTATGTATTTGTAGAAGCTCTTTGGATTCACCTTTGCCTTATCTGCCAAAGCAATCTCATATCCCCTTTTTGCCCTCCTGATTTCTCTCTTAACTCTACTCCGGCAATCTCTATACTCTTCAAGGGATCCACTTGATCCCAGCTGCCTATGCATGTCATATGCCTCCTTCTTCTTTCTGACTAGGGCCTCAATCTCCCGAGTCATCCAAGGTTCCCTACTTCTACCAGCCTTGCCCTTCACTTTATAAGTGTTTTGGGCCTTCTCGCCTCCTCTTACATGTCGTGAAGTAGAAGGCCTGGGAATCCCAACACCCAGGGGTTAAAAATAAAACAACTGTAAAAATGGAGGCCCACACCCTCCTTGAAAGCTTTCAGTGACTGACCCATCTCCTGAGATGGGGTTGTCACCCCCCCTCCCCTCATACCGCCTCCATTAAAACCAGAAGTGGGAGGGTTGGAGGTGGGTTGGGGTCGGGTTTCAGATTTTTAACATTTTTACTGCCCCCCTGCCCCCAATCCACCTATTCTTCCCGGTTAAAATTTACGCCATGAAGTCAGGTTTCACATATATGCTGACGACACCCAGCTCTACCCATTATTCTCTAACCATATAAATTCAAATTTTGTAAAGCTATGTGCAGTGCGGGTCTGAATTTCCGAACTGTGGTTACCTTTTGGAGGGCTCCCCTTTAATTACCCTTTTAATACAATAACTTTTGTTAATACCAATAATAGCAGTGGGTGAGATTCAAAGGTCATGCTGGAAAATAGCCTGTTGACAAGGCCCCATGTCACGGAAACTGATTTATCAGATTTTAGTCAGAAAGCACTTACATCTTGTCAGATGACTACTTAGCTTTTGATAACATAGCTACAGCTCCACAAAACACAGTTTACACAACCACCACCAGCAGCCAATTTATGATTAATGACTAAATCAAAGTAAAGTACATGCAAATTTACGCCTTTTATTACTATGCCTCAGAACAGTGAGGCCAATATATTCCTGTTGCCAAACTATTACATGTAAATCTAGCAGTTACAAATGAACTACAGTGTTGCAGTTCCTATTGACGAGTGAAGTTTATTGTGAATTATTTTTCTGTAGCAATTGTCATAAATATGATAAATGTGTTATTACGTAATGCCTCGCAATTAGTGGCCTTATCAACTAGCCCTTGAAAGCAATGTTATTTACTACCATATTAGTGGAGTTTCAAATCAATAGAAGGCATGCGTCATCTGGTGAGTCATACAAATTTGACAAGTTATCAATGGATTAGCAAATTTCCTCTGGATAAAAAAGTGGGAGAGAAAAACATTTTTTTTCATTTGTTTTCAACCTGCTAATAGAAACATGGAAAGGAATGCACAGTTTTGACATGTGCGCATCCTTAAAATACAATTTTGTTAGGTGCCGCTGAGATGTGTCATAATGGGGTGGGTGCCTGTCGGCCCTATGCAAGTATGGTGCCCTCCCACTGACCCTGCATACTCTGGCAAGGTCAGCACCAAGGGGCACTGTTGGGCGCGATCCTAGTGTTACAGCCAGAATCACTGACCGTGCATTTTCAGGTTTGAAATTTTTTAAACTAATCCAGTTAGTATATATTGGTTTGTAAGAAACATTAGTGATCAAGTGCAGCTTTATACAAACCCTTTCAGAAGTTTACATTTATTCGTGTAAAAAAATGCTTATCCACATTTTTAGACAATATTGGAATTCCACTAAATACCTACAGCAGGAAGACCATTGAAAGAATGTAAACGTCCATGTTTAAATATTCCTTCAATCACAGCTCCTTGAAGAATGATAATCGCAGATTGAACTCTGTGGGGCTGAACTTCTCGGGGGTTCTCCTGCTTGTCTGCTGTAACTTTGGCAAAGTGCTGCGGAAACCTGGAAAAATTTGCAGGGGGAAAGGAAGGGAAGCAGGATTAATTGGATAGCTCTTTCAAAGAGCCGGCACAGGCACGGTGGGCCGAATAGCCTCCTTCTGTGCTATATCATTCTATGATCCTATGAAACAATGTAAATGTCGACATTATGGTGGCTGAATGGGGGATGAAATTCAGCCGCTTTTGTTGCTTTTACTTTTCATACAGATTTGATTTCTCTTTCTTGCTTTTATGCGATTTTTAAAAAATATATTTGCTTTCTGACTCTGTGTAGTTCCCTTTTCATGAGCTTCAAATAATAAAGCAGGTTACGAGCAATTCAACAGGAGGTCAGTTGTAGCTCAGTTGGTAGCACTCTAGCCTCTGAGTTAGAAGGTTGCGGGTTCAAGCTCTACTCCAGGGACTTGAGTACATAATCTAGGCTGACACTCCAGTGCAGCACTGAGGGAGTGCTGCACTGTCGGAGGAGACCAGGGAGAGCTTCCCTGCTTTTATTCAAAATAGTACCATGGGATCTTTTACATCCACCTGAGAGTGCAGACAGGAATTTGGTTTAACACCTCATCCGAAAGACGGCACCTGCAACAGTGCAACCCACTCTCAATACTGCACTGGATTGTGTGCTCAGGTCTCTGGAGTGGGACTTAACCCACAACCATCTGACACAGAGGCGAGAGTGCTACCACTGAGCCACAACCGACTGTAGGTGGCTGATTGCTTTCAGGAGCTTCTCCTGTCATTTGTAGGAACATAGGTGCAGATAAGGGACGGGCAAGAACTTGACAGCTACCTGCCTGTTCATCTGCCCGCATGCCCCTGCTGGAAGACAAGTCCTTATGTTGGCCATTGATCTTCTCAAGCATGGACCATTGTACTGCCACAAGGTTGCTGAATCCCTTGCCGATGATATTCTTTGGAGTTCCAAACACATGGAAGTTGGCTGTTCGAACTCGGACGCCAGTGCTTCAACATCACTATTGGGAGCACTCTTGAGAGATACTATAACTTGTATGCCTATGATCTCCACTGCAGACGCAATTGATGTTTTATGCTGCTCAGTGGCAATTTGTGGTATAATATCTCATAATTGTGTAGCAACTGCTTGCATCACACCCTGGAAGCAGATAAGTGACTGGTGCACATGCTCCTAAAGTACTTCCATTTCATCTTTGACCCTTGAGTCACAAATTGACTCATTTTGCATTTCATCTTCTGAATGATTTACTAGAATGATTCCAGGGATGAGGGACTTTAGTTACAAGGATTGACTGGAGAAGCTGAGATTGTTCTCCTTGGAACAGAGAAGATTGAGAGGAAATTTGATAGAGGTATTTAAAATCATGAAGTATCTAGACAGAATAGGTAGAGAGAAACTGTTCCCATTGGTGGAAGGGTCAAGAACCGGAGGACATAGAATTAAGGTGATTTGCAAAAGAACCAAAGGTGACATGAGGAAAAACTTTTTTATGATCTGGAATGCACTGCCAGAGGTGGTGGTGGAGACCAATTCAATCGTGGCTTTCAAAAGGGAACCAGATAAGCAGTTGAAAGGAAAAAAATTTGCAGGACTACAGGAATAGGGCGGGGGAGTGGGACCAGCTGGATTGCACTTGCATAGAGCTGGCATGGACTTGATGGGCCGAACGGCCACCTTTGCTGCTGCAACCGTTCTATGATTCTATGATAAGTGAAACCTTCCAGAGTGCACGAATCTGGGCTGGTGCCTGTATCGAATAGAAATGAGGTAGAGTGCTGCGGTGAGGCTTGCTGCTGAAAGAATCTAGTTTGCTGCTCCTGTAGTTCTGGAATATCTGTAACAGGATGAAAAAGGAACATGATATTTGTTTATTTTGCCATGTTTTGGTTGCATAGACATTTCCTGGTATATTTCTCTATGCACCATATTCAATTCTTCACATCTGTTGAAACACAATTGCACAGATAAGTTTTTTTTCAATTCCAATTGTACAAAGCAGAAATATCTTCCTGTGACTCAGCTTGTGCATCATCCATTCCCATTCAATGGTCTCTATTATTAGTTTTTGAAGAGGCTAAGGAGTTTGGCCTGCTGAGACTCTATCAGTCTGTACTTAGTGTCTTCTGATCCATGCTGCTTTTTTTCTGTAAGGGGAAGAAAGATATGCATTGATATATAGCTTATTGTAAGCTCGTTGCCTTTACAATGTTTGAGAACTGACTGAGTGCATTGCCATTGTCAGCTGTATGGTGAACAATGATAACAAACATTTCTTATGTTAGATGATCCTTTTGGGCCTGTTCTACTAGTTCTCGATCATTACTTCTCTTTGTGTAGCATTTTCAGCTGTTTATTGAATCAATTTAAGTATTTATGGAAACTTTTCTGGCTGCTGTAACTTACTCAGGGTGCATTCTTTTTTGCTCATACTTATTTCTTACCTTGGTCACACGCTATCTTCCAAATATTGCTCCAGTTTTGCAGGGATGTGGCCATTCCATGGTCTCCCAATGCTGAATTGACCCTTTCGTAATTAGTATGTTAGTCTCTTTCACTATACAAAGCAGTAGTTCTTGCCTTCACCTATGACTTGCAGATGTTTATTTGTAAATTGTAGTTTCCATTCTCTGAGCTGTCCATCCATTTCACCTGGAAGTTATGTATTGCACAGCTAGAGGTGCCCACAGTACACCATTTTCAATGGCTATGTAGCTGTGTGGCTGATGGGGAGCATTCTTGGGGTATTTTTGAATTGGCCACTCAGTGTATGTTACTTTTAACACACCTTAGTGCTCCCAAGCTTCCAAAAAGTGCACCGAGTAAATTTGTGCAATTTGGAAATGCACTGAAAAAAAAGCAAAAAATTGTAATAGTCTCAGTGAGTGAAGAGAAATTCCATCCACATGGTGAAATTCTATTCTCAGGTGTGCTATAATGGGGAGGTGCCAGGCAGGAGTTATGTGTTGATCCCCCCCCCCAACTCCACCCCACCCCTTCGCTTATTGTAACAATAAGAGCAATAAGATTTCAATTGGTCAGAAGAACGCTGGAGAAAGGTGAAAGTGATATTGCTTGGAGAAAGCACGTGGGAAACCTGTGTGGCTGCCCTACATATTTCTCCCAGGCAAACACCAGCTGCGATTGCAAACAAAGAAGCTCAGTGAAAGCTAATGAAGAAATTGCTAATTGCTTTCCCACCAAAAAATCCATATAGGGCAAAACATCTGTCCAAACACAAGGACTAGTTTGAGATTTCCACTTGGCGCAAATTTGACAGTATTCATCTTTTAAGTCTGAATCCCCTTGCTTTTCCGTGCTATATGATAAGAAATAGATCTTTTCTTAGCACCAAGACTTTAAGATATGCGAGTCAAATCAGTGTGCTGCCTCTCAGACAAGCACAGTCAATAATAGCTGGACAAGGTTCTAATTATATAAAATCCAGATGGCCTGATGCAAACTAGTTAATCATTTTCCTTCCAGTCTCAGAGAAAATTATATTTAGAAGATTTCAGGCTGGAAAACATATACACCGAAGCTCCTCAGGGAAGCATGCTTGAATGCACGTTCTTTCTCATCCTCATTAATGACCCAGTGAAGGTCATCAAAAGGGACATCATTTGGTTTGCTGATGGAAGTAACATCTACCAAGTGTTCAGGTCACCATCTGAAAAACAAGCAGTGATTGCATTACAATGGAATATAGAAAGCAATGGTCACTGGGCTGACAAATGAGGTAGGATGATTCAGGCTGTGGACAGAGAAGTTGTAGATTCAGATTTTTCACTTTTTTTCAGAAATACTCACCTGACAACTTCTGAACATACGTACATATGAGGTAAGAGCCGGAGTAGGCCATTCGGCCCCTCGAGCCTGCTCTGCCATTTGATAAGATCATGGCTGATCTTATCGTGACCTCAACCCTACTTTCCCGTCTACCTACTGATGTATGTTCAGCGTGGAAAAATAAGACTCTCATTCAGAATTCATATGTAATAACACAACAGGGCCAAAACCCTCTCCGGGTTCCACCAGTCTGTCACCATAACTCAAACAGGAGACTAGTGGGATAATCAGGAATATGGCAAAGGCAGCCAGGAAGCACCGGGATGTGGCATTGAATGTTTTTTAGTGAGAAACTCAGGTAAAAGGCCGAGGGTCAAGTGGAAGGGAGGACAAGATAAATCAAGATATTTTCCCTGAAATTCATCGTGTTAACAGGATCGCAGCTGACTGTGCCCTCCAGCATTGATCCCACTGGATTTCATGGTGGGATGGCACCTCATTTACCCCTAAGCCAGGAGTTCCTGTTTCGGAGCCTAAAGTGGACTCAGCACATTAGTGTAGGCTAGTAAGCTGAGTGAGTGAAGGACTACTGGCCTCTGCAAGAGTATATGTAGTCCCACTGGCCTAAAGAATTTCTAAAAAAATCCTAAAACATTTTTTGAGGTCAGGGAACTGAAAAGCCCATGACCAGGGTCGGGGTAGGGACCTTGCGTAACACCGCATCACAAGTGGGCGGGTGACGGATATTCCAGCAGTCATGGGTAGGCAAGGGCCAGAGATGCACCTGAAGTGGCCCTTCTCAATGAGGTGTCCTCCCACTGACCCCACAGACTCCGGTATGGTAAGCGCTTGTGGGGATAGTTGGGTGCAATCCTAGCATAACTACCGGAATCGTGACCTGAGAAATTTCAGGGACAACACCTTGATTTATTTTGCCTTCCCTCCCACTTTTCTCAAACATAATATTGTCCTGCATTATGTCCTTTGGTCCTTCACCTAGCTTTCTCACAAAAAAGAAATTTGAAGTAACTTCTTTAGTTACTGGAAGTGAACCACTTGATCTGAGAAAATTACTTTTTGACTGGGAATTTCCTTGGAGCTACGCCCACGCCACCACCATAACTTCAATTAAAGTGTGTTTGAAACCTTATTTATGCACAGACTCGGGATTTCTACCGCACTTCCAGCGAAGTTACAGCAGCGAGCGAGAGCAGCACGAAGGAAATTTCTGGCTTTTATTCCTAGCGGCAAAGAACAGAAAATGGTATGAAGTATGGATAATTTGTGGAAACGTTAAGATTTCAACTCTATCACTCAAAGTTCATGGTTACAAAATTAAAATATTTATTTCTGACATAAACCACAGTCCAACCACTAAACACCATTGAATAGGATGTTGGAGTACACTCAAATAAGTCAATAGAGTTTCCAAGGTTGCAATGACGTCTGAAGGCTGCACATTAGTGACTTACAGTGAATCTCCAGCTAAAAATATATTCAGCAACCAAGGATCCAGATGTACCCGAGCAGAAAATAATTGGTCTGAGCAGAATTAGGGTTAGGACAAATCTTTTACCTGATGGAATAAGTACCTATGCAATCATTTGATTCCATATATTTCTGTGAGCTTTACAGTATTTTATGAATTGCTCTCTAAGACCTCATATCAGTTTTAAGTATTTTCATTATATATTTTATAATGCTTATATAATTTTTATTAAAAAAATTGGAAATCTTTTATAAAAACTATTTAAAAGATCCATTTATCCAAAAAGCAGAACTATGTTCTTTCTAATTTACAACATTAACCAGTGCTTTCTGAGACGAGATGGCTGCCTACTTCTAAGGAACTTTTGGTATTTGTCACAGAAGTAGAGCTCCTTTATGCCTCCATTAGGACATTTCCTCCATTTTTTTTATTATGGCTTTAAATAAAGGATAATGATTTTTAAACCACTAGAGCTGAGATGAAAACTTTCTCTTACTATTCTATGAGACCAGAGTCTATGAGAAAACAGGTCAGCTTGATTGATTTGGTATTTAAGCAGTTAGCCAGACCTTTGTTCAGAAGACAAGTCAGTGTATGTGTGCACTGTTTAAAGTATAATCTTGGGTAAAGTAGATGATGTGTGTCAGGTTGTTCATTAACATGGAATGTAAGTGTACTCTACCATTCTGGATTTAAATTTGATTGATTGACAGATCTTCTTCAGAGGCCTATGCATATGTACAACAGGCTCTCTTGTAATCTTTAGTTCCCTGCTTTGCACTGCCAGCAAAAAATCGAGACGCCCTAGTAAGAACGGGATATGACGCTCGACTCATCGATCGACAGTTCCGACGGGCCACAGCAAAAAATCGCATAGACCTCCTCAGGAGACTAACACGGGACGCAACCAACAGAGTACCCTTTGTCGTCCAGTACTTCCCCGGAGCGGAGAAACTACGCCATGTTCTCCGCAGCCTTCAACATGTCATCAATGACGACGAACACCTCGCTATGGCCATCCCCACACCTCCACTACTCGCCTTTAAACAGCCACCCAACCTCAAACAGACCATCGTTCGCAGCAAATTACCTAGCTTTCAAGAGAACAGCGTCCACGACACCACACAACCCTGCCACGATAACCTCTGCAAGACATGCCAGATCATCGACACAGATACCACCATCACACGAGAGGACACCACCCACCAGGTGCATGGTTCATACTCCTGTGACTCGGCCAACGTTGTCTACCTCATACGTTGCAGGAAAGGATGCCCCAGAGCATGGTACATTGGCGAGACCATGCAGACGCTGCGACAACGGATGAACGGACACCGCGCAACAATCGCCAGACAGGAGGGTTCCCTCCCAGTCGGGGAACACTTCAGCAGTCAAGGACATTCATCCACCGACCTTCGGGTAAGCGTACTCCAAGGCGGCCTTCGAGACACACGACAACGCAAAATCGTCGAGCAGAAATTAATAGCCAAGTTCCGCACCCATGAGGACGGCCTCAACCGGGATCTTGGGTTCATGTCACGCTACACGTTACCCCACCAGCGAACAAATGTTATCTGTTTTTAATATAACGGGTCAGTTGCTGTCTTTTCTATGTTTCTACCTCTCTATCTCTTTTTTTTTTGTTTGTTGTTTTTTTTTGGTGATTTGTATATTCTGAGACCTTGCAGGTAACACCTGTCTGTCTGCACACTGATTGCCTTGGCAACAGGCAGTTGAAAAAACTGTCTGTAATCACCAAGCATTGTTCTGTGAATTATAAATGCGATTTCATTTCGAGGATTTCATTTCGTTCACCTGAGGAAGGAGGAAGCCTCCGAAAGCTTGTGAATTTAAAATAAAATTGCTGGACTATAACTTGGTGTTGTGAAATTGTTTACATATTTCATGAGAGGCAGCCAAAGACAGGCTCCATGGAGTCATCATCCATGGAAGATTTTATCAGAAAATCAGACAAAAGTTACCGAAAATAAATGCTAAAATTTGTAAATAAATCTATCATTTTAGCCTGAATTTTAGGATTTGACTGTATAATTTTTTTTGCCAACCATTTGGAACAGCCCGAATGGTTTCTGATGTATAATAAAATTGTGAATGTTAACTGTTAATCCTGTATCATGCTATCCCATTCACAGCATGCATAAATGTGCACATTTTGGTTTATAATGGGCTTGATCTGCCAATGGAAACTGCCTTATGCTTTGAACCTGATAACTGTTTGTGGAGAGAGCATGAATAGTAACTCCAATATCTTAAGATAATAGGATAATATGATATAGCAATTGCTAGTTACAGATGATTTAAGTCTACATTTTCATTTTTATTCACAGGCAGAGATTGTAATAAAATATATTAACATATCAGGGGCAATTTTTGGGTTTGTGTGTGAACTTGGAGGGAGATGAGTGGGGTAGGATATACACCCACCCAATTGGAAGAAACTTCTGGGGTCGGTCTAATTGTAATACTACCAGCAAGCTCCCAGCAAGAATGCCCACGATTGGGAGCTCACCGTTTGAAGGGTAGAAAATCTGATGCTGCTGCAGGATTTAAAGATCTGTACCAACATCTTAAGGGGTAGATTTGCTTATGTAGCAAAGATTTGGAAACTGTTAAATTTTAACAGAAACATAACGGCAGCAAGAACTGTTGCAGAAACCAGAGCACTAGGGATTTCTGATGATGCAACTGTGATTCTATTGAATGAAGTGCAATATTTAGCATCCTTGGCACCATCTGCACGAACGAGCAGTGTAGAGTCCTTAGGAGAAGATGGTGCTTCATTTAAAATCTCAGTCCAATACCCATAGGATCTGCCAGCAAGTGTGCAAAAAGTTTAACAACCTCACCAGGTCAGTCAAGGTAGAACTACTCACCATGACCTTAAATGAATTAGATGACCAAAGTATGTATGGCACATATGTTTCTTCCCCCTAACAATATCTTATATTACTTTGAAGGAATACTATGCATGATCATTATGCAGCAGGGTATGCTTTGCACCAGCAGCTTTCATCTGTATGCCTGGGTAATCACATCCATTATGGGCTGCACAATAACACTTGGGTATGACCATATGTCCTGCTGCCACTTTGAACTCACCTCTGCTTATTTATTTTCAGGAGAAAGCTCCACATAACACGGGAAATAAGCCCAAATAGGAGGAGAGCTCCCAATTTCAGTGCCTTGAGTGATGTTGAGGGGGGCATCTTTAGATCACTTCCATCAAAGTACACGGTATAGCATAATACCATGTGAATCATGGTGCTGTAAGTTATATTTCAAGGGGTGTCATGATGACAGAATTGCAACCTATGTTTCTCTTTTCTTTTTCTAGATATGTCCCAGGAAGCCGTGCTCATGGCAAGTGCCCCAAATGTGCCCAACATCTGAAAGCACCCAGAACTCTTAACCTCGTAAGCACCAAATCAAGTACATTCATCCTGAAGGATTAAGCTAATAAGGTAGGTGGAGGGAGGGACCGCACTGGATGATACACAGTGCTCAGCTGTGTAGAAGCAAGTAATTATCACGGAAGAAAGATCAAGAACATGCTGTGGAAAGAGCCAGTTTGCGCCTGTCCTCAGCTAATGAGCCCAGGGATTCGTAGATGCACAGATGCCTTCTGAACACAAAACTTTGCGACAGTCATTGGAGGCTGTGCCATCCGAGCTGTAGCAGAATTCTTCTTCTAATGTTTACAAAAATCAAATTTTAAGAAATAGCAGCCCCTTTTTAAATGCTGCTTCCCTGTTATCTTGCAACCTGGAATGTCTGTTTTTATATGGGTGGGCTGAATGTCAGGAATTTCTGCATGTACAATTTTAAACCTATTTAAATATCATTTTAATATTTTAATGAAGCTCTTGCCTGTCGTCAAGAATTTCCTGCCGCCTAGTCCTGCCCTAACTGGAAGTTGGACTGTGTAAGATGGGCGGAGATCCAGTATGCACAATCTCTGCTCGGAATTCCACCACCAGTTGTGTAAACAATTGGAAAAATCATGCTATCATGCTTTACAACAGGATGGATCATAATCTTAAAATTAAATGTGAATTAAATATTTGAAAATACTTGCTATTCATTTTTCACATCAAATTAAGTATCTGCAAACAGTGAAAAAATTACAATTTTTTTGTTGTATATATCAATTGAAGAGGTGGATGTTTTTTTATTGTCTGATTGAAAACAGTGACAGCACAATTATACATATGAAAGTTAATCTGCCCTGGATGGGACCTGGTCTTCCAACTTTTTTATGCTCTCATTGTTTCAATACATGACTGTATTATATTAAGCCACAGTTTTATGTTTTTCTGTGTCTAAGCCTTTCTTTCTAGAAATTAAACTGTCTCATGTGGCTGCTGTGTCCCACCATGGCTGATGCAGAACTTTCCAAATGTTTGAGTTGACAAGACCACTTATGGGTGAGAAAGGCCATTCAGCCTATCTTAATTCATCCATCCAGAACAAATCTACACTTCTCCCATTGATGCATCTAGTTGTTTCTTAAATGATTCCAGAATTTTTACCTCTACCGCTCGACCTAGAAATTCATTCCAAGTGTTGATCACTATGACGTCAGTGCTAAAGTACCTTTTATTAGTTTGAACTGTGTCCCAGTGTCCTATTCCCGCAGTTTAATTTGAAGTAGCATTCTGGATCAATCTTTTACATACCATTTACTACCTTATACACGTTTATAAGTTAACCTTGTTTCTCGGGGACCAGAACTGGATCCAGTCTGACCAGAGCACCACAATTTGACCACGGCTTTCTCTGACTTCCATTCTACTGTTTTGGCTATGTAATTCAACATTTGTTGCCTTTCTTGATTTCTGCTCTGCCTAGATTGAACATGTTGAACACTGAGTCTGCTAAAGCTGTTCCTTTAAACATTATTTCTGCCTGTGATACCCTCTTAGTAAAAAACCTAAGTTTGTTGATACTCTCCTTTTTTTACTGAGCACTGGGCCTACACACTGTTCCGAAAGCTTTACAGAGTGGAGCTCTCTCGTGGTGAAGTACCTCACTGCTTTGCCACCAAACACGCTTTAATTCCTGATGGAGTCTATCAAACAGCTTTAGATTTATCGATCTTTGGTCCGTTTTCAGTATCCATGCACCTGGATGCCTTTAGATTTTTTAATCCAGTCGCGAAACCTTCTAAAGGAGCAGCCACACTGGCCAACTGTTAGTTATCTCAGGTCATGTCCTTTGGAGGACCTAGTGACAGTTGATGGTAGCATATCGCAGACCCCCTTGCCTGCTCCTCACCCACAAGTGCCTTTTCACTGCTCTCAGAGAGAATTATGGCTCCTGCGTGGGAAGAAAGTGACAATTCTCATATGGGAAAATGGGGACAGACTGTCGCAGGCAACTGCTGCAACAAAAGGTGAGAAAAGACCATCAGGCCAGTAAGCCTATCCCATCCCATCAATAGTGAAACCTTGCACACTATTCACCCACCCCCTAGCAATGTTATCTCCCGGGAATAAGTAGGTTTGCTGGGTTACAAAGTTTATCGAACTATTCCGTTAAAATAATCAATTCAGATTGGAAGGGACCTGGTGGGCTCTTTTCCTTCCTGGATTCCATTTTGAGCCTTTATCTCCAGCAATGTATGATGTATCATTGTAAAATGTCTTGGGGTAGTCTGTTTGAAAAAATGTCCAATTAACTTATGACTAAGTGTCTTAATTCACTGCTGAAGATAAATTGAAACACTGTATTTCGGAAACCTATAGCATCTAAAGGAAAACATTAGCATCTAAAGGACAAGTGGAAAATGAAACTTTAGATTTGTAATTTTATTTGTTTATTTGTTTATTGTTTACTTTGTAACGTGTTGTGAATTTGTAATATGTTGGGGTGGCTGAATCTCTTTTATTCACATGTATTGGTTTTCTTCGGAGTGAGAACACAAAAACAAGAACACCAGGCAAAGGGTTCATAAAGGAGGAAGACCCTGGAAGGACTGTACCATCATTCAAGTAAGGAGAAAGGTCCATTTAAGAAATCCCACTTTTATACCTGGTAAATAATCAGAAGGGCCTCATATTTGCTTGCCCATTCCAGTGGACTCCCACTCTAACTCCAGAATGGCCAGAATCTTCACTGGGACCTGAATAGGCCAGAACCTAACCTTATAATGGAGCTTCTACCTATCCTAAACAAGGTCACTGACAGGGAGGGGCCTAGTGAAAGCAGTAATTCCCTAGGCTGGGAATTCTCACTTCTTCAGCCTCAATGGGATGTGGTGTAAGGTCAACTGGTACACCAATTATGATGAGGTAAACCAACCTCCTGAAGAGTAGAAGGGCATCCCATTGGGGGTAGGGAGCGCGGGCTGTGATTAGACCTGAACCCGCAACGATTGCAGGTAAATCTTTAAAAATTATGTTCCAATGAAATATTTTAAGCATTCTACTGACTCGGGGGCTGCAAGGGGCACCATTGTGGGAGGGGTGGGTGCCTAGTACCTGCTCTAGGCTAATCATATTATACCCGTTTTTATGGGGTCTTTGGCAGTGTTAATGCCGGAGTTTTATAGCAGGGGCGATCATGATGTAATTGGCGGGAACTTGCCTCTATTGATTTTTGGGGTCCAGCTCTTTAATACTAATACACCAGCTGGAGAAATGTTGGTGAAAACGAAAAGCTGCCAGTTAATTTAATAATTCCTTGAGTTTAGGATTATTGATTTTCAACATTAAAAGCCTACCTTCTAGTCTGATGGATCAGTCTGTGTGATCAACATTGTGGGAGAACCTTTGCAGCAGGTTCAAGAAGAAGGCCCACCACCATCTTCTTGGGGAAACTAGTGATGGCCAATAAATGCCAACGTTGCCAGTGATGCCCAAGTTCAGAGAATGAATTTTTAAAAATGTGCTTGTTTATCATTTGTTTTATATTTTAAACTTTAAATGAGGCCTTGTGATGTTCTATAAGTTTCAAAGACTGGATGTGGAATCTTATGGGGACAGAAGATAAACCAGTACCTTAAAACAATTACCAAACAAGGCTTGCTGTTTATTTACCTGGGCATGTTATTGAAAAGCTATGTAGATCTGAAGGCAAAGATAGACACTCTTAATAGTTTGGAGAGTTGGGACTCAAGCACGAGATGCTCTAAAATCCGAGAGACATGATAATCCAGGGTTAGAAATTAGAAAAGACCAAAAAAACATAAAAGACAGATACGATGACCTGATGTAAATTCAGCTTGAATCTATTTTGTTCCAACTTCATTAAGTGACTCCATGCATACAGGAATGTTTATGTAATGCTACCTAATCCTGTAGTTTGATTTAGCACCCAGTTTTATATGGAGTTGGCTAGTATGGCTCAATTTTCAGAGCCTGTCCATGCTATTGCATTGTTTAATTTTCCTGGTCTAGTGGCTAAATCATAACATTTTACAACAGACTAGTCGCTGGCAGATTAATCACTCTCTGATGCTTTCACTTAAATAGGCCATTGTCTTTTGTTCTCAAAGATTGTCTGTGCTTGTTTAACATAAACATGTCCAGTTTATACAGTATGCTCGAAACACTTAATCCATATTAAGGTAATAATTTATCTTGGCAGGGATGATCAGTAATGAAATGAGTTAATAAATGATTGATATTCATTGTTTGCAATGGGAAAGTCTCCATATCTGTGCACATGTGTACCAGCCACATCTACTATGTACACATGTTAGAAAAAACTAGCATGTTTGCGTATGATTACAAACAAAAACAATAGAAACCAAAAGTGGCTTTAAAGATCTGGGGGTTGAGTTTTTGCTCTGGGCGCAATTTATGCCCGAAAATTGTGCCGGCTGGGTTACAGTTTGAGTTTCCGCTAAAATGTATTAACATAATCACAAACAGAAAATCTTCCATGAATCAGCACAATCAGGCAGCTTAACAGAGCCTAATCATTTTTTCCTTTGCAATAAAAAATATTCATTGATGTATTTAAGAATGGTAACCTGGTGCAGTTTTATTAATACATCTGAAAATGGGTTTATCACAAAAAATAAGCATTTTTAATAAGTGTCTAGTCCTCCACCTGTGAGTAACCTGATTTTAAACCTGAAAATGACTTAAAAAACTATACTGAACCATTTACTACTTTCACTGGTGTACACTAGTCAGTTTCTTAGTAAATTAAATATTTTTTAATATATAAAAACATTTAAAACGTGCCTCCCCGAATGGCCATAGACGAGCGCAATCGGCAGAAACTCACCATCCTGGTTATTTGGTTCGGGGGTGTGGCCAGTTTTGTGGGTGGGGCCAGCTTCAGCACAATGATTTTTGACTCAGCACAAGAGGTCGCGGAAACTCAAATTATGCTGGACGTAATTTACTGATAAAACCAGCACAATCTAGTGGAAGCTGTACCCTCTTTCTCAAAAGTCTTAAAGCAAATGTACATCTCCATAAGTATAAGGAACCTTTGTAACCAGACAAGAATCAGCTTGCTGTTATCTATATAAACTGACATCCCTTAAGAATGTAATAGGAAGTAAGCATGTAATAGGGATTAAGTATGTAATAGGGATGAAGTTCCCTTTCTAAAAATAGTGACTTTATCATATGACTCGGAGGGAAAGACAGAATAGCCTCTAAATTTAAATGCCATTTTCAGCGTTTGAGGTGTAAAATCAAAGCGTCTTTTTTTTCTGGCCGCAAATTGGGGCAGAAGCCATTACCATCGGTTTTCTGTCCCAAAAATGACACACACTGAGTCACCTTGCACCAGATTTATGTATTAAAGTGAGGGCCAGTGGTGCTGGAGCCCCGAATTTCTGAAAGTTATGCTTGAAATGTATTAGAGCAGGAAATATAAGGCCAGGGTCATCTGAGACTGGCGGAAGTGAGAAGGTTTTGAGCGTGAATACTGCTGAAAGTTTGAGTACTGATTACGAAAATTAGTTTTCTGAACAATTCTTTTGCTTTGAGCATAGACAGCATTGAACTTGCTTTTGACGGCCTGTGTGACTGTAAGACCACCGGGATATTTCACCTCCCCTCACAGTGAAAGCTTGTCAGAATTCCCAATGGGCATACCATTGTATGTCATCATCATGGAGGAGGAGGAGGAGAGGATGGAGGAAAGGAGACTAAGGAAGATTTTAAGAAGGATGTAGCTCTCAAGGTATTAACCCCCAACCCAAACAATGCACAGGCAACACAGGTCAACAAGGTGATCTCATTGAAACGTATAAAATTCTTAGAGGCCTTGACAGGGTAGATGCTGAGAGGTTTTTTCCCCTGGCTGGAGAGCCTAGAACTATGGGTCATAGTCTCAGGATGACTATCACTCCGAGAACTCCTCAGTGTCTGCTATAAGGGACATTAGAGCAGAACTGATCAATGAAGTGTTTCACAACTTCTGTAACTCCTTCTCCTCCATCTTCAAATAAATGACACATCCTTCAACCAAAAATGCAGTGGCCCTCCTCTCATGGCAGCTTGATCCTGGCAATGTCACTGCAACACCACTGGGATTTTGCAGCTGAACACTGGTGGAATCTCTCTTGGTGGTGGGATTTCCACCAGTATCTCGCTATGTATCTGTAATGACCTCCCACACCGGGGAAATGAGTTGGGGTTGAGGCGGCTTTGGAGGGGCAAGTGTAAGTCACACCCCGTTGGGAATTCCACTCCAAAAAGGAAAATTCAGCCCAATATTCTAACGGCAACATAACCGATGATTTGTATAGATTTAGCATTACCTTTTCCGTTTGTACTCTGTACCCCTCTGTATGAAATGTTAGATTCCATATGGATTTTTACAGCTTTATCAACCTGCCCTCCTACTTTCAAAGAATTGTATATCATCCCTCCAAAGCTTTCATGAAACCTTATATCCCATTCAATGCTTAGTATGCATGGGTATACAAAAGCATGGCACACATGCAGGCAGCGACTTACACCTGAAACTGTTTCAAACTGAAATCTTAAAAAGGACTTCACTCAATAAATCCTTTCAATACATCCTAGCTGTATGAGGCATGTTCAGTTACTGACCCACAGGATGGACTGTAGGCTTGGCACATGTTTGCCATTCTCCTTAGACTTACAACATCTCAAAACTACTTCTCTACTATAGAAGAAGATGGTAATAAGAAAAGGGAGCAGACTAAATCTGGGGAGGACCCAGCAATTCAAGCTGTTGATTCCCTTTACGGAGGCTGCCTTCGACATCCTTGCCTATGAAAGTATCATGGGAGTGCCTCTCGGCAGTACCATCCCTTTATTGGCTACAGGTTTCCTCACAGCATGTGGTAGAATTCTCTCGCTGCCTTTCTGCCAAACCGGATCACCCAAAAGCAGCTATCCTCCATCATTACATGGTCGGTGTGTCTGGGGCTGTCACGAGTAGTCTGTCTCTGGTACCATCTGATCTCCTTGACAGCACGTCTTTGAACATCTTCATCCTCTTGCGTGAAGTCTTGGAGACAGGGTGCACCAAAGTAAATCCATATGTTGTAATGGAATGACTGGAAAAAATTATATTGCAACTTTCAGGGATATTTCACGATAGGTAATAACCTTGCTAACCATTTTAAATGGGCAGACTTAGCGCTGGGCAGAAAGGGCGACCTGGAAAATTGAGAGTTTCCTCACTAAACTGTTATTTCACTATGTAAGGAAGCATTGCACATTCATTTCTCCAGTTGGAGGCCAAGTGACAAAAGTTATATGGTGCACAACAGGAGCAGGGAGCTGGCACGGTTGCAAATATATCTTCCAGCCCCACCCACCTAGTTCCAAGTAGAGAAAGCACTTTTTCCAGATGGAATTTTTACCCCTTTAAAAGCAGAGATAAGGGACTGAAAATTTCTCCCTTCTGGAAGCGTAGATCCACCACTATTTGGACGGGCGGGAGAGGAAGTTCCAAGCCAAGTTCCAATTTGAGAAACGTATTGTTCCCAGTCCATCAGTATCACACCAAAACAACAATCATTCAAAACTAATTACGTTTGTGTGCAATGTGAGTTACATCATCAAAAGCCAATTGATCTAATTTTTCAAAAATCAGTTAAAACTGTTCTCATTGCATCCTTATTTTTCTATTTGCAACATGCTGGCGTGTCTTTGCACCCTCACCTCCAACAGAAAATCACTGATCCATTGGCCTGGATTTTAACATGGAGCTGGGAAGAGAGCAGGGGAGAAGTCTTTTAGACGCAAAACTCATAAGTGAAGTGAGCAGGTCGGATTCTGCGATCGTAATTTAATTGAAGGATAAAAATTTTACTTCCGGGTTTTGCTCCTGGCAGCCAGCCAGATTGACAGGTTGGGTGGGAAGGCCTGCGGTAGCAGGCCGCAGCCGGGGATCAGGGAGGAGGCAGGGAGGGGAAGAGAGATCGCGGGCCATGGAGGACATTGGCGGGGGCTGGGGAGAAGACTGGGGTGGGGGTGTCCGTGTAGGACATCGGTGGAGGGGGGGCCCATGGAGATGGAGGATATCATGGTGGGGGGGGCGGGGAGAAGATTGCGGGCCGGGAGGTGATCGGGTCGAGAGAAGGGTTGCAGATCGCAGGTCGGGCAAACAGCCGGAGATCGCAGGTCGGGCAAACAGCCGGAGATCGCAGGTCGGGAGAAGAGTTAGAGGTGGGAAGTTGGCCATCGGGGAAAGTGAGCAGCCTGCCATTGGGGGGGGGGGGTCTCGAGTGTAGGTCAATCGCGCAAGATATGCTTGTTGGGCCTGAAGGAAATACTCCTGCTCCTCCTGACCCACAAGCAGTGCAGCAAAGGCACTTACCTCACGATTCGGCTCTTATGTCTTTTTTACTGGCGGGATTCACGAGCCATGGAAAGCCCACGTTGGAGGCATTAAATTTAAAGTTAAGTCAAATTCAATTTAAAAAGAGCTACTTAACGTCTCACAAGGACGTTAACTGATGCTATAAATACTGGCCCGCCTGAATTAATTAAGGTCCCGACTGCGACGAGAAAGTTACTTGCACGCATCCAAACGTGCCCGAGTTAAACCTGGAAGTGGGCACATTGGAGCCGAGTTGTGGTTGCACTCCAAAAGTCAAATATTTTAACTACCCAACCCACCCGTTCTTGGGGGTTAAAATCCCCCCCATTAGGTCTGTACTTACAATGCTGTCTCCAAGAGCCACTTTCCTATAACTTGTATATTCTCTCCTTAATTAGCTTTAAGATGGTACAGTTTAATAATGATAATCTAACAGCATGTGTGTGGCTTTTTGAAGCATGAATACTTTAGTGCTTTCATCTTAAAATTGACGTCAGAAGATGATGAGTCAGAAATATTGATAGAATAACATATTGCAAGAGAATAATAATACTCCCAGTACACTTGAGGGCTCTATTGATACAAGAAAACATTACAACTATGAAATTAATTTTTGTAAAACTTCTGGTATCATAATTGGTCACAAACAGGAATTGGAAAATCAGAAAGTGCACAGAGGAACTTAATTAACAGGAACTAAAGCAATTAAATCTGCATATTTACTTGATTCTGCCTATTCTGTCTGTAAATGCTGGTATTCCTAGTATCCTTTGCCTTTGGATCATTGTCTTCAGCCACTTTGCCTGTAACATTGCAGAGAGCAGAAGAGGGGTGTTAATGCATTTGAGTGATTTAAGAACATGACACTATGTCATACTCAGTTTTCTCAATGTGGTTAATGGATCATTTCAAAAGGTGAACAGCAGACTGAAATTTTAAGGAGTTTTGTGCATTCATTTTGTGATTCAACCAATACTAGTCTACCAAATGAGATATATAATTTCAAGCATTGTAAATGAAGTAACACTGCCATCTCACACATGCTTTGCCTGAACAGACTGAAGCTACATGTTTCCATCTACCTGCAGCCTGACTCCATTTCCCAGATAGCTGTCATGTTTGTCAATCTAACTGACCTGGAGTTGGGTGAAAGGAGTTAGGACTGCCTGAATAGTGACCTAACTGGAAAAATATTGTAAAGAAGCATATCCATGGGAGAAGAAAGTAAATAAAGCGATGTATTAAATAAATAAAAAATACATCTCCTCTAGCGCAAATATATTAATAAACATTCCAATGTTTTATGACTGAACATGAGATTGACAAAGGTGGTTAAAGAATATTACTTTTCGCATCTGTTATCTGTTTATCTATCAATCAATCTAGCATATTATGAAAACAGGCGGGCAGATTTTCCTCTGCCAATATGGTCGATTTTGGGTAACTCTGGGCCAGCGAGAGAAGAAAATTGGATTGGAATTGTTCCATCAGCTCCCCACCATTGAAGAGAACTTCCACGATTTCTCACTGGAAGTAACATTGGGTATGGAATACATTCACCCAAATATACATGGTATTACAATGAGACGCAAATGGTGGGAATACGTCATGTGATGCATTTCCCATAATTTGTGCTTTAGGAATGCTGGCATTTCCATGTGGCACTATGAGGGGATTTAAAAATTAAAGGACCACCTTGTTCAAAATTTCAATACTTCTGTTGGTGCTGCCAGCTGCACTATACTACGGCAAACGCTGCAGCCATTTCCTCACCCCAACCAGTGGTGCCTGCAACATTGACAGTAGCTTACCGGATTTATTCTGGCCAGAGTCAGAGGTGGAGACAATGTGCGGGCGTTGGTCCACCACACCGAAGTTACACCACTTTACGGCCAAAAGGAAAATTGGCCACAGTACCCCATGAGCATTTTATGTCATATGAGTGGCACATTTCAGATGTCACATTTTCAGTGTTACAGCCCAATGTCACAATCTGGCATCACACTTTGTTGATGTTTTTCATCCAGAGGGTGGTGGGGGCCCTGACTACTAGGACCCACCGAGATGTGAGTATCTGCGCTGGTGGATGGCTCGCTAAGATGTGACGGTGTGCCCTCAGAGGCCAGGAGCTCCTCTGAGGAATCGCTCTCTCCCATCACTGTGGTCGCTGAATGGCCTGTAAGAGAACAGAAGGCAATATTAAGCATCATCACAGATGTGTCGTGTTGCGATGAGCATACTGAGGTGTTCAACATGCCAATCATTGCTAACATCAATTCATGTGTGTAATGAATGTTAAAGTTGTGTCGCCAGACGTTTGTGGGATGCCAGTCTCAGCAGGGCTACAGGGAAAGGGTGGGGCAGTGGGACTAGCTGGATTGCTCTTGCATCGAGCCGGCGCAGACTCGATGGGCCGAATGGCCTCCTTCCGTGCTGTAACCTATGATTCTATACTGCAACCCACTCTCGCTGGTGTATATTGAAGCGCTCCCCCAGAACAATCGAGGCACCAAAATCGCATTTTCAGTCCTATCGCATGTTCAATTATAGACCTGGTGGTGATGCGGCTGTCATTATTTTGACGCTGTTGCTCGCTCATGGGGTTCCTCAGAGGTGTCATCATCCTCGTGTGCAGGGGGTATCCCTTGTCCCCGAGGAGCCAGCCCTTAAGGCTGTTTGGTGCGTGGAAGAGGTCCAAGATGTTGGATTCCCTCAGAATGTAGGAATCGTGGCAGCTGCCAGGGAATCTCACACACACGTGAAGAAATCTTTTGCGGTGATCACAAACAAGCTGAGCATTGGAGTGATATCCCTTTCTGTTGATGAACAGTCCTGGCTCGTGTGGAGGTGCTCGGATTGCTATATGCATACAATCGATTGTCCCCTGTACCCGTGGGAAGCCAGCCACAGAGTGGAATCCCACTGCCCTCTCCGTCTGGCTGAGGTCGTCCATGGGAAAGTTGACGTATTGCAAGGCCCTGCGAAACAAACCATTGGTGACCTGCCTTATGCACTTGTGTGCAGACGACCGAGAAACCCTGGCGATGTCACCGGTGACACCCTGGAATGATCCAGAGGCAAAGAAGTTGAGGGCAGTGGTCACTTTAACAGAGACGGGTAATGAGATGCCGCCAGGCCCAGCCGGAAGTAGCTCGGCATAAAGGAGGCTGCAGATGTCTGCGATCACCTGGCGACTCACTCTCAGCCTCCATATGCAATGCTCCTCAGAGAGGTCCAGGGAGCTGAGCCTTGGTCTGTAGACCCTCTGATGAAGGTAGTGCCTCCTGCAATGTCGGTCCCTCTGTTGTTCCCCTCTGTGCTCTTGCGCAGGTGCGTGTGACACAGCACCAGTGTGCTTTCAGGATGGGATTTAGGGGGTCACTGAACAGGAAAAAATGAATTCATGGGGGACAGGCAAAGAGAGGTGCTAATGAGAGGAAAAAGGCATGATGGAATCCTGCAAAGGGGAGATAAAGTAAGATCCAGCCCAGGATCACAAGATGTTTTTGGATGAGGAAGATCATTCAGCCCATCTTAATACATCCATCTAGAACAACCCTACATTCTCTCCATTGCTACATCTAGTGGTGATGTGGAGATGCCGGTGATGGACTGGGGTTGACAATTGTAAACAATTTTACAACACCAAGTTATAGTCCAGCAATTTTATTTTAAATTCACAAGCTTTCGGAGGCATTTACCTGACGAAGGAGGAAGCCTCCGAAAGCTTGTGAATTTAAAATAAAATTGCTGGACTATAACTTGGTGTTGTAAAATTGTTTACAATTGCTACATCTAGTTCTTTCTGCAATGAAAACTGCTAGGGAAGGAATCATACTCGATCAAGAATCCTAAAAAAAAATCTAGACTTTGAAATCATGTTGTGGGAATATTAACAAATAGATATTTAACATGACTGAGATTTCTTTGATAGTTTAATGGAGGTTAACAACTCTATCAGAGTAGAGCACCGGGGAATAATATACTTTAAGCATGTGGATGCTAATACTCTCAGCCCAAATTGAAGGCTTTAATTTTTTAACTCTGGCTCCAGTCACAGACACTAACCTATATACTGATTACTTTGATGTTGGAAAATTATGATGGTTGCTTTCCACTGTCGTTTGGCAGTTGCCATCAAACAACAACAATTTGCATTTATATAGCGCCTTTAACGTAGTAAAACATCCCAAGGCATTTCACAGGAGCGATTATCAAACAAAATCTGACACCGAGTCACATAAGGAGATATTAGGACAGGTGACCAAAAGCTTGGTCAAAGAGGTAGGTATTATGGAGTGCCTTAAAGGATGAAAGAGAGAGGTAGAGAGGCAGAGAGGTTTAGGGAGGGAGTTCCTGAGCTTAGGGTCTAGGCAGCTGAAGGCACGGCTGCCAATAGTGGAGCGATTAAAATCAGGAATGCGCAAGAGGCCAGAATTGGAGGAGTGCAGCGATCTCGGAGGGTTGTAGGGCTGGAGAAGGTTACAGAGATAGGGAGGGCAAGGCCATAGAGGGATTTGAAAACAAGGATGAGAATTTTAAAATCGAGGCGTTCCCAGACTGGGAGCCAATGTAGTTCAGTGAGCACAGGGGTGATGGGTGAACGGGACTTGGTACAAGGTAGGATACAGGCAGCAGAGTTTTGGATGAGCTCAAGTTTATAGGGGGTGGAAGAGGAGAGGCCAGCTAGGAGAGCATTGGAATAGTCAAATCTAGAGGTAACAAAGGCATGGATGAGGGTTTTAGCAGTAGATGAGTTGAAGCAGGGATGGAGACAGGCAATGTTACAGAGGTGGAACTAGGCGGTCATGTGGACGTGTGGTCGGAAGCTTATCTCAGGGTAAAATAGAATGCCAAGGTTGTGAACGGTCTGGTTCAGCCTCAGACAGTAGCCAGGGAGAGGGATGGAGTCAATGGCTAGGGAACAGAGTTTGTGTTGTGGACCGAAGTCAATGGCTTCGGTCTTTCCAATATTTAGTTGGAGGAAATTCCTGCTCATCCAGTACTGGATGTCAGTCAAGCAGCATGACAAATCAGAGCCAGGGGAGGGGTCGAGAGAGGAGATGGTGAGGTAGAGCTGAATGTCATCAGTATACATGTGAAACCTGACATTACGTTCTCAGAAGATGTCGTCGAGGGGCATGTAGATGAGAAATAGGAGGGGGCCAAGGATAGATCCTTGCGGGAGTGGGAAGAGAAGCCATTGCAGGTGCTTCTCTGGCTATGACTGGATAGATAAGAATGGAACCAAGCAAGGGCAGTCCCACCCAGCTGGACAACGGAGGAGAGGCTTTGGAGGAGGATGGTGTGGTCAACTGTGCTAAAGGCTGTAGACAGGTCAAAAAGGATGAGGAGGGATAGTTTACCATGGTTACAGTCACATAGGATTTCATTTGTGACTTTGATAAGGGTCTTTTCAGTGCTGTGGCAGGGGCGGAAACCTGATTGGATGGATTCAAACATGATGTTGCGGGAAAGATGGGTACAGATTTGGGAGGCGACAAAACGTTCAAGAACTTGAGAGGAAAGGGAGGTTGGAGATGGGGCAATAGTTTGCAAGGATAGAAGTGTCAAAGGTGGGTTTTTTGAGGAAGGGGTTAATGACGACAGATTTCAAAGATGGGCATTATATCTGACTGGAGATCAGCAATCACAAGTATTTCATTTGTTCTGTGCTACGCTTGTTTTCCACTTAAAATAAGAGGAGTGAAGTTGATAAGAATCATTTTTCTGAAAAGTCTGCTGTTGTTTTAAGGCCTATTGAGGTCTTGTTAATGAACGTTCAAAGAACAATGCATTCATTTCCACTGAGGAAAATTAAAATGACCAGATAGGAATTAACTCACCTGCTGAGCTGGAGTTAATTCAACAATGAAGCAATAACTCTTTGGCAGACTATCTGTTCAATTTGGATTTTGCTGCAATTCATGCATTAACTAATTCAATATTGGTGTTAGGATAAAAGGCTGCCCAGCAGCATAAGCATCAAAAGAGAATAAGCACCCACTCCACCAACTATCAAGATTTGGTACTGCACTGCTCACTGGCACTTCAATCAGTTGAGCAGCATTGGGCCCAGAGTCACTTCAAACAGATGAGAAGTAAATTGTTATGAAGATCCAATGCACTGCTTAGCTGATTCTCCCCGACGGGTAACTAAAAGTCTCACAGTTGGATGTGTAAATGATTCATCACAAATACAAAGGACTTAACTGGAGAAGGGGTCAATTCAGTGAGTTCAAAAGGAATCTTGCCCAGGTGGATTGGAATCAAAAATTGATAGGCAAAACAAGGAAGGCCTTCAACGAGGAGTCGGTTCGGGTACAGAGTAGACACATCCCTACGAGGGGGAAAGGGAGGGCATCCAAAGCTAGAGCTCCCTGGATGACTAAAGATATAAAGATTAAAATGAAACAGAAAAAGGAGGCTTATAATGAATGTAATGACGGGGTATTGTAGTGTAGTGGTTGTGTTGATGGACTAGTAATCCAGTAGGGACCAGTAATCCAGAGGGCTGGACTAATAACCCAGAGAACACGAGTTGAAACCCCATCATGGCAGTTTAAGAATTTGAATTCAGCTTTTTTCTGGCCCCATTTCTAACATTTCTCCCCCTTAAACCTCCTTCTCTTCCTTCTTTCCCTCTCTTCCCCCTTCTCTCCCTACCCCTTTCCCCACAGCTTGCCCTCCACACCCCGGAAGTAGACAGGCCACTTTGGACAGAGCTCCACCTCAGCAGCAGAATAATACATTGTGCATTACGTGAAATGACACCTAATCCTTCGAGCTGCCACGAGCGAGTTTCAAATAAATTGTTGAAGGTCAAGAATGGCACAGTCGCAAGGGGATGAGGTCACGCACTTGTCAAGGGCACATAATTTGGCAATCGAGTTTTATGAAGAAACAGCGATCGGGAATACTCCATGACAACCAACATGTGACCAGGCGGCAGGGTTTTGTGGTCTGCGTTTTTAAGAATCATAGATGCCTTTAAGGGAAAGCTAGTTAAGTACATGCGAGAGAAAGGAATAGAAGGTTAAGCTGATAGGCGATAAAGTAAGGAGGGAGGAGGCTCATGCGAAGCATAAACAACGCCACAGACCAGTTGGGCCAAATGGCCTGTTTCTGTGCTGTAAATCCTATGTAACTATGTAAGGCTCATAATACAGTACCAAACCAGGCTGAATACAGAAAGTCCAGAAGATATCTAAAAAATGGAATAAGAGGGTCAAAGAGACATTTATAAACATGCAAATAGTAAAAGAGTAGTCAAAGAAAGGGTGCGACCGATTAGGGACAAAAAAGATCTTCTTGTGGAGACAGAGGGCATGGCTGAGGTACTAAATGAATACTTCGCATCAGTCTTCACTAGAGAAGAGGATGCTGCCATTGCAGCAGTAAAGGAGAAGGTAGTAGCGATGTTAGATAGGATAAAAACAGATAAAGAGGAGGTACTTAAAAGATTGGCAGTACTCAAAGTAGAACAGTCACCCGGTTCAGATGGGATGCATCCTAGGTTACTGAGGAAAGTAAGTGGAAATTGTGGAGGCTCTGGCCACAATCTGCTGGATGAGTGGAGGATTGCAAATGTTAAGCCCCTGTTCAAAAAAGGGGAGAGGGATAAACCCAGCAATTATAGGCCAGTCAGCCTAGTGTCGGTGGGAGGGAAAGTTTTGGAGACAATAATCTGGGACAAAATTAATTGGCACTTGGAAAAGTATGGGCTAATAAATGAAAGTCAACACATATTTGTTAAGGGAAAATAGTGTTTGACCAACTTGATTGAGTTCTTTGATGAAGTAACTGAGAGAGTTGATGACGGTAGTACGGTTGATGTTGTAAATATGCGCTCCGATATTAGCGGGGAGGCGGGATGGCAGCGGGGGGAGCGACTGGGCGCATGGCAAACCCGCATGAACCAAACTTACCGTTTCCAACGCGATCGCATGTTGATTGATAATGGTTAACGTCCTCTCTCCGGGTTTCACGCCCGGTAGCTAGCCTGATTGACAAGCTGACTGCCATCAGGAGCTGCAATGCGGGGTGAGGACGATAAAGAGACAGAGCCAGACATCATCTGGTGCTGGAACAGAAGACCGGTGGTGGGGGGGGGGGGGAAGAGAATGGGGGGGGAAAGAGAATGGAAGATCCGGCGCTGGACTGGAAGACCGGGGGGAGGGGAAGATCGGGGGGGGTGAAGAGGGGGACATCGGAGCGGAAGACATCGGACATCGGAGCAGGTTTCAAAAGGTAGGTTCATTTAATGTTTTTACTTCCTTGCATGTTTCTTTATTTAATTTATTTAGCTTCTTTTTCCCTGATCCGGCCCTTCACACCTGGTTTCACCAGGCGTGAATCAGAAGCGGTGGGCAAGCCGTCCAGGTAAGTTAAAAATATTTCTAATCCCTTCATCTGTCACAGGTACATTTGGCTCTTCATCTGTCATCCCACCGGCTTTAATTGCCGGCAGAACTTCTGTTTTCGGATCGTCCGCGCGCACACTGGTGGGTCCCCGGGAAACTCGAAGTCGGTGGGTTGGAGCCGGCTTCCGAACCCCAACGGGATTTGCGTGATTTTCGGAGCCCACCCCCAGCGCACCCGCATTTGCCTCCTAAAATGACCCCATGGGCTTTCAAAAGGCATTTGATAAAGTACCACATAATAGACTTGTTAGCAAAATTAAATCCAATGGAATTAAAGGGACAGTGGCAGCACAGATACAAATTGGCTAAAGGGACAGAAAGCAGAGAGTAGTGGTGAACTGTTGTTTTTTTAGACTGAAGGGAAGTATACAGTGGTGTTCCCCAAGGGTCAGTATTAGGACCACTGCTCTATTTGATATATATTAATGACCTGGACTTGGATACAGAGGGTATAATTTCAAAGTTTGCAGATGACACAAAACTCGGAAATGTAGTCAACAATGTGATGGATAATGTCAGACTTCAGGAGGACATAGATAGACTGGTGAAATGGGCAGACACGTGGGAGATGAAATTTAACACAGAGAAGTGTGAAGTGATACATTTTGGTAAGAAGAATGAGGAGAGGCAATATAAACTATATGGTACAATTTTAAAGGGTGCAGGAACAGAGAGACCTGGGGGTGTATGTGCACAAATCTTTGAAGGTGGCAGGACAAGTTAAGAAGGCTGTTAAAAAAGCATAAGGGATCCTGGGCTTTATTAATAGAGGCATTGAGTACAAAAGCAAGGAAGTTATGCTAAAACTTTATAAAACACTGGTTAGGCCTCAGCTGGAGTATTGTGTTCAATTCTGGGCACCACACCTTAGGAAGGATGTCAAGGCCTTAGAGAGGGTGCAGATGAGATTTACTAGAATGGTACCAGGGATGAGGGACTTCAGTTATGTCGAGAGACTGGAGAAGTTGGCGTTGTTCTCCTTGAGATAGGGAAGGTTAAGGAGACATTTGATAGAGGTGTTCAAAATCATGAACGGTTTTGACAGGGTAAATAAGAAGAAACTATTTCCAGTGGCATAAGGGTCAGTAACCAGAGGACACAGATTTAAGGTGATCGGCAAAAGAGCCAGCGGCAACATGAGGAAACATTTTTTTTTCGCAGCGAGTTGTAATGATCTGGAATGCACTTCCTGATAGGGTGGTGGAAGCAGATTCAATAGTAACTTTCAAAAGGGAATTGGATTAATACTTGAAGGGAAAATATTTACAGGGCTATGGGGAAAGAGCAGAGGAACGGGACTAATTGGATAGCTCTTTCAAAGAGCCGGCACAAGCTCAAGGGGCCAAATGGCCTCCACCTGCGCTGACAGGTGAATATTTTGTCTAGGAATTTATTAGCCTGGTCGCAGAAGCCTGGCCAACTAGAACTTGCCAGCAACAGTACTAATTTTGTGACTCTCAAGTACCTTAGCAGACACTTAATTAGTAAAAGTAATGGCCAGGTGAAACAGCGGTTTACTTGTACTTCTTTTAATTTAGTATACTGTGTCCGCTGCACACGATGCGGTCTCCTCTACACTGGGGAGACCAAATGCAGACTGGGCGATTGCTTTGCTGATCACTTCCGCTCTGTCCGCTAGCGTGACCCAGACCTGCAATACTCGTGCCCTCCACCCTATCACAGATCTTCCCTTTTGTTCTTTTCGCCCCTCCCTCCGTACTTGCTCAAAAACTTTAACTCTTTTAACACCTTCCAGTTCTGAAGAAAGGTCTTCGACTTGCACTCCCTCCCCTATACTTATCATAGTAACATGGTAGAATACTATGATAAGTATAAGATACTATGATAAGTGGTAAGTAACATTCACGCCAGTCAAGTGCCAGGCAATGACCATCTCCAACAAGAGAGAGTCTAACCACCTCCCCTTCACATTCAACGGCATTACCATCGCCGAATCCTCCACCATCAACATCCTGGGGGTCACCATTGCTCAGAAATAAAAACAGAAAATGCTGGAGAAGCTCAGCAAGTTCAGGCAGCATCTGTGGAGAAAGGAACAGAGTTAATGTTTCAAGTCGAAGACCTTTCTTCAGAACTGGACGGTGTTAAGAGTTAAAGTTTTTGAGCAAGTACAGAGCCAGGGAAAAGGGGGAGGGAGGGGGGAGGAAAGAACAAAAGGGAAGGTCTGTGATAGGGTGGAGGGCACGAGTGATTAAATGACAAAAGGGATGAGGGTGCAAGGCAAGGAAGGTGGTAATGGGACTGGTTAAGAAACAGAAGATTGATCAGGAGTAGCTGTAAATGGCAGCAGCAGAACCATTACCAGCATCTTGCTGTCCGAAAAAATGGGAGCAGTGGTTATGATCTGAAATTATTGAAATTAATGTTGAGCCTGGAAGGTTGTAAAGTGCCTAAACGAAAAATGAGGTGCTGTTCCTCGAGCTTCCGTTGAGCTTCATTGGAACAGTGTAAGAGGCCGAGGACAGAGAGGTCAGAGTCGGAGTGGGAAGGGGAATTAAAATGGCAAGTGACCAGCGGGTCAAGGTCATGCTTGCGGACAGAGTGGAGGTGATCAGCAAAGTAATCGCCCAGTCTGCTTTTGATCTCCCCAATGTAGAGGAGACCGCATCGTGAGCATCGAAAACAGTATACTAAATTAAAAGAAGTACAAGTAAACCGCTGTTTCACCTGGCCATTACTTTTACTAATTAAGTTTCAGCTAAGGTACTTGAGAGTCACAAAATTAGTACTGTTGCTGGCAAGTTCTAGTTGGCCAAGCTTCTGCAACCAGGCTAATAAATTCTTAGACAAAATATTCACCTGTCAGAAAATTGAAGAATTAACATTTCTATTTGTAAAATGACAAGATTAATTGCCCAGCTTCTAAAAGTTAAAAACAAACCCATGGAGGTTAAAATCATGCTACATCATATTAGGAACCATTGTACACATTATTTACAGTCAGCTGTGGCTCCGTGGTAGTAATCTCACCTCTGTCAGAAGGTTGTGGGTTCAAGTCCAAGACCAGAGACTTGAGCACACAATCTAGGCTGACACTTCATTGCAGTGCTGAGGGAGTGCTGCATTGTCAGACGTACCTTCTTTCAGATGAGCCATTAAACCGAGGCTCCGTCTGCCCTTTCTGGTGGACATAAAAGATCCCATGGCATTAATCGAAGAAGAACAGCGGTGTTCTCCCTGCTGTCCCGGCCAATATTTATCCCACAACCAACTTCATTGAAAGCAGATTATCTGGTCATGATTTCATTGTTGTTTGTGGGAGCTTGCTGTGTACAAAGTGGCTGCCATGTTTCCTACATTCACAACAGTGGCTACACTTCATAAGTACTTAATTGGCTGGAAAGTGTTTTGGGACGTCCTGAGGTTGTGAAAGGCGTTATATAAATGCAAGTTTTTTCTTTCTTACATCGGGCTAATACCGTCATTGAAATAAAGGCCAGAAGAATGCATAAAGGAATTTTGGTCCTCACGCATTTCAATCTCCATTTTCTTTAACAGTAGATGCACATCTGAATAATTAAATTGGTGCATATGTGGATTTGTAATGTGTCACTCAAAATTGTGTTCGACGTTAATTCCTATTCTGCGCTACCACTCTTATTCCTAAACCTTGTAACACCTTAAACAAGCAGTAAGTATGTCAATTTGCCAGTTTGAATTGATGTGTTTAATTTCTATGTTGGAGCTAATGTTAGTGTTAAGAGTCCCAAGAGATGATGCTTGTGGTGGTAAGGAGCGCAATAGAAGTGCAACACAATTTGGAGGCTCGTAATTCTCAGTAGGACCCTTTTCCATCATTGTTCTGCCCATTATTTAATTATCCAATGTATCCGGTCTGGGTGGGAGATGCCAGTTGCTTCACATGCAAATGAGTTGGTTTGCTTAAGCAGTCAGGGTTCCCAGGGTGTACACCACCATTCGACATCATTTTCATTATGGTAAGTTACATGCAAATAAATGAGGTGCAGCCATCCAGGAGCTGACCAGTTTGGTAGAAGTGACCCATTTGCTCGTGTGGAGGGTAAACAACAACAAAGACTGGTTGGGCCAAATGGTCTATGTCTTTGTTATAACTTCTATATATGTCTAGGAATGTATTTAAATTGTTTACAGCATTGAGTATGACCATTTGTATGAACATATGAATAGGAATGACTGGCTGATCCACCAACATAAAATACTTTTCCTACGGAATAAACAACACGCCATGCTTCCTCACATCAGTGGGCCATTGTACTTGTCTTAAACAAGATGTCTTCTAAGTGTTTCTCTAACATTTCTGACTTTCTGAACCTGTTTAAAGCAGCTCTCTGTTTAAAATCCTGTTTCTCTGTCTATGTCCCGGTATCTCCCTTTTTAATTTCCCTCTTCACAGG